>NC_081405.1:334085341-334396770 GCF_030272615.1 Cryptomeria japonica | reverse complement strand
AATCATGTATGATTGTTATCTATTTGTTTTAGTTTTATATTATGTTACTGCACTATTCGGTTTATGCATAATAGTAAAGATATTGTTGAAGAAATATTTTGAAGTACTGATTCACCCCTCCCCTCTTAGTACATTAGCTTTCCATATTGGGCCTAACAGTATATACATATATATATACATGTATGTATGTATGTATGTATGTATGTATGTATGTATTTATATTTATTTTATATACAAAAGATTTTTTTTTAATCTCTCTAATATTGGGAAGATGGCAAATTTCAGTTAAAATGTGATTGTATAAATGTAATTATATATATATCCAAAAGGTTTTCATTTTGTTAGTAAACAAATTTGTCACTTCAAAAAATTCTACTATGTGCCCAATGGAAGAGTGACAAAAAGTTCCCAACGGTTGGATAGACCATTCTGTGAAACACGATCTTCCTCTATGTTTGAGAGGGGCAACTCCCTTGTATGATAAGGATATTTGTATTTTTTATGAGTAATTAACCTTGAAAAGGAAAATGAACAATAACTATGAATGGAGTTTAAGGAAATCTTCACAAAAAATGTATGGTTTCCACTTAGATTCCATCGACTTTCAAAATTATCACTATCAACTATAGACTACGCATGAGAAGAGAGTGATACAAAACATTAAGTTTGCATAATGCCTATATATTTCAGAGATACCAAAGAAATCTATAACGTTATATGACCATTGTCTTCATGAAACTGGGAAAGTAATTTGCAAGCTTGTTATTTCAATATCACACGATAATTACATAACATCAAGCAAATGAACACTTAACAATCATGGAAGCACTCCCAATCTGCCTTGTATTAAAAAATGATGAAATTATAAAATTGAAAATTTCTAGCTGTCCCAAACTCACAAAATCTAAAAAGTCCTTCTACCATCTATCTTTCTAATATTTATAGCCTCTCAAAATAACCACCTCATAACCAACTTTGATTTTGAGTTAAAAACTAACTCATTTCTATGCAAATTACAATGAGTTAATAACTAGCATATTTATGCGTGGAAAAAGTCAACCTATTAACCTTGACTCTATGAGATAGAAAATCACAACTTATACAATGAAACCAAAACTAAACACAGTAAAACATGATCAAGGAGAGTATGCTAAGATATAAACATAGTGTTGATTTTCAATATCATGGAAGAGCATGCTAGCTAATCATTCATTTCTATTGAATTGGTGTTTTAGCCTTGAACAACTTGTATGCTTTGAGCGTGTCTACCATGAACTTGTACCTGGGAATGATCACATTATCCATTTTTAATCTGGCAGTAGCTTGGCCATCCTGAATGTTAACCAAATCCTGATAATATGAAGGCATGTCACAAGCATCTAAGGCAACTAAAATAACATTGAGACTCTTCATTCTATTAGCATCTAACACTTGTACATCTGCTAATTTGGTATTGATTCTGTCATGAAACTTGTTTAAGAGCATTTGGCTATCCAATTGTTGAAATCGCTCTCTTATTGATACATCACCAATGATGTTCATTGTATCTTCGATTATCTTCATCTTTGTTTTCTCACAAGTTAACAAGAGTTTTTGATACTCATCCAAGCATTGCTTGATATTCTCCAATTTCCAACATATACTCTTGCACAATGTACTAGATTGATTTTCTTCTTTATGAGAGAATACCTTTTCAGCAATGAGTACATTTATATCTATTTTTACTATCCTTTGGAATTCTTTCAAAGTATCCTACCAAGACATTTCTTGTTCTTTAGCATTCTTTAATTCAATTGCAATATCATGTTCTTGTGCATCTAGCTTGATATGAACATCCTTGGCCTTCTCAATGAAGTCTAGTGTTTCTGACTTTATTTGATCAATCCACTCTTCTAACATCCTGCTTTGTTTCTTGCATTTGTGTATATCTTCCATTACCTTCTTCTCAATAATTCCTCCAATGTGCGCTAATGTCGAAGTTGAGGCTAACTCCAATTGTGTATCTGAAAAATCCAATAGATTTGATATAGGATGAAAGAACATGAATTTGTTGTTTTAGTTGGTCCTTTGTTTCCTTATCTTTATTTGCTTTGTCAACAAGAATAGCTGCTGAAATTGGAAAATTATGGACAGCTCCCTCATGTGTTGTAGGACCTAAATCCACCCGTGTCATGCTAAAATTGATGGTATGATGAAAGAATAAGTATCTGGTAGAATACTGAGAGGGGGGGTGAATCAGTATATTGAAAAACTAATACAAAGATCCCAAATTCAAATTCAATCCCACAAAGTAAACATATCTTAGTCAAGATCAATTTTCATAAGAATACTTGGCATTAACCAGTTTAACTGTTATGACAGCTTAACAGTAAACAACTTCAATCTTGTGAACATCAACAATGCTTAATCACAACTCAACATATTCATCTCTCAATGCTTCTAGTTACCATGCCTTATTAGAAGTTAATCAAATCAACAAATAAGATCATAACCACAAAAACATTCACCACTTGACATAAATGTTTATATGTGGAAAAATCAAATAGGTAAAAACCACGGTGAGATGAGACTCACAAGGATAACTATCTAAACTCTTCTGAAGCTTGCCCTATTAGGAGCCAAGCCTGTTAAAGCTTTATAATAAGTCCTATTAATAACTAATTCCAGTTAGGAATCACCTAGTTAAGGGATTTACAAATATGCCTTGATGAAAAGCACAATACCCTATTAGGAGTAACCTCACTGGAGGATTTAAGAATCCAAGCTAATAGACCACCTTGTTAGAGGATTTAATGAGTAACCAAGCTTGTTAGAGCTTACCCAGTTAAGAGATTTCTCTTCTGCTGTAATTGTTAGAAAACAACAGGATTTCTTGATCTCTCTTAGTAGCACTACATTTGCTTGATCAAATCCTTTTAAGCTTCAATCTGCCTTCACTCAAAGTGCAAATCCATTCACTAGTTAAGCAACAACACATTCAATAGAGTTCTACCAATCTTGCCAACAACATTTACAAACAATTTCATTGACCTTAAATACAAATCAGTTAGGTCGGTAACACAACAAAAACCTAATTCTCATCATCGAGATTACAAACAAGGTACAATCTTGACCATTAGAAATCATGAAATCTCTTCACATTCTTCAAGAAAATTCCAACCACTCCATGTTCACCACTTCATCAGACTTTGTAACTCATCACATGTTGTGCATTAGATGCAATCCACTTTTCTCCTTCCCTAGACAATAACCAAACGCACCAAAAAATTTTGAAATTATCCTGATACAATGATCACACATGTCTCCATCATTACTGGTTATCAAATAATAAACCAACAAACTTGATTGGTTAGGGTTTAACAACTGATAGGGTTTACTGGTTACATTGCATAAAAAGGTTTAGCCCTTTTCACCAGTTTACCGGTTCAACTCACAAACTTTACATACCAGTTTACAACATCTTCCACAAATCTCGTCTTACCAGTTACTAGCCAATATCAAAAACAACAATATCAGCAATAACATGAATACCATTACCAGTTCAATTGACATCAATGACAAGATATCATTAATGCAATCTGTATGAAAAATACCAACAAAATTAAAATGCCAACAAAAATCTGCCTGATTAGCTTCACTTATATCTTTTTCAACAATGGGCTGAGCTACTTCAACACATAAATTTCCCGATGATGGATTTTCCCAATCTGGATGCAACTTTGGTTTTCTTGGGTTTGGTTGTCCTATGAAGTACATTTGCAACTGCATCAAAACTAGGAGCTATCAGCTGAACAATCCTCTTCTTATTCTGCAAACTCTTTTGTAACCAGAATGATGAAGATGATAGCAATGATTCTTGATTGTTCACATATGTAGAGGTTAAAGATGTTAAATTATTTGGGAAGAGTGGAAATTGAATTTCAGCATGAGCATCATTCATTTCAGCTTCTTCATGAATGGAAAAATTGTCATGTTGGGGAGATGAAATAATGATAGATGGTGAGATGGAAGGAATTTGCTAACTTTCAACATTGGGAGGGTGTTGAGGTGAAACATTTTCTAACTCATTTTCAAGCTCCTGGGCAAGATTCACTATTTTTCCTTTTGTCTTTGATCTTTTTTTCTTAATGAAAGAGCTAACTTCACATGCCTTTGCAAGATCCTTCCCTTTTTCTGGATCTTCTCCATCATCACCTCCTTTGGAAATATTTCGGTGTGGACTCATCATTGGGTTTGATCTTTTCAAATTAGTTGGAATGGAAGAACTTCCTTGTTCTCCACTTCTATCCTTTGAGGAATTAGCTTTATATGAAGGTATAGTTTCCATAGACTCAATCCTCTTACCTTTAACCCATTCAAGCATTCTTCAAACCACATAAGCTGATCTTTCTTGAATAATTCTTAATTCTGAAATTGACTAATTAATAGATGGAAGTGGAAGAAGTTGAATCCTCTCAAAGTAAAAACTATCAATCAAATCGGATTCATCATCCTCGATGCCATTCACATTTATTTCTATTTTATAGTCAATTATCTGTTTAACATAAAATCTCTTCCAGTCCCATTTTTGGACTTCAAAATAATCTTCACAGTCTTGCCAAAAATCTTCTATATCAGGAAAGTGTTCAAATCCAACACCAAGCTCTAACTCTCTTGTAGCATATCCTTTGCTATCAAAGGGAAACCTCATTTCATAAGGATACAGGTGAATCTTTGCTATTGACCTCTCGATGCTTTGAGCATCTGAATAGCTTTCACAACTATAATAAGCAAGTCCAATGGGAAAATAAATAATACTTTTTCTTTTATTCCGACAAATTTTGTTGACTTGTGAAATTTGTCGGCATACCTCAATGAGGACCAACTTATCTTCAACAAACCTTGGCAACATGAGAGGGCAGCCATCATAACCTCCTATCCAAATGTATGTGAACTTCGGAAACTATATAAAGTAACTACCATATTTCTAAATCAATGTTGCTGCTTCTGAGGATATTCTGAGTCCAATATTACCCTGTAGTTCTCTTACTGTCAACATAGTGAAAGCATCATTAACTTGCTTGAAGTGATGATAACTTTCCTCCAACTGTAGTTAGGAATGATAATTGTAAATCTGAGTTGCATCATCATAAATGCATTCAACATTCAATCCTGGCCATTTTTTCATCCTAGCAATGGCGTAAAAGAGGTATGATGTCATGTAGAAGTTATAATTGTTCTTCAGTTTGAGTAGCTCATCACAAAGATTATTACTAATAATCTCAACCCAATTAATAAATTGTATGCCCTCATAGATGATATTAATGAGAAAGAACATCCACCCTTCCAAGTCATTCAAGTCCTCATTTCCCATGACCTGGTTCAAGAAAATAACCATATTAGCGATATCTTCCATCAGCATGGATCTGTGAATTATTTTAGGAAGTTGTGTTTTTCCTTTCCTTGGTTTTGCTAACCATTTTATGGCCATCTTATTCAAACAATGAGCTTCATTATTTATAAAATGATTTTTCGCATATTCCCTGTCTACCTCTATGAATTGGTCTCTGAAAGGTAATCTGAAAAGTATGGAAATAGAGACTAGATCAAGTTTATCGACCAAATTACCTTCTGCTGTCCTGATTTCTTTTGTATCCAGATTAAATGCTTTCATGCATTCCAAAACTAATTTCGGACATTGCACTGATGTGGGATATCCTACTGTGTGAGCTAATCCACTGTCTAATAACCTCTGAGCTATCAAAGTCTTATCTTTCCTTTGCACTGATTTCCAAAAATCTGAAAGACTCACATTTCCTAACTTGGTATCTCCAATATCTAAAAGTGTACATTTGATAATGGGAGCATAATCGGGGCTATGAAACTTGTATTTCATTATGATAAATAAAAATAATACTCACTCGGCATTGTTTGAATGAATATTTGCAACCTTGTCAAAATAGTTTACATGCTCTGTCTATGCATTGTCAACACCTTTACATGCGTTGTTTTGTCCTCCCATATTTTGTATGCATGTTCGCAAAGAAATTATTTTTGCTTGAAAGATTTAAAAGTCTTTATAAGTATACAATCATATACTGCAATTCACTTTTTGTGTAAAATGAAACCACATTTCTTTATGGCACTCTATCATGCAATTCATTGGATTAGATTATTATGGAATGACTAAATTGAAGGAACCTCCCAAGGGTCTACACCATATAAGAGTAGAAATCAAGAACAATAATGATGAGACAACTACAGTTGAATTTGTGCACAAGAAATTGAAATCGAGTTTCCCTGCCATGTAAATGAGACTACATTTCTTTAAGGTATTCTGTCAAGCAATTCACTTACTGTGTAAGCTCCACATTCTGCATACAAATCATTCAAGGCATCTGCAACTACATGACTGACAAAATTCCTCAATCCTCTGCGTTTTGATGAATGTCATGACAAGTTTGAAGGCATTCACTTTTGATTATTGGGCAAAGAGGTTGCACTATAATACTATGATTCCCCTATCAAAACTTCCATATTCTGCAATATTTTAGCCACAATTTACATGTGTGTTAACCATGTAATTCTATCAAATACTCGCATCATATATATCATTCTCATTTTGTCAAATGGTTTGCAGCTTACCTATACCTTCCACATTTGTAGTTTATCAAACATGCCAATGCGTTGTTTACTCTTTTCATTTTGCAAACATGTCGGCCAGGGTAGTTAAAACATATCCATTATACTTTGGTGCATGTCGATAATCCTTTTAGAGCTTCCATTTCAACACAGGAAAAGATGATGTTGTCATAGGTTGCAGAGTTTGGCTCTCATAAGCAATGACTGCATTTACTTGAAAGTTTCTAAAGATTTTTCATCAAATCCATTTTGTGCATATGGTGCAATTATTCCATGAATAAATAATTCATGTGCCTTTTCTATGCATCCATTATTAGCAGTTATAATTACCAGTGCAGCACATGGTGTAATCTTGTTTCCACGTTGGCATGTGTGTTTCCAAAGCAGCTGCAACTTCAACATCTGATGAAACCACTTTCTCTTCAATGCATTGATAAATGTTCATAACCTGTTGTTTGAAGCCTTTTTTTAAAATCTTGTGGAAGAGGTTAAGAATGCTCAAGAACGGAGCATTTCTAACCTTCTTGACAAAACATGGGCCCACAAGGTTAGCAATGCTCTGTTCTGGAGCATTCTTAACCTTTTTTTTTATGTCTTCTTGAGGTTATGAAAATGGGTTAAAAATGCTCGAAAACGGAGCATTTTTAACCATTCCTAAAAAATACAATGACCTCGACCTCAAAAACCATCAACCATGGAGACGAAATAGAGGAGAAATGGAAAAAAAATTCCAAAAGACTTATATCTCCTTAAATGACCTCAAATATTAAAATAATTTAAAATATTAAATTATTTATTTGAAAAATAATTTAAATACTTTAAATCTAATGCTCAGGCTTGAGAAAAATGACCATATCTTCCAAACAGTAGGGAGTTAGGTCCTGAAATTTGAAATACTTGTTGATGGTAGGGAAATAGGCCAACAACATTATTTATTCCTCATGAAGAATCCTAAAATGAGATATTTTAATCATTTCTAGGCGATAGACACCAAAATTTGAAGGATTAATATATAGTAAAATATGAACTTGGTTCAATCGAAAGTTAGCTATGTGATACAAAATGATGCTTAGAACCTTCCTATCAAATTATTTCCCTCAATTATTGGTAATTTTCAAAACACATGCATTTTGCATATTCTGACTAGCAATGACCTTGAGTCATATGTTCTACTTACGCATAAAGACCTAATGGATCTCTTTCAACATTGAGACACATTTGAAGTTCAAATGTTAGGCATGCCAAAAATGGGGCAACACATTTATTTCTCTATTATGGAATAAAGTAGATTTTTGAATTGTGTTATAAATCCAGTTTTATTTAATTCTTAATATGATTGTATAAATAAATGTTTATCTTATTCTTGAGCTCTACATTCATGATTGTGGATTGGTAGAAATGTATACAGAGATCGTAAATAATTAATCTTTGTAAAGTTAGTTTTAATGTCTGAATTTTAATACTTTGGATTTTGGAGTATTGAACTTAATGTTAAATTTGAATTAATGAAGTTGTACTCCTTGGTTTTATAGTAGAAATGTACTCGTTATGTTGGTTTTGTGAGTCCATGGCTTGGGTTTTCTTTGTCCATCATGGTTGCAATCTTGTCTCCATGTTTTTCGGATATCATGGCCTTGTATTTATTTTGATTCCTAGGAGCAAGTAGGGGGGGGTGGTTTCTATTGGGGGTTGGGACCCAATGGAAGTTTTGTAATCAAGTGATAACCTAATAAATGAACTTGGTTGGGTAGTTAGTTCACATTAATTAAGATAATTCTCTGATGCCTCCTTTCCTGCAAAAGCTTATACAGGTTTGAGGGTGAGTAGAGAAGGGCCTGGAATGGCTTCCACAAATATTGTCTCCTTGAAAGGTTGTTGTGGTCTACTATTGAATGTATGGGGTAGGGGGGTCAGGAGAGGTCACCAGGGTAACCCAAGATGGGGGCCGAGACCTAGTGAAGATATACCAAGGTAACCCATGACATCCTAGTGATGACACTCTTCCCTTTGCAACCTAGTGGTAACCTGCACCTTTATCCTTTCGTGTATTGATGAGTTTTCATAAGTGGTTGGTTTTCTCATGTTTGTTGTCCTTATGTGGTTTTCTTGGGGCCTCTGGAGTTTGGATGTTATTCTTATATGATATCTGTGGTGTTCTCTTGTGAGCCTTTTGTTCATTTAAACTAATTTCTCTTTGTGAGAATTGTCATGTGTCATGTCAGTGCCCTTGTTTGTCTTGCTTTCGCCTAGTGGGTTTGGCTGGTACCTCCTAGCATGGAGGTGGACCTTATGGTGCCACATGGTTGGGTGGAGTGCTTTTTGCACCCATTGGGTTTGGCTCCTTTAGCTTCATGTTCGTGTTGGCTCGTTGTACCAGATTCATGTAATTCATCCCTTCTTGGGACTCTTGGAAATTTATAATTTGAGGATCCATCATTATGTATTTGAAATTCTCAAGTAATGGATTGAGAATCTTGTATCCATGGAATGTTCTATATTGTAATTTATGTTGCAGTTTCCTAGTTAATTATTTGAGATGATGTATAACCTCATGTTGCATCGTTATGGGGCCATCAAGACATTTGTTAGTTGATTAAATTTGCTTCATTGTGTATCTCTTAGCATATGTATTTGTTATTAAAAAAAAATTGCATTTTCATGTTCATGGATGTTTTGTTCTCTAGGCCTCATGGCGGGGCATGAAAGTGTGTGTGTGTGTGGGGGGGGGGGGGTGTCACATCCAGACATGAGTCTTATACTTATATCTAAAATCTTATAAAAAATATTATGATTTGATTGTGGTTAGGGTGGTCAGACAGACACCTACTTTTTATCTTTTTCCTAAAATTTTAGTACTACTGCATTGAAATTTTAAATTTTCGTCAAATAGTTTTTTTTTAGAAAACAACTATTTTTCTAGAAACTTCATTCAATTTGCTACAGATTCAATTCTTACATATTTTTGAAATAATTTTGATAACTTATTCAAATTTTTACGTCAAGTTGTCTAACTCTATTTTTTTTTTTTTATTGCCACTTAAGGGCCTGTTTGGCCCACTGTGATCTTGCACATACCGTTAGAGTAGGATATTATCAATAACAAATGAAGGAACTCAAACTATCAACCCAATTATTAGCACCACTATCAAAACTATTAACTTTTTTCCTTCACACCTGTAGTGTCCCTCGACATACCTTCCTTTTTATGTATGGATAGACATTTATGGACTTGTTTGGATACATTTCTGATACTCTTGGTAGATGCTTATGGTTTTGTTTCTAGTGATAGACATTTCATATAGACATATGATACAATATGTTTTATGTGGATGATGATATACTCTAGATTATGTTGATGTTGGGATATTTATGCATATTCAATGACTTATGTTTACTTATGATGTTATCATGTTATGTGCTAACTATGCTTGATGTTTATATTGGATAAGATGATATTGTGTCTATATGATGTATTGTTATTGTGTACGTGGAAGGGACGATGTCATAACACTCATTGTGAGCGGGGTGTGATGTTGCAATTCTCTTTTCACCTATGTGTTTACTCTACGTCTGTATATATGTATATTTGTTGTGCATAGACGTTTGGGGTTATGCAGCTTGCAGGTACTAGACATCGACTCCACCTAGCTTCACAGGTTTGAACGTGTCGCTAATCCTAATTGCAAGTTGACCGGGGATGATATAACATCCTATCACATTCTAGGCTTAGTCGATACCTTGTCAGTTTTAGTAATTTGGTTATGTGGTATTTTATTTTAATTAATTATTATGTTGAGTTGATTTTATTATGGTAATTAATTAATTAATGTTATAAGCTTAATTATGTAATTAATAAGTAATATTTATTGTGAGTTTAATATTATTAATTGATTACTTTATGGAGTTATATTATTGGAGCTTTTATATTTAATTGGGAATTTAATTAGTAATTAATTATTTATTCTTTTATTGTTTAGATGCTTATTGGCTGATTGAGAGTTTAATTTAGTAATTATTATTTTTAATTTATTTTCGAAGGTGGAAGTGGAGTGAGCTTTATGCTTTGCATTGAAGTTGCTAATTGAGTTTTTATGCATGAAAGATTATTTTTAGGATTTTTGGTTGATGTTTTATTTTAGGGCTTTTTAGAAGAGTTTTGCATTATTATTGCACTGGTTGGAATATGGAGAAGTTGTGATATTTTCTAAAGAGATTTTGGGGATTTTGGGTTTTCAAAGAAGGATTACTTTTGGTTTTCAAAGAGGTTTTGTGTGCTTTATGGACGAATTTTGGATTGCATTTTGAATTCATTATTGTAGTGGTATTTTGCATTAGAAAAATATGCATAGATTGTGTTCTGAATTGGTGTTTTCTAGATTGTGGTTGTGCTTCAACTTTCTTTCAAATTTAGACCACTCTTCTTATTCTAGGTTGGAGATTCTATAATCTTTGTAATTTATTTTATGCATCTTTGATTTTTGAAAAGGAAAGATTGTCTACTTTGTGTCTAAAATTTCCTTCTGAGGTTATTGGAAAGAAATTTGTGTATTAATATTATTGTTATCAAAATTTCATTTACTATGTACGGGTGTTCTTCTGGGTTCTTGTAGAGAATAGTCTCTTGTTAGAATTTTTATGATTTTCAAGGGAATTATGTATAATACTCCCAAAGTTTATATTTTTTGTATGTGAGAATTTTGGGATTTTGGTCCTTGTCAAGAAATTGCTTTGTGGATGATTTTTTTGTTGGAGTTATTTATTTTTATTTTGCGTGAAAGATGTCTCTTTCAGATTGGTTAGAGTGTGTTGAACCTTACTTTGGGTTTTTTCAGAGTTTGTTTATAAATTTTGTTTTGTTTTTGTTTTGTATTTTGCTTCTTTTTCATATGCACTAAAAGAATTAACATATGCGCTAGAAGAAATCACGTATGTGCCAGTCTATGTAACATATGCACTAAATTGGGCAAATATGCACTAAATTGGGCAACATATGCACTAAACTATGTATCATATGCTCTAATCTGAGTTACAAATACGCTAAAAGAATGAGTAAATGCATTGAAAGAATATGTGAATGAGCTTAAATAGTTTCCAAATGTGCCATTCTGGTTATTTTGTCTTTTTGTTTATTTTTCAAAAAATTTGATAGTCTGAGTCATACTAGAGACTTGTTTGCGAACTGGTGTTTCCTTGTGATGGATTTCCATAATTGTTTAATTGGATTTTTTAAGGATTTATGTGGTATTCTTGATATATCTTGGTTCATATTCTTACATGGAAACCAATTGACTATGCATTACTAAGATATATTTGTGATTAATGATTTGTATTTGATCCTAGACCTTAGGAACATATTGGGGGAGTGGCTTCCAAGTGAGTGTTGGGGCCCATAAGTGGCTTCCAGGAGATCTCATTAGAAGTTTGTGATTAAATAAGTGATAACCTTAATGAAATTATTTAGGGTTTGGGTAGCTTTCACATTAATAAGATAATTATGGTGCTCCACTCATGGCCTAGAGTGCTAGTTCAAGCTCAGGATGATATTGGGAAGGCCTTGGTGGCATGACTGTACTCCCTTGTCTTCATGGAGGTTGAGTTGGTTCTGCATGGGTGCCACTTGGCATTGGGGTCCAGAGAGACTGCCTAAATAACTTTGATGATGACATATGCTAAAACTTTCCCCAATGTGTGTCCTCGATCTTAGCCTTGTTTTATGGAAGTCTCTAGCTGGCCTCTTGTTAGTCTTTTCTTTGTGATTAAGTCTATTTTTTGTGTTGATAGTCTTTGTTTGTGCTCTCTTGTTGTGTTTATTGGAAGGGACACTAGTACATTCGGGTCAAAATTTTGACAACAAATCGTCAAAATTCTGACAAAATTTCATCACACTACCGACAAAAAAAGTTGTCGAAAACTTTGTGTCAGAAGTTCTGACTATCCTTGTGGTCATCACAATTCCGACATCATCTCCAACCTTTCTGACAACCGCCATGGATGCTCATACCTCAAAATAATATCGTTGTGATCTCAGCCTATCATTGGAATTCTGACTCCAAAGGGTAAAATTCCAACAAAGGAGTGCCATCGGATGAATAGCATCCTCGTCAGAACTCTCCTGGAGGTCATCGATGACCTCCAGGAGAGTTCCGATGAGGATGTTGTTCACCTGATGGCACTCCTCTGTCAGAATTTAACCCTTTGGAGTGGGAATTCCGACGATAGGCCAATTTTTTGGAAAAAAAAAATTACGAACTCCAGGAGAGTTCCGACGAGGATGTTGTTCATCCGATGGCACTCCTCTATCGGAATTTTACCCTTTGGAGTGGGAATTTCGATGATAGGCTGATTTTTCAGAAAAAAAAAATTTATAGAAAAAGTTTGACATTGGTATCTCTCTTCTATCTCTCTTCTCTATCCCTCTCTACTATCTCTCTTCTCTCTCCCCTCTCTAGGTCTCTTTCTCCATCCCTCTCTTCTTCTCTCCCTCTCTACTTCTCTTTCTCTACCCTCTCCAGGTCATTATCTCTTCCTCTCACCCTCTCTCTCTCTCTCACCTCTATAGGTCTCACCTTCCATTCTTCCATCATTACCCATGTTGTCAAGTTGCAAGATATTTCCCAAAGTACTTGGTTGCTAGGGTTGATTTGCTTAAGTGTTGGAGACGGAGTTAGATGAGACTTGCATGATTAAGCTGTAATAAGTGATCAAGTCAGCAAGATCTCAATTGTAAACATGACTAGGTTCTAGGGTTTTAGGGTAGCATAGGTCAAGAGTGAGGTATGGTGGTCAAGAATTACCTTCCAATGACAAAAGACATCCAAATGACAAAGAATGAAGGCGATGAAATCATAGAAGTTTGGAGGAGATAATTTGACTAAGTTAAAATATTGTTTAAGTCATGGTCATGATACTAGCTTGCTCATCAAGAGCAATTTGTGCGAATGAACCCTAAAAATGTGCCCATGCTAGAGAAGCAAGAATTCCAATAAAACCTAAGGCAATTCTAGTAAGGGGTCAAAATTAAAGAATTAGGGTACAAAAAACAAAATTTGGCTAAGTCGAGATGTTGCTCAAGGATGACCTAAATCATGGAGTGTAAATCAATCATGAAACATGAGAATGGATAGGTCTTGACCCAAACAACATAAGTCCCCCTTGTGATTCCAGCAAATATCACATCACAATCATTGAGTCTATCTGCAATATAAAGTCAAGACCTGACTATTGGAATCTTGGAGTCATCCCATTTGATCACGTAGTTTAGCACTTGGGAGGATTTTATTCAAGAGAGGATAGAATACTTAGTATTTTATTTTGTGTTGCATAGTGCATAAAAAACACATCAACAGAAACCATTGAAAGGTTTGGTTAAAGCCTTCGAATCATAATCTCTATGAGAAGCTATCAAGAGTGCCCAGAATTTGGAAACTTTAGTATCCAAGAACATAATTCATAAGGCACCACTTTTAGAGAAACCAAACAAGCCTATCAATGTAATATTTTATTTACCTTGGATATGTTTTATCCTAAGTGTGATATTCCAATATTAAAAAGCTTAACTAGGTAATATTTTTACTTAGGTAGAATAAGATAATGAGTTGCACATTCTCCTTCTTTGATTGAGATTCTACTTTTTCCTTGTCACAAATTTGGAAACTTGGATAAGCAATTTCTTTTTTTGGTTTTCTACCTGTTCATGATCCTCATGGATTTGGAATCTTGGAAGCTATATATTGTAGGTTTTTCCTCGATTAACATATCAAATGAAACTACTATGAGCTTTCATATCTTAACATACCAAGGGCTTAAGTTTGGGGATGATAGGGAGATGACAAAGGGGGCGAGGTGGGATGCAAATATATATACAACTTAAAAAATTAATTATAAAAGGATGTGTATAGAATAAGTATAACAACTGTAAATAAAACTTTGCCACACTATGTAAATTTTACAATAAACATTAATAATATGTCAATGATTGCATTGAAATTTGAACATTAACAATGGTGGTAGAGTTTTGGAACTTTGGGAACAAACTAAGAATAAGTATAAGAATTATAGATGAAACTTTTGCATACTAAGTGTTTAAACTAGTCAACATAAAAAAAATGGAAACGAATGCATTAACAATAAGAATGGTGGGTAGAGGTTTGGGGTCAATGGGTAGTGCCCCTTGTGGGGGGTTTGGGGCAGAGCCCCCATCAAGGTTAGGGGGCATTGCCAAACCTTTAATATAGATGACATTTCACAATAGTTTCACCATTTTTGTTTAGAATTGGAGTTTCTAATTGGGGCCATGGGAGACTCATAGGCATCCTCAAGATGGTCAAGA
Source organism: Cryptomeria japonica (assembly GCF_030272615.1). Taxonomy (NCBI): domain Eukaryota; kingdom Viridiplantae; phylum Streptophyta; class Pinopsida; order Cupressales; family Cupressaceae; genus Cryptomeria; species Cryptomeria japonica. The sequence continues at coordinate 334,381,820 of NC_081405.1, read as the reverse complement.
GACTCCTTGGAGTCCCTAGGATGTCCCTAAGTGGTGTGGCAAGGGGATGTTTCCCCTAAGTATTGCATCCTAAAAAAATAGGGATTTTGGAGGGGGGGAAGGGGTCCCCATGTTTCAATGGTTTCAAAAGATTATAAGTTTTTTTTTTATCTTGTCATAACAAAATATACTCCTCTTGCATCCTTGGATGATTTGAAAATTGAAAACAATTTGACAAGAAAAAACTAACTTCTAAAGTTTAGACTTAGTTTTCTTTTTTTATCCAAGTCACTACAACATTTCAATGGTCAAAGTAGCTTTTTTTTTGTGGTTTCGAAGCATCCAAAAGGCTTGAGAAATTCAATATTATCTTTCATTCCACCAAAATTGGAGATCAAGAAGCATGCTCACAAACAAGGATTTGTTTGTAACTTAAGGCAATCGACTAGTTTTTGGGGCATTTTCAGGTCTAAAGAACCTACCATTGTGTCAAAAGGGCCCATAAGACCCCATTTTCATCTAAAACTTGTGTCTTTTGGTCGTAGAAGCATTTAAGTAAAAAAAAAATCACACAACCAATGATATGCCTATACCATAAATATTTGAGTTAAAATAAAAATAAAAAACTTACAAGGTTTGGAGACCATTGAACAATTTGGGAGATTGCTAATACATACATTCAATTTATAAAGTCTCAATTTGATGTACTTAATCTTCGAGAGGCCTATACAAAAGCATTTTGTAATTGTGAACTAAGATAAATTTCCATTTTTGCCAGTTTTCATCATGGATTATGGTATTAAATTCTGACATTCTATTGTCAAGATAAATTCAGAGAACCATTTGTACTCAAAACAAGGGATAGTGAAAAATTACATTATGTAGGATCTCCTACCCTTTCTCATTGAATTCATTCCTACTGTAGCGTCGTAAAATTGTGACACTTGCAATTTTGACTGCATTTGGGTCTTCACGATGGCGGAGCAACGTTGAACCTGAATGGAGACCCCGCAACCTATTTACGACATCAAAAACTACATCTTTCTACACCTTGGCCTGATCCTCCTTGCACCCTGCTATCCTGGGAGGTGGGACCATGGCGCCCAGCGCCCTGGTCCTTCAAGACCATGGCGCCCAGCACCCTAGTTCCTCAGGACCATGGCACCCAATGCCCTAGTCCCTCAGGACCATGGCGCCCAGTGCCCTGGTCCCTCAGGACCATGGCACCCAGTGCCCTAGTCCCTGGCCCTATTTTGGGCCCGGTCTCTTGTTGGGCATCGGGTCTTCAAGTTTGCAAATTGGAAAATAATGTTCCTAGGTCGGCCTAAGGTTGGAAAAATCAATCTCCTAACCCTAATTGACAAGTATATAAACTACATTTCCCCTCCCATTTGGAGAGGGGTGAGAAACATATGTGTGCAAGAGGCGAAAGCGATAGACAAAAATTCAAGCATTCAAGCATTCCTTCAAGAAATTGAGCATTCTAGGTCTCCATTCAAGGCTAGGTGTTGCATTCAAGACAAGGATTCAACCATTGAAGAGGAGATCACCTACAACATACAACATACAACATCATTACACCTTCGCATGTAAGAATACAAACATTCTTACAACAAGGTATCAATACTTGATTACATTACAAACACTTATATTTACAACATTCTCATTTCTTGGTTAATTCCAAAATTGGGGTTTGACCTGAAGGCAAACCCCTAATCCCTAACCCCCAAATCATCCTCTCTTTTTTGTGTGTAGGTTGCAGGTACGCGGCTCTAATTGAAGATCTGGAATCCTTGTGCAGAGACGAACAGATCCCCCTTCATTTCGCCGATTTTTTCGAGGACCGTGTGCACTCCAGGTGCCATCGTCCTATCAACTTTCGCTCAAACTTGCAAGATAGCATCGTCTAGACATTTTACTGCTAATTTCAGGTCCACACCTTCATCCCGTGTTTCTATCTCCATCTACAAGCGAATCTTTCCTACTTTTACATACACTCCTAGTTCAATCCTTCTATTTACATTCTTTACAAAAGAGGGTATCCTTGTTGTCTCAACCCTTGAAACTCATTTAGAATTCAATCTTGCATTGTGTGGGATTGGATCTTGTGAGTTTCAACCCTTCTTTTGAATGTAAAGTCTCTCCTAAGTGAAAACCGTCAATCTTAGTCACCTCCTTTCTCTCTCCTTGGAGTGGGGGAACACCTAGGGTTGGATTTTCCGCTTTACATTTTGGTGAACCCGATGTGAACATCCTAATTCTAATTATTCATGGTTAGATCTGAAAAATTTGCTTCCTTAATTACATTTCCATGTTTGATCTTTTGCAAATTTTAGAGGTTAATTGCATAAAAACCCTAAATTTTCTTTTTAGTAATTGACCTTGTGAAATGTTTAATTGTTAATGCTTGTTTCAGATCTACCCTTCTATTGCAAATTGTCAATTCATATTTGTACTTTAATTCTGAAAATTAAGTGGTTAAGTGTCAAAACCCTAATTTTTAAAACCCTCTTGATTCAACCTTTGACCGATGATTTCACTTATCAAAACACCTCTAAATCGGCTGTAACTTTGGCTTCCGCAACAACATCATAATATCTCTCATCCCTGAAAATTTTGAAAAAAGTTGCGAGGACCGTGTGCACCCCGAGTGCCATTGTCCTCGACATTTTTTCCGAAATTTCGGGAGCTAGATCTTATTGTATTTTTCTGCTAGAATTCATAATCTTGGCTGATTTCATCAATTCTAACACTTTCAAAATTAAAGTCAAAGTTGGTCTAGTGATTGCTTGGATTAAGGCTTTTAATCATTCAAAAATTGTTGAAATTGAAATTTTGTGTTAAAATTATGTTTCTTACTATCCTAAATTTGAAAAGTGTGTTGGCATTCATTCGAAGTTTCAGTGCATTATTCAAATTTTTGTAGTTTGTGACTTTTGAAATTAAGTGTTTAATTGCAACAACTTTGATTTCCCCTTTCAAAATTGAATTTTCCATGAAATTGAGTCAACTTTTAAATTTCAAACCTTGCATTGCTTTTAGTATTCCCTCTAAAATCATAAAATTCAAAATTTTAGTTTCCCTCTCTTTTTCAAAATTCAAATTTTGCATTTTTCAACAATCTTGGTAGGGTTCAATTTTGAGATTGCAACTTTAATTTGGCCTATCTACAGATCGTAAAAACACTCAATTTTTTCAAATTAGCTTTAAAATAATCATAACTTTCATCCTTGAAAATTTCAAAAAAAGTTGTGAGGACCGTGTGCACTCCGTTCGCCACGGTCCCCCAACATTTTTTCTGAAATTTTGGGAGATTGTCATGATTGCATTTAACAGCTTAAATCTAGGAGATTGGCTTATTTTATTGAAATTTTCTACCTCTAAATTCGAAAATAAATTTAAAATTCAAGATTTCAATTTTCAAGATAACAATTAAAATTAAGTGCTACCCCCTTGGCCCTAATTTTCAATTGTGCCTACCTTTCTTGGAAGTTGTGTTTCCCTCTTCTTTCACAAAGTTCAAATTGGATAATCATTATCTCATTGTTCAATTTTGCCAACTTTATTTTCAAAATTCAAAATCTTCTCTCTCTCTCTAGTGCATGAGTTTTACAACAATAAGCCCTACTTACACTATTCCCGTTAGACGAAGCCTTAGAATTAAGTCTTTCCAAGGTTTAATTACCGAGGAGATGGAACCTAATTTGAATGGCCTTTTTAACGAGGACATGGGTAATTCCTCTAATCCTCTTAATTATGAAGAAGCTCTCCATGAGGTTTCTATAGAACAACTTTCGAAATTGGATAACCAATTTGATGATTTAAAGCAATGGATGTCTCAAGAATACCCCGATAGTGAAGCTCTTCCATTAATTGAGGGTCTAAAACGTATGGTTCAAAGTGATAAGAATGGAATTGATATTTTGCGTAGTATTGTACACATTGTGGATTTGAATGTGATGCCTATGAAGAGTTGTGCCAAAACTTAAGGTTATACACAACCTCCTACTCAAGTCAATCATTCTATTCCTTTGACAACTTCTATTGCTAGTATACCTACTTTTACATCGAACATAATGACTACTTCAATACAAAACATTTCACCTATGATCACCAATCATGGGGGAAATCCTTCTTCTTCAATCAACCCTCTTCCTTCATTCAATCCAACTTCTTCATTCATTCCTTTATTGAGTGTCCCTATTACATCTCCACAAATGAACATGATGCAAGGGGGCAATTCATTTAACCATTCCATTCCTCCTTGTAGTGTTCCTTCTTTCCAATCATCTCCTATGACTAACCATCATAGTGTCCCGCCACCTTACTCTCAATCAATACCTTCTTTCAATAATATAATACCTCCATCACAATCTAACATGTCTAATATGAACTCTTCAACTATAGTGACCATTAACAATCTTGCACAAATTGTCTCTTCTTTACAGCAACAAATTGCCTCTATGAATCAATCTAAGTTTAGAGTGCCCACATTTGATGTTGCAAGCCCACTTTCTCTTGACATTATTCGAGCTATCCCTCCTAAGCATGTTGAAATCCCGCAATTGGAGCTTTATAATGGTAAAGGTGATCCTCTAACACATGTTAAGACCTTTCAAACAATATGTACTGATTTTGCTCATGACCAAAGGTTGCTTGGAAAACTGTTTACTAGAACATTAAGAGATAAGGCTCTACAATGGTATTGCTCATTGCCTTCCTATATTATTACTTCTTTCCAACAACTTGCAAATGCTTTTATTCAACAATTTCGAAACAATATAGGTCCTAAAGTTACTTTGATTGATTTAATGCATTGTAAACAAGGTGTTAAAGAAAAAGTGATTGATTTCATTGGTAGATATAAGCATTTGTGTGCTCAAATTTCTTTTCCAGTACCTGACAATGATATTCAAAGAATCTTTATTTCTAATTTACAAAAAGATATTAGAGAAAAACTTTTGTTTTCTGAGTTTACTTCTTTCCAACAGTTGTGTGCAACTCTTCACAATTATCAATTGACTGTGAGTCAAATGGAACAAGCAAATCCTATGGCTTTGAGTGATAAGGGTGATAGTATTCAACAACCATTTGGGAAGTTTATACTGAACAGAGGGTTCATCAAGTTCAATGAAAACATCACCAACAACAATGTGAATGCAGCATCAGGTGTGCCTCCTATTTCTAAGTTTTTCAAGAAACAAAGAGAGTTTACTGCCTTGAATGAATCATTGCATAGTATTATGAATAAGTTATTGGAACAAAATGTGCTTACTCTCCCTCCTATAAAGAAAATAGATCCTGCAAAGATGAATTCACCCTATTTTGATAACAAATCTTTTTGTCAATTTCATTGTCAACTTGGCCATGATACTGAAAAATGTTTTGCTTTAAAGGGTAAAATTAAAGATTTGATTGATAATAATACTATCTCTGTTTTAGGTGTGAATGATAAAGGAAACACATTTGTAGCTCTTTCTAACCAAAATCTTAATATTTTTACTGATCCATTACCTTCTCATACCTCTAATGTGATTGAGACTAACGATTCCTCTTTCTCACCAGATGGTCTTGTGTCTATGACTCGGAATGTGGTTAACTTTGTAGAGCAGCAGAAAATCCCTAAAGAGCCTTCCATCACATTTGATTCCAGTGAAACTATCAGGGCACCTGATGGTCCTTTATATATAGTTGCAAAAGTCAAGAATACACCTTGCCGTGGAGTGCTTATTGATCCTTCTTGCATGGTTAATGTCATTACTGAAGAATTTCTTTTTACTTTGCAATTGAATCAAGTGATCTATGACAAAACAAATGTGGTTGTGAAACTATTTGATGCATTTTCTTCTCCTGCAATTGGTTCTATTACATTACCTATTGAGGTCCATAACAAATCCCTTGATGTGAGCTTTTCTATTATTCCATCATCTGAACAATTTTGTGTGAAGCTAGGCTATCCTTGGCTATCTTCCATGAAAGCTATTGCTTCTCCTATTCACAAGTGTTTGAAATTTCCCCATAATGGTGAAGTTGTTACTGTCAATCATAGTCTCTTTAAACAGCTGAAAGAACTTCTAGCATTCCTATTGATTATTTTTTGCCTAAACAATTTCAATCTCTTCCACCGCGAAGTGATCATCTTTTCAAATCTTATCAAAAGTGGAAAAAAGATATGATCCTATATCTAAGTGAACCTAGAACACCCAAACTTGATATTCCTATCATTCTTGAGAAGGAAGTTCTTCCTTTGAAAGATAAAACTAATATCTTTCCTCAAGAAGATTCCCAACCCATCCCTATGGATGTGACTATGTCTATGTCTAATAAACTTTCTAAAGCTAGACCCATACCTCCTCGTCATGATGGACTTGGTCTCCTTCCTAAACCAGATATTCCTCCTTTATATGGAGTAGTTACTCCTCCTTCCTCTTATAGAGAGAAGAGACCGTACTCTTCTCCTATCGTCCAACCTAAGAGACCACAACCTAAACACCCAAGTGATAAGGATGAGAACATTCCTCCTCCTCAATCTTCTCAACTTCCTACTAAGACTAGACAAAATTGTTCTACGCGTGAACACCAATGAAAGCGTCGTCTTAGAGCTCGTGCAGCTGCTTCTCAAACTTTGCAATCCCCAAAGACACCTTCAGCTAGTATTATTCCATTTGCTCCTCAACCGAAAATTGAGTCAAAATCTCCTAAACATAAGATGCATGATGGTTTTGATCCTATGCGAGTTAAAGATCCTATTGTTATAAATCTTGATCGTGATATAGATGAAAATGTTACTCCTCTTGATTCTGATAGTGAATATGAATATGTTGATATTGATAACCATTTATCTAACGAATTTTCTAAAGCACTTATCCTAGCTCCTAGACAAGAACAACGTGGCTTGGAACATGAACATGGCCCTTGTTTGGATCTTGTGATAGCTCCATCTGTTGTGTTGGATGTTCCTCCTCTACCGTGTTTCCTGCCTTCCTGAAATATTGATCAGCAAGATTGGGGGGTGGATGACGTGCTAGACTAGTTTCATTAGCATAGCAGACTCACTCCTCCTCTCTTGATCTCTTTTGTTACTTCTTCTATGTGTTATTCCCATTCTTCTATTTGTTGTCCTTAGTGTTGTCTACTTGAGGATGATGCAAAGCATTGAGATCTCTTTTGGTCTCTCTCATGTTGACTCAAAAGGCACATGTGTTCCTTCTTCTAGGTGACCTTCCTTGAGTGGGGAATGAAGAACAATTATGCATACATACATATGATATACATGAATTATCATACAGCATACTGACCCAAAGAAAAGTGAAGTCACCTCATGCTTTATGTTTTGTGTCTATTATCCTTGGGTTTATCTCACACTTGGGGGCTAAATCTTTGTGATAGCATGCTCCTTTCCCTTCTCATTTCTTATGTGTATCACTACCTTAAATCAATCACCCCCGCTGAGGCATGTGCGATCACTTTAATGTAGGGGGCATACACTCCGTTCATATCTCTTCAAGATACTTGAAAATTTCTTGGTGAACTTAGCTTTGCCTTGATAATTTTTGGTATTTTTCTTGCATGACTCATAGTGAGGGAACCTTACTACTGACAGTCATGGTTCTCCCTCGTGATCTTCCCTTTTACTTTGTCAATCGAAGTCATAAGATCCTTAGTCCACTGGGGGCTTGGTGTATCTTGCCTCCTTCACGTGGTGAAAGTCTTTCAATGTTGTTTCCTTGTACTTTACCGAAAGTATGGGTGAATGCTTATACTCCCGCTAAAGTGGGGGCTAAATGTAGCATCGTAAAATTGTGACACTTGCAATTTCAACTTCATTCAAGTCTTCACGATGGTAGCGCAATTTTGAACCTAAATGGAGACCCCGAAACCTGTTTACGACATCAAAAACTGCATCTTTCAGCACCTTGGCCTGATCCTCCTTGCACCCTGCTATCCCGGGAGGTGGGACCATGGTGCCCAGCACCTTGGTCCCTGGCCTTATTTTGGGCCCGATCTCTTGTTGGGCATCGGGTCTTCAAGTTTGCAATTTGGAAAATAATGTTCCTAGGTCGGCCTAAGGTTGGCAAAATCAGTCTCCTAACCCTAATTGACAAGTATATAAACTACATTTCCCCTCCCATTTGGAGAGGGGTGAGAAACATATGTGTGCAAGAAGCGGAAGCGATAGACAAACATTCAAGCATTCCTTCAAGAAATTGAGCATTCTAGGTCCCCATTCAAGGCTAGGTGTTGCATTCAAGACAAGGATTCAACCATTGAAGAGGAGATCACCTACAACATACAACATACAACATCATTACACCTTCACATGTAAGAATACAAACATTCTTACAACAAGGTATCAATACTTGATTACATTACAAATACTTATATTTACAACATTCTCATTTCTTGGTTAATTCCAAAATTGGGGTTTGACCTGAAGGCAAACCCCTAATCCCTAACCCCCCAATCATCCTCTCTTTTTTGTGTGTAGGTTGTAGGTACGTGGCTATAATTGAAGATCTGGAATCCTTTTGTAGAGATGAACAGATCCCCCTTCGTTTCACGGATTTTTTGGAGGACTGTGTGCACTCCGGGCGCCATTGTCCTGTCAACTTTCGCTCAAACTTGCAAGACAACATCGTCTCGACATTTTACTGCTAATTTCAGGTCCACAGCTTCATCCCGTGTTTCTATCTCCGTCTACAAGTGAATCTTTCCTACTTTTACATACACTCCTAGTTCAATCCTTCTATTTACATTCTTTACAAAAGAGGGTATCCTTGTTGTCTCATCCCTTGAAACTCATTTAGAATTCAATCTTGCATTGTGTGGGATTGGATCTTGTGAGTTTCAACCCCTCTTTTGAATGTAAATTCTCTCCTAAGTGAAAACCGTCAATCCTAGTGACCTCCTTTCTCTCTCCTTGGAGTGGGGGAGCACCTAGGGTTCAATTTTCTGCTTTACACCTACACCAAGTGACTATGAACAAAAGCGTAGGTATTTAACAACAATGACATGGTCCATGGACTAGTGATCCTGCTCTTGATACTCTATCTACAAATGAGAACATCTCTTATACACGTTGCTTCTTCAAAATTAAAAGTTTCTTCTTCTAGAACTTTCCATGATTCTTTGCAATAGGATTATATGTCTTCTAGATTCACCCCACTAGGACACATTCCTATCAAGCATCTTTACTTTTTTGAAAAGTAGACCACATTTCAGATCTAGATGACACCATAATGACTTTGATTTCCTCTTGCAAGATATTCCTCCATCATGTATTGCTTCATCGAAGTTCAAATTTGCTTCTTCAAGGGCTCTCAATGATTCTCTATATAGGATTCTTCGTGTCTATGAGATCCACTTCATTGGGAGGCCTACTTAAACATTTCACATCTATTTGTGGACTCTCACCTTTCAAATATTGATGAAACAATTGAGAATATTTGTCTTCTCATTGATGACAATGCCCATCGAGTTACATCGTCTCCCATTGTAAATTCACTTGTTCTATCCCCACCATATCATGCAACATGACACATTCTATTTCACATTAATTAAGGTCTCACACTTCAATGATTGTAGTCCCTGAATCTTCTATGGAACAATCACAGGTTAACATCAACATCAAGACACATGAGTCACTTTTAAAACCATACATCTGAATTCCTTTCTACATTCCACTTGAATGGGAATTCAACAATTTGACAACTCAAGATTTCCATATTGTGAAAGGAAGGTGCATCATTTGTTGCAAATGAACCTACTACAACATTCACCATTCAACATTTTGCATTGCTTTTCTCTCTTCTTTGTGGAGGCACCAACTTTAGGGGATGGGGTGGGTCTATATTATTCTTCACATATGTCACTTGGGATGGAGTTTTGTCCTATGGATTTTCTAGTCTCTACTTCGAGAGGGTACACTCTCTTTATAATTTGGTGTTATTTCATATTTTACATGGATACCTAACCTTGTGACCCATTTCTTCTTACCTCAATTTCACTTAAGGGGGTTTGCCAATGTACCATTTTATTCACCAAGTGGATATGTTTTATCATAAGCATGATATTGCATTTGTTTGTTTAGTTTACTTAAGTAATTTCTTTTAACTTGAGATAATGACTTGCACATTCTCCCTCTTTCATAGGATTATGTTTTTTTCCTTATCCTCAAAAATTTGGAAACTTGGATAAACAATTCCTTGTGTTTTGGTTTTCTATCTCATCCTCATCTTCATCCTCATGGATTAAAAATCTTGGATATCGAGTGAAGATATTGTGAACTTTTTCATTTTCTCTCTTATGAAATCAACTATGTTATGCTATTTTGATTTTATTATCATTTATATTTAACAATTTTAAAAATGTTGTCACTTACATTAATTTCTAGGTTAATATTTATTTTGTAGATTCTAATAGAATTGAATACCATACCCAAACAATATCTAGTATGAACTAGTTAGTTACAGGCTAGGTTCCAAGCGTACTTGGTAACATAATTTTTGAGCTTGTGTTTGTTTATGATTTAATGATTGATGCATCTAGCTTTGCTATGCATCTACTTTGAATACAATGAGAGGGTGATTTTGTCTAAGCCAAGAGACCCTGCTATCTAATATCACCGAAGAAAGATACTGATATTTTGCCTTGGAAATATAAGCCTTTTGTAAGTATAATTTAATGAATTGTGATAATAACTTAAAATGAAGTGAATTAAAATTTGATTGAGTTCCCATTGTATTTTAACAAATCACCTAGGAAGATGTTCATTCCTAACAATTTCCAATTCAATTTCCAAAAGGATGAAAAAGAAGAGAAAGGAACTAAATAATGTTGGGACAGAATTTAGAAGACTTATGTTTTGTGTCTGAAAGCTACTAGCCTAGAGAGCATGGAAACAATCTGAATTCATGGGAGAGAGTTTCAGTTCGATCTCTAGAAATTGTGTCCAGTACTCTTGTATTGAATTTTTAAATCCTTCTAAGTTTAAATGTTCATGAGGAAACTCTAAAATTTTAATAAAATACATAAATGAAAACCAATTTTGTTTTCATCGGAATACTTTTGAAAATCACATCACTTCAGTAATTGAACTATAACAATAAGATTGCATACAAAGTGTAGGTTTGCTATGAAACATGTTAAAAGGGTTAAACTGTTTCAATTAATACAAACACTGGAACTATTAAACAACAATAGCTTGTTGGTAATCAAGATTTTGGACTATACCCACATTTTACACCTTTTCATACAGTTACAAAGAACATAGAAAACATGTACACGGAACTATAGATTCCAACATATGTAAAAATACAACAATCTAAATAAGAATGGGAAGCATGTGGAGAATGGTTAAGACATGCATAAATAAAAGGAAAACAAAAATCTCTCAATGTGTATCACAAACAAATCAAGGAAAAAAGTTTTTAGGCAGGGGACCGATATGATCATAAAAAATTCAAAACTTCCAAAGTATAGAGCATTTGAGATTTTATAGAGAATGCACTAATTCAGATTTATTCATGATGAGGCATATTCACAACTTTTGCAGTCACACCATGGTGTTGCTCATGTTCGCTCTGTTGGACCCTTCAATTAAGATTCAATATACGTACATTATTCAATAAGATTAACTGTGCAACATAATGAAATATTGAAAAGTGTGTTATCTTATTGAGCTTCGCTTTGTTTTGAGAATAGTTTAATATTCTCTACTTAACAGGGCCAACCACGTGAAGGTGGAAGCTCATTTGGCCCCTCCCCCCCCCCTAACATCACTCTAAATTCCCTGTTAACATCTAATATTCATTCATTCTTTCATTTATTCTTTCATCCATTATGAAAATATAACTTTCATTCATTATCACATAATGTTCATTAACACATAAAATTCATTAACTTTCATTAACACGCAACATTCATCAATAATCATCAACACATATCATTCATGAACATTCATTAGCACATAATTACATTCATTAACACATAAAAATCAGTCATTATCAAATAAGGTAGATTACAATCATTTATTTCTTTGTTTTTTTTTTGAAGCTATGTAAAGTCTAAGTGGAGCATCATCTTCTTCATCATTTCCCCCATCTTTGGATATTCTGCCCTCTTCTCATGCTCTTGATATATGCCTAGTCCTATACAAAGGATGAGGATGTTGAACCAAAGGGGGGTCCTCTACAATAACAAAGAATTGGGTTAAATTCAAAACATTTTTTTATTATTGTTACAAGTATTTCATTAATTTAAAGAACACAACCGTTACACTCTTTACCTAATGAGGCCACATCATCTTCCACATCATTTGGTCTAGCCTCAACCTCAACATGCTGAACACCCTCTAGATCCTCTGGAGTTGAAATACGAAACGTTACATTAATCAATACACCAATTGCAATTAAATTTGTTTAAAGGAATAACAGTGGTCCTCTTTACCTGATTGGGGAACATCACATTCCTGATGTTGTCTACCTAGATCATGCTCCACTTGGTCACCACCAACTACATGCTCTAAAATATTAACAATAAGGGTTACATTAGTTACTACACTAATTTTCAATTTAAGATGTTTAATTGTATTAATAATTACATTAAAAAATTTGAATAGAAAATGAATACCTCCACTACTAGGATGCACATCCGGACCTTCATGTACAGGTTCTGTTCCACGATTATCATGCTGCATTCCAATGTCACACGTAGTGTTATCATTGCTTGCTTATTTAAAAAAAATATAGTCACTTTATGTTGAAACTTAACATCAAATAGATTATTGGTTAAGTAAATTTAGCTTATTTAACATTGTGACAGATGCATCAGAATATCATGTTTTCCCACTCAATTCTCGTAGCCATTCAGCCACAACTATATAGCCTTGCTGGTAGCCAATTCTCTTATCATCTTCTGTGGGCGCTCTATTGAATTCAGAGCCCTGCATTTTTGCTTAGTATTGTGAATTTTGCTTGTATTGTTTGATAAAAAAAAAATTGTTTACAATTTATAAATATTTTGATGTGATACTTAATTTACTGATTCTTACAATTCGTGCAGAAAGTTTCATATAACCACCAGAGCCGAGTTTGTGTTGCCCATGCTTTTCTTGTCTTGCCTTGGTTGCCTTTGACGTGTCAATCAATCTATGAAAAGTTTGAAATATGTTAGATTATATAAATATAATGAATAATTAGTACATATTCACATTCTTAATAGTATCACATACCTTCTTCTGGCATCTGGTGGTTTATTTCCTTTTTTCCTTTCAATTCTCTCCTTTGCATCCAAAATCAGGTCTTTCCACTCCCTCTTTGGAATCATGGGGGGGTGCTCATACTTTATGTTCTTCTCTAAATGTGTCCTGTATTGGTCCCTCACATACTTTAGATATGTGCCAGCTTTTTCCAGGAGCTTAGTCTTGTCGAATGTGTCATTTCCAAACAACCCTACCATACAGTTTGTGAGTTCATCTTTTAACTTTTTTTCTTGGTCATTCCACCTTTAAAGAAAAAACAAACTTGTTAGATTTAGAAAGAAACTGAAGCTACCTTTGATATAGTTCAAGAAATGGATAAAAGGAAAACTATTCTAGCAATTATATGAAATCAAAATAGTGGATAAGGGTTAGTTCACGTATGATGTTCCACCTTTTACGTATGGTGGGCCCAAATATCTGTAATGTAATGTCATTAAGATTTTTATAAAAAATATCATTTCCTGCAAAAAAAACATGGGATCATTAGTCCAAAATGAGTGATCAGTAAGTAAATTACAATTAGACTATATATAATAATAATTTTAAAGTACCTGGAACCTTCTGTATCTTCAAGGGAATCAATTCTTCATCGCTCACCACCAATGTGGCCTGCAACGTTCTCGTACTAGCAATACGGGAAGATCTAGGAAATGATGGTATGTTATCACTAGTACTCACCTCTGGCGCATCCTCATGTGTATCTCCTGCCACAGTAAATGAATCCACTATGAAATGCCTTCAAGAAAGAACACTTCAAGGGTAATAAACACATAACAAAAGAGACAGAAAAAGAGGGATCTACCACTAATGGGCGGGTCAACACAAGTTGGTGCAATAGACGATGTCTGCATGCTACGTGTTGCCGACATTGCAGTCGGCAATACAGTTGGGGTTGACCTCGGACCCATGTCAGCACCTTAAGAGTAATACATTAAATATATAAAACATTAAAAAAGCAAGTTCACAAGTCCAAAGGAGTGGTTTTAATATATAGAACATGGTCATCACCTGAACTACCCGCAATACCCTGATCATCGCCACCAGGATGATGAGCCCTTATAAATTTCTGTAAAAACAACACATACATATTTTAGTTAATGACATAAAAGAGAAAAAAATATAAACCATTATTGAACTTTTGTTATGATTAAAGCTTTCATTACTGCTTACTTGCAAGTCTTCCACTGTCCGCAACAATAGTTGCACCCTCTCTATTATCTCATCAATTTGAGGGCTTATGGTTGCCAAATCAACAATCTCTTGGCTAATTTTTCTAATATTCATTTGTACCAATTGTATAGGGTTTGCGCTAAGTAAAATGTCATTAGCGCATAACATTGTCGAGTGCCCCACATCCCTATGGAGATGCTGAGGTACTGCAAGTTCCTTTCCCTTATCCTGAACATCCGTTTGTGACAAGAATATAATTAACACTATCAAAATTACTTCAAAACACTCAAGAAAAGATCATAATGTAACAATTTGCTTCTATCTAATTTGTACAATTACAATGAGGTTTACTTGCTCCATAGAAGTGTCGGGACCTACACCCCTATCTGTGCTATGTGGTGGATCCATGTAGCCCTATGACAAAGAAAAAATATAAAAATGTTAGCGAAATGAAACCAATAGACTTAGCAAAAAAACTTAATAATACAATGGTTTATTGGATTCATTAATTGGAAGTTGGCTTAAATGGTATATATATAGTACATACCACCCCCATGATAGTAACTTTGTTTGTATCTATATGATTCAAATTGTAATCGATTAGGAGTTCTTCCCCTACACTTATTGATTTTATCGCACATACAAACACACAATTTCCCTCACATGCCTCAAATATGCAATTAGGTTGCTTATTAGTTGACCCAGGTCGTATACTATTTATAAAACCTGCAATATTCCCTGTTGCTTTTGGCCTTCCATCAATGTATATAGCCACTCATTTACTTTGATCATTATCTTTTTGTTGTATATAATTGGTTGACAGTGCATACCTACGCATACTTTTTTTATATCGAACAATCTGCATCCAATCATTATAATTGTAACAAGGTCCAACAAACTCCATCAATTTAGCAACTTTGTTGTAACAGACCTTTATGTTGTCCATGGAAAATAGGCCCAAACCATGTAACAATGAAGGTGCTATGTGATATATCCTCTCATTAACACAAAAATCAGTGTTTATTAGAGGAAGTTACTTGGGTACACATTGTTTCAGTAGATGTTTGTACCTCAAGGGCACCTCAATGTCGCCTTTGGTCTCATCATCATAAGAACATGACCCCCCTTGAGCAAGAAAAAATTCCATGCGTTTATTGAATTTTCTTCTAATCTTTTGACCTCTAGCTGATCTCCCTATTTGAGATCTACTACATGTCTCACTTTCCTCTTCTATTCCTGCATTTCCCTCACTCGAGGAAGACACATCTGACAAATACCTATTTGGTGATACCTATGCACCATCAAATGAGAGAGTTAGTTGGTAATGAGAGAGATATTTTGCAAATAAGGGTAATATTGATGAAGAAGTCAGCCATAAAGTTGATGTTGAAATTAAAATTTGGGTAAGTCCAACTAGGGCCTCAAGTGTTGATAACTGTATTAGATTTGCTACTAATGTTGAGGTTTGAAAAACTGAGGAAGTTTGTTTTTCTTGTAATTTTTAAAAAATATATTATTTCTATAAGGTGTATTGACTTATACCTGTCGATCCATGAGACTGTGCAGGATCCTCGTCAAAGGGGTTCAAGTTCCTGCACCAATAATTGAGCATCATAAGCATTACATTTGTAATTTGATAAACAATAAATACTGTAGTATCATGAGCATCATAAGCATCGCATATGTATCATCATATATGTAATTGAGCATCATAAGAATCACATATGTATCATCATAAACATGTAATCCATCACATACATATCATAAATCACCATCCATCACATAGCTAATAAGTAGTCCACATTCCATAAATAAACACAAAGTTCAAAAAATGTCACATGTATCATCATAAGCATGTAATCCATCACATATGTATTTTAAATCACCATCTATCACATAGCTAGAGGTGCATCATGAATTAATTAAGTAATGGCATTAGAATTCAAAACATATGAATTATTTATGTAACCATATAAGTCAAATCAATTTCTATCAAGATATCAATATTAAATAGATAATATAATAATCGCATCTCATACATTTCATTCATGTCATTGATCTTCTTCTTCATCCAACTCATCATCATGACCATCATCATGATCATCATCATCATCATCATCATCATCATCATCATCATCATCATCGTCGTCGTCGTCATCGTCGTCGTCATCGTCGTCGTCGTCGTCGTCGTCGTCGTCGTCGTCGTCGTCGTCGTCATTGTGTTCATCATCGTCATCATCATCACCATCACCATCACCATCACCATCACCATCACCATCACCATCACCATCATCATCATCATCAGCAGCAGCATCATCATCATCATCAACTTCTTCTTCGTGTACATTTCTATCAGGAACATCATCGACTAACTATCGATCGTGATCATCATCTATATCATCTTCTACTTCTTCGGTATCTTCTTCTTCCATCACATTATACATTATCAGCCTTCCTCTTGGATCATGTCTAACAACAAATGACCAACCCAGTTTATGTGGAACCTCCGAGTAAAATACCTGCTCACATTGACTTGGAAGAACATAGGGCTCATCCCCAACTCGTTCAAATGACCTTGTATTAACCATTGTAAATCCATTATCATGTTCAATAACAGTTCTATCAGGATCATTTTTATTCAGTCGTAGCCTATACCATTTGACGAAAAATAGAACTAATTTGAAGGAATTAAAGTCACACTCAAGTATATCATCCAAAATGCCATAGTATCGATTTTGAGACTCTTGAGGATGTATGTCATTTCTAGATGAAATATTGGTCACCTCAAAGACTGCAATTATCCCATAATCACAAGTTTTCTTCGTGTCATCCAACTGTTTGATACAAAATTTATGACCATTGCAGCACATAGCCTTGTGGTGTTTGACCTGCAATATGTCTAACATATTAAAATTATTGCATCATGAGTTGATAAACATACGGGTGATTAATAAAATTATACGTACCTATAGATCTCTTAAACCATATGCTAAATCAATTTCCCTTTGTGTAACATTGGAATCTCCATTACGATGAGCTTCTTTAACCAATGAAGCGACACCATCCCATGTTAATGTGCGACCAGAATGTTGACATCGTTCAGTCCACACCGTCATCCAATCAAGATTGTTTGCAATATACAAATGTAGTGCATCCCACTCCCAACCAACTATACAAATAATTAATAGACCACTCACAACTGATTTATTTAGAAGATGAAGAATTAATTTACTACAATAACATCTTATAATTACCTCTCACTTTCTTCAATCTACCTTTCCCCATCAAGTGCTCCCCTTCAAATTTATTAATGGGGTTGGGATCCCAAATACGATCTACGTGGATTTTTGCTACAAACTTAGGAAGATATTCAGTAATGTACACCATAGTTTGGTATACCATATATCCCTCCACCATAGAACCCTCAGGATGTGCTCTTTGTCGAATCAAAGCCTTCAAAAATTTCAAGTGCCTCTCAACCATCCACATTGACCTAGTGTGTACAGGTCCACACCATTCGATCTCCTCAACTTGGTGTATGAGGTAGTGTTCTTGTGCATTGAAAAAAGTTGAAGGTAGACACTTTTGCATTTCACACATTAGATGAGGGATTTTTCTCTTCCAATATTTTATATCTTCCTTGTGGATTTCTTTAGATGACAACCACCTAAAAGAGATTGAAGATGCAAAAATATATAAACGAGACTTTACAAAATAATATACAATATATTGCATAACAAGTAAAACAAATGGCAAATATAATATCTATAAAACAAATTGAACAAACATCACTACTTACCTCATGTATTTTCCAAGATCATATATGATTTGCTTGATATTATTGTCAAAGTGGTCTGGGAGAGATAGAGGTAGAACGTACTGCAACAATTATAAAATGATCTTTTCATTGTTTTCTAACATAATACAATGAAAAGTACAAGCGCAGTATACAAATATATAGTAAATACACAAAAACATGAATTACCTTAATGAGGGTATGCCAATCATGTGTTTTCATCCCTGGCCCAAATTCACTCTTCTTTGATATGAGATTGTTTATGTTCGCAGCAAATCCTGTGGGAAATCGAATTTTTCGTATGACTTCTTTTATAGAATTGCTTTGCTGCTCCGTTAATAACCAAGGAAGGGCACTTATATTAATCTGATCTCCATTGCTATTTGATTGAATGACATTTTTCATTGCATGATTGGATTCCACAATGTCACTACAAATTTTGACAATTTTTTCTTTGTCACGCTTTCCATCCAATATTTTCCATAATGTCTATATTATGTTCTTTCCAATATGCATTGTATCAAAGAAATGCATAATTTGTAGTTGCTTGTAGTAGGGCAACCTACTGAATTGTCTGGGATAACTTTTTAGTCCCTTTCGAAGGTGGCCATCCATGCCTTGACGACCTTCAGTATCATCAATTACATCATCAGTAAACAAAACACGATAGAAAAATTCAAATTCCAAACACAAACCATTAGATGGAATGACATTACCTTGATGATTAATTCTATTATATTCCAACTTCCATAAGTGAGGAGTCATTCTTCATGGCTTTGATGTAGTCTCTTCTTTCCCATTGAAAAGATGTTTTTCAATATTCCGGTACTTATGATTTTTGTGAAGGAAGTGCCTATATTCATCAAACACCTGCTTTCCTAAACTTTTTGAATGACGGGATTTCATCTTTGGACCACAAACTGGACATGCAAATTTTCCCTTTGTTTGAAGACCTACAAGATAATGTATAATTCTATTAAATCTATTAATTTTTATAATTATAATTATCATGCGCAACTTGAAACACTATAACGTACCACAAAAATGTGTTAGCCCTAGGGCATCATGTGTTGTCCATACAAGCATTGCATGGAATTGAAATTGTCTTTGTCCTATTGGTCTAGAGATGTCATACATGGTCACACCATTCCATAACTCCAACAACTCATCGATAAGAGGCTCAATATATACATTCATATCTTTAACTTGGTACTTGCCTAGTGGAATGAACAAAAACATTACATAATTATTATGACCATTTTACTGCAATATTTATAATTAAATGTAGATGACTATTAAATGATAAAATACCTAGAACAATCATTTCCAACATTATGTGCTCCCTCTTTATCGACATCCATGGAGGAATATTATTGTTGATAACAAAAATAGGCCACACCGAGTAAACAGATCTCAACTCTCCAAATGGATTGACACCGTCCGCTGCCAATGAAAGCCTGAGATTACAAGGTTCTTCTTTAAAGTGTGGCCACTTTTCCTCTATGTCCATAAATGTTGAACCATCCATAGGCATTCGAATAATGTCATCTCGACTTCTATTGCATGCATGGTAATCCATAAATTGTGCCAAGCTAGTGCACCTAAATAATTGTTGCATACTTGGAATAATGGGAATATAACGAAGAACCTTGTGAGGCACCTTTTTTGTTATTTGATCTGTTTGATATCTACTGATATGACATTCAAGGCATTATGTTCCAAATTCATGTTGTTTATGATATATAATATGATCATTGGGACAAGCATCTATTGTTTAATACTCCATTCCAATATCTTTCATAATGGCAGATAATTCTCGGTATGAGCGAGGTAGAATATTTGATGGTGGTAAGAAAAACTCACCTATCAATCTACAACAACAAAAAAAAGTTTGAGGTGTTAATATAAAGAATATTAATAGTACATGATTCACCATTTATTAACTGTAATGACATGTATGACACACCTTAACATACGTGAGATTGTTATGTTGGATAAACCATTCATAACCTTCAAGTTCACCAACAACAATACGGCAGAGAGAAGAGTTGTTTGGGAGCCTTTGTAAAGGGGCTCATATGCCTTCTCAAGAAGAGGTAAATCATGAACATCAAGGTCATCCTGATCATCATGATCAGCTGTGCCAGTACTAAATGTGTCATGGATCAATGTATTTGTACCATCATCTTCAATTGTGTTTTCTGGTGCATGATCGTCATCTTCCATGGGATCATTATCTTCAGCTTTGATATTCACACCTCCATGTTCCTCTACTTCAAAAACCATATTCTTCGGGTTGTGTTGGTCCATATCATGTGCCTTGGGGTGCTCGACCTATATAAAAATGATCAACATAAAGAAACCATGATCATGATCTCATTATCAAGTGATTTCTTATGTATATAAATTGTTAAAATGATATAATGAACAACTTACCAGTGGATGATAATCATGTCCCCCTTCAATGTGACCATGCTGCCTACAATGTTTCTTAGCTATTTTGATTAGAAGTCTTCTAGTCTTTAAGCCCTTACAAATTTTCCAGGGACAATAACATTTCCCATCACCTTTTCTTTTCAAGTTAGACCATAATCTAGCAATTGTCTCCTTATTTTGTTCTTCGCTGATATTATCTGACATGGTCTTCCTTCACAGGCAAAAAAATTAGGCTATGGAAACTTCAGTGCAAAAGCTTCACAAAAATTGCAAATCGAAGAAAAACCATTTAACTCTTCTTTTTCATCTTAAAACATTGAACTTAATAGAGAACATATTTAATGTAGTTGATTGTGTGAATTTCTGAGCATTGTGTCTGCAAATTCTTACTAAAAGTTTGCCTGTTGCAGACTTTTTGAGAGACATTTTTGAGTATTCTAAGCCTTGGTTCTTGTATTTTCACTGGTGATAAGTTGGAAACTTTATGGCAGACCTGTAGCCAATCTATCTAATTTTGACAAGTTATACACCAAGCAAACAGGCATCTAGAACTAGCATTGTTTGTAGGTCACCCCTACCCTATGCCATGGGTATATGACTACCCAGAACTCCAGTTTAAGCATCAATCTTGGAAATGATCGGTATATGACTACCTAGAACTCCATTTTAAGCATTAAGTTACATCATTATTGACCTTACTTTGGGATGCTATGTATGAGATTGGAACCTTTTGTAAGGTGTGATCAATGTGCTATCATAAATGCAAAGCCAAAACCATTTTGATGAGATCATGATCCCACTAATACTATTTTGCCTTGTTAATTTTGCACCCACAAAAATGATAGAACTAGATATAATATGCCATCAATGCTCATATACCGACAATGCTCAAGATGAGCCACTTCGAGGTAGAGTTTAACCACTTTCCATATAGGTAGATTATCTCTAACCTCATTTTCCCTATAGGTAACTAATTAGGTTCATTTTGTCTTATTTCCAAATATGTACCTCTATGTTAGCTTTTTGCTTTATTATTTGCCTGTTTATGCTTATCTTGTCAATTTTGTATAATTTTACTTAGTTCTTGCATCTTCAACGAAATTATATCTAATCATATCCAATCACATCAAAATGGAACAATTAATCATATTGTTGGTCTCTCCTAGAGGAATTAAATTGAACCAAATTGACTATTCCCCAATAAAATGTTTTGAAATGGTGAATGTATAAGTTTGTAGTTTACTTTCCAGCTGAATTTACCCTATATTTAGCTGAATTTACCCTTTTAGCTGAATTTACCCTATATTTAGGTGAATCTACCCTTGTATCATTCCTTGATCTAGTATGTCATTCCACCAATCAATAATTTTTCCATATTCTTGGGAGAATACACTATCCCTTAGGTGAATATGCCATATCCTTAAATGAATCCTCCTTGTCATCATCCTAAGTCCTCTTTTTGTTAAGTCTTATCCCTTCATCTTTAGGAAAATCCACCTATCCTTATGTGAATCTGATTTCTCTTAGGTGAATCTATTTCACATAAATCATTTATCTTATCCACCTTTCTTACGCAAATGGTAAATTTTTCCTATCCTTAGATGACTACACTCCCATTTAGGTGAATCTATCTAGTTTTAGTCTCCTTCCATTATTTTGTCCAAATTTGTATCCTGTAGTTTACATGAATCTACTTGTTCTTAGGAAAATCAACCCTATCATTCTAAGGAAAATTCACCTTGTCATCATCCTTAATCATCTACCTTTCAAGTGTATAGTCCATCCATCCTTGGGAGAATCTAACATATTATTGGGAAAATCCACTCCCTCTTAGGTGAATCCACCTTTTCCACCTTCTCATTAATCTATTATTTGTTCTAAGAAGGACACAAAAGTGGATAGAAAACAATAGAGGAGATAGTACTCAAACAAGTACTAAGGAATTGCATTAGTGACATGTCACAAATGTGAGTTATACATGTTCCAAATTGATTGATTCTCATGAAGGAACTAAGTTATCTACAATAAATAGCCACCCAAGAAACCCATTTACTTTAGGCAAACTATCTTCTTAGTAGTAGCTTAATTCTTGAGACACTTGATTTAGATATGATCTTGTAAATGGTGTTAAAAAGAGTAATTAGTCACCAACCAACCACACTCTTCATTTGTATATTTAAGAATTAGTTTGGTCAAACCTTGATTGTAACAAGCATAACCAAATCCTCCATGATAAAGTTAACAACAAATATATTATTGCATAACCAAATCTTTGTGGTGGGTGTGTTCAACAAATATATTATTGTGTGAATTGCTTTTGTCCAAAATGTAGGAACTTGATCTACATATCCATGAAGGCATGATTAGGTCTCTATACAACACTGTTTTGTTGATGCATATATGTAGTGGTTAGTTGTTTTCTTTTAGTTGTGGATAAACCATTTTGAGTGAATTTCTCATTTACTTGAGCATTTTTCATTTAGAGAACAACTGGATGACCATTCAACAAGGGGTTTAAACTCTTTGAACTTCACAAATGCTTGAGCTTTTCTTGTCAAGCAATGTACCCACATCTTAAAGACATCAAATTATGAAAGATGATAGTCCCAAATCTGCAAATGATTGTCACAACATAGTGAATAAGGGAAATCCATAGATACATTAATGAGTAGCCCTAAATCAATACAAAGAGAGCACATGCATGCTAAGGGAGCATTGAACAAGCCTTTTTCAGGATAATATAATGGTAGTAAAAGAAATCAATAAAGAGCATAAGTTCATCAAGAACAATTCTTAGCCACAAAGATCTAAGGTAATCATAGAGGAGCTGATAATAAGTGAGTTCAAGAAGACACACTCAAGCCTTTATCACATTCCATAAAAAGAAAATCATTATTCCATATAATTGGAAGGAAATGATATATTGCAAAGATTACTATGAAGGTCTAAAATAGTAAAAGAGATGAGACTAATCTTTTATTTCTACTTACAACAGTGAATTGATTGAGATATACTCATAGACAAAGTGAATGACATGTATGAGAACAACCTCAATAAAGGTAAAAAGGACAATAAATAGTAGTGATAGATGACAATGCATTGAATGTGCCAAGAAAAAGACAATGGAACCCATGGAGAAATCACTATAAAAAAAAATCCATTAAATAAAACTATGTTGGTGCAGCTTGAGAAGCACAGTAGAACAATGAAAAAAGAACACTACTTGGTCCTTGAAAAGCATGTAGTCGCAATGATTGAAAACCACAATGACAACATAGAGGGCATGAATGTTTGGAGTATTTCCATTCTTAAGAATCTCATGATAGTCTATTATTAGGATAGGTGAAGTGCACTATGAAAGTGTCTTAAAAAGCTAATATAGCCACAAGTGATAGTGCCAATGCTTTGAGTTCAAATCCTCATGAAATACAATCATGTTTATCTCAATGCAATGTTTGCCAGCATCCTCCCTGCGTGTGCCAAAATAGGAGCTTTGGAACAAGGTATGGACATCCATCAAAGCATAATCGAAGGGGGTTTTTTGTCAGAAATTAGTTGCAAATGCTCCAATAACAAAAATTGCAAAATGGGGTAGCATACACACGGCATGTGAATTGTATGACGGAATACCTCAAAGAAATGTCATTTCATGGAATTTTAAGATCGTAGGATATGCACAAAATGGATTAATTCGCAAAAAAAAACCAATTGCCCTTGATTGCGAAAAAAAATTAGTTGCCCTTCATTGAAAAACAAAGAGTTCCTTTGATTGCAAAAAAAACCTTACCTTGCTTGTGCAGAGATCGCTCCAGCGGGGGGGCGGCAGGGAGGCAAGACGCGGGTCACCACTTGCTTCGGTTTGCTTTCAAAATGAAAATGCGTTGTGTTTTTTTTTTTAATAAAATGCCCGAGGTTGTCAGAATTCCGATGAACACGGGCATTTTTTTTTTTTTAAATTAAATTTTCACACAATGTTCCTTGTCCGTCGGAAACCTCTGTCGGAATTTGATCCCAAATGTATTAGTGGGAGGTGCCAATCTAAGCTTAGTGTGTGTGGGTACTTCTATCATTCTTCGAAGCACATGGGGTGGTTCCTTTCTGGTTCCACATGGTTGGGTGGTTGATGCCTTCTTCCATTGGGTTTTTCTCTTCATTGGATGTTCGTGAGAAATATGGACACTTCTACTTTTTTATAGTTACTTATACTATGGATTCTTAGAGTAATTGTGTATTATGATATCTACTTGCAACAAATAATATATATTTGTACAATGATCACTTGATCATGATGTAATATGTAACATAATGATGTCTTATGTAATGTTGGTTGGAAAGATGTGGACATTGGTATTGTTAGATATGATTATTTGATGATCTGATATCAAATGTACTCTTTGTGTTGGAAGTATTTAATGGAATTTATATGATTAATTTTCTATGTTATATATAGTGAAAGTAGTAGTGTAGATAGAGGATAGTAAATATGACTCATTGATAGCTATTGTACTTTAACTTAGTTGATATTGTAGTTTAGATAATGACATTATGATACCCTAGGGAAGAATGTAAGAATGTTTATATGATAATTCCATTGTGCACTTTAATTTTATATGTTCATGTAATTTCTTAATGATAAACGAGTTAATGTAGATTAATGTGTTGATGTTACTTATGAAAAAAAAGTTATCACTTAAATTCTAGATTATATGATTAGTTCTCAAGGGTTTTCATGGCGAGCATTACAACACCATCGAATAGAAGCTAAAATCATCATGTAGAAAAAAATGAAAGCAATTTAGACCATCTAAAACCTCTCTACAATCATATCCTAAAGAAATCAATAGTTAAATGCTAGTGCAAAACAAAAAACTCACTAAACAAGTAGAAATAGGGCAACTTGAGTAGTCTATGACACTTCAATTTACATGACATAATATTGTAGAGCACCAATTCACCTGAAACTCATATCACTGAATCCTTATACCTTCCTAAACATGTTACCAAATATGCACAATCATACCAATCATAGTGGAAGAATGCAGAGCATTCTAGTGAGTCAATTAAGACACAATACACTGATAAGGTATAATCCAAAGAATAGACACTTATAAATTTTGTTGTAGAAGTGTAAATGACATGAAATCATGGAAGTAGGCACTTGAAACAACATGATGATTGAATCCTGAACTGCACAACTAGATCATGTAATGTAGTAGAATGTAGACCAAAATACCATTTGACAATTTTAGGAAGATATACTATTTAACATGTAGATAATTTTTCTAGTCAAACAAGTATGACCAGCAATACTACAAATCCTCATATGTCTGGACTTGAAACATAGAGAAACAAATCAAGATGATTGCATTCCTCACCCAAAGTATAAAGGGTATGTAACGGTTCATACCTCACATCTTGACTAATGTTTTTCCATGGGTACCATTGGCATTCTTTTGAGTTATCTTCAACCATGCTTCTCATGTCAAAACTCAAGTCAAACCATCTCTGTCAAATATCAAACCACCTCTTTCAAATGTCAAATGATCTCATTGCATTTTACTTCTTCTCTAACTTTACAAGTAACCTTAGATTGACATCAATGACAACATAATGATGCACATTTTTCCAACAATCTCCCACTTTGTTGTTGATAGTAACACACCTTTGTCTACAAATCTTCTCTTCTTTTATTTATACACACACCTCTAACAAAACAGCTAGTTGTACACACTCTCCCCCTTTTGCATCAAGGACAAAGGCCATAGTGAAAATCAAACATACTACATATACTCCCCTTAACTATGTGCAGTCACTACAAAACTCTCCCCCTGAGATGGTGATCCCTCAAAACTGATACTATATACATGAACTTTATAACAAATACCAAAAAAGATACTACAATAATTTTTTTTATTTGGATTAACACTTGTTTCATATCTAGTGGAATATACTTTAGCTAAGAATTATCAACTAGAATAGTGGTGACAAGAAAATGAGGTAAATGACTAGTCTATTGCCCATGTTTTATAACTTGACGATTTTTAAACTTTTTTCCATTGTTTAAACTACTGCATATCTTCTAATCCAAACCCCACATTATTAATTTCCCTTATGAGTCACTTTCTTTAGGATTTCAATATATAAGACAAAATTTACTAAAGTTGAACAAGATGATCATAGTCCAAGGTGAATGCATCCAACATCAAATACATAATTTGTTTGCAGAGAGTATCATTCATGGAAGGGGTATATTTCATTGGTCTTGTATAAAATCTCAAATGACATTTAGTTGTTTTTGTAAATTCAAAGTTTCTTGAAGTTTGTAATCTACTTGAGTGTCCAATATGTATGCTAAATGTCAAAGTATAATTGATTCATGAAAAGTTTTTGAAATAATTCAAGAACAAATATTTTTATTTTTTATTTTTGAAATGCAATGATTATAGGTTTATGTCACACATAAATACAGTAAGGAGGTCATCCATGTCTCTTTAAGAAGATGTAGTCTTCAAGCACAAAGATAAACCATGCGATTTTTACAATATTCAATCTGTACGGTGCCATGTAGCCTGGTTGATAATGATTGACAATACTTTTGTTGCATGGATCAAAATTAGTAATTTGAGGTTTAAAGACATATAAATAGCTTGATATTTTAATTATTTTTAATTAAATTTCATCTTCATTTATTATTTCTATTTTAATTACTTGTTTATATAAAGTTTCAATCAATCTAACAATAATTGTTAAAATTTAATTTCTCTTCAAATGAAAACTAAAAATCTCACAAGTACTAATTTACTAGACCAATCAATACTTGTTAATTGGTATGAAGATGAGGCTAGATAAGAGCCACCTTTACCAAATTATATTATTAGAAAGTACTATAGACTTTAAAAAAAGCCCTACATTCCAAATTACACTTGTTGATCCATGATAATTAATTACTGTTAAAGTCCAATTTGACAATGAAAAACACATCAAATAGTGATTATGGACTAAATGCAAACTAAAAAACAATAAGCGTGCCCATCCATATGGATCAATAAAACCTTTTTATGCGTTGACAATAAAATAAAGCAATCCACAAGACAAGTGTGCTTCAATGAAAGCTCTTTTATTCTCTCTTTAATGTATTTGATGAATCCACTGCCATCTGTAATACTTAATTTTCTTACTTTGTTTGGGATTCCAACCATCTTGCCTTGTGATCACAAAGTTTTAACTTAGTTTTATATTTTGTGAAATCTTCAGCCACTGTAATAATCATGGGAAATATAATCATGTCTGCTACAAATCAATTTTAAATTGTTGAGATCAAGTGTTTTGGGTCAGAGTGAAAGATGGTATTTATGATTGAGCTTGCTTTTACTTCTCTGTAATAAATTGGAATTTTATTTCTGATTTTTTTTTTAGTTTTCAGATTTTTAATAATTGTTTTTGGAGTGGGTCTAGAAATTTATTCCATTAGCCTAGATTTCTTATTAAAGTATATCAACAAATTTTCAGCATTAATGATTGCAAAATATCTCAGTGGATCATTGGTTTCTTATACATTATTTCATAGTATTATAAAATTTATGGAACTAGGGGAAGAGCATCAGTAGTCGTCATAGCTAACTTCGCGCACCCACAAATCTTAAATGTCCCAATAGTGGTACACAAATGTTTCAATAGTAGTGCACAAATGGGACAAATGTTCCAATAGTGGTGCACAAATGGACCAATTAATTACAAAAAATGATCGGCTATTGATACAAAACAAATTTATTAATGGTGTTTTCACTATGACGGCTATTGGGGGGTCAACATGACAATAAGGTGACAGTTATTGGAACTATGTTATCTATTGGTGCTCTTCCCCTATCTTATTTTAAAAGATTTCTATAATTTCAACAGCATTTTTTTTTTTTTTTTCAAATTTTAGGTAGCCTTCATCAATGAAACCATGACCTTAATTCTTGTTGACAAATAGATTACTATGACATTCTCTCATTTAAAGATAACTCAAATGATCATAGATTTTTTTTAATTTTTTCTATTATTGATGGTTCTACACTTGACCTAACATTTTTTGTAAGTATTTTAATGATTCACAATGAAAAATAAATTATGATCAGCTAAAATATAAGCTTCTAGATTCTAGAAACTTCTCATAAAGTTTTCATGGTGTCTAAACTATTTTCTCATTGCTCTCTTTATGTTTTCTCTTGATCAAGCATGATTGTGTAGAAAGAATTAATTTTTTTAGTTTCCATCTCAATTTTGAAAATCAATATAAATTTCTTTTATTTAATTGTCATCACAGATATATTTGCTTCTTAGTCAATATTGCTAAAATGTTGAATTCTTATTGCGAAAACACAAGTTTAAATCCACATTAGAAAATCTAATGCAAAATTTTGTGATCTTCCATGCTGATCAAACATTCAATACAAAAATGAAAAACAATAAGCGTGTCCACTGAGATGATTAAATTTTTCAATGGAAAACTAAAAACTTCTATGTCCTAAGAATAAATGAACAATGTGCTGCAATAAAAGCTCTTTTATTCCCTCTTTTCTTTTTGAAATTGATGTTTGGTTGGGTGGAGGAGAATAACTGAATCTACTTCCACAGCTGTAGTTTGTCACTGTGCATTGATGAATATTTGCATTATTTGTTTGGAATTCCAACCATCTTGCCTTGTTATCATAAAGTTTCGTCTTTGCTTTCTCTTTTATGAAATATTTAAGCTATTGCAAAGATCATGGGAAATATAATAGATTCTTTAGCATAGCTACCATATTTATGGGGCTACTTTGATGTAACATCCATTTAAGTATTTATGGGGCTACTTTGATGTAACATCCATTTAAGTATATAGACATAATGAAAACCACACACATCAGTTGTTTAACTTTCAAATGCAAAGATTTTTTGTTGGTGTAGATGTAGTTAAAGTAACTCAACAACAATAATGAAAAATTACCAATTAAAAATTCAATAATGAAAAATTACCAATTAAAAATTCAATTGACCTCTTTGGGGTAGATTCAAAAAATAATTTCATCCATGGATGTTTCCTTAATCTTAACCCTTGGGTATAGATAACTATACCACTATTCATGGAGGTTCTTTGGTTCAAAAAATAATGTAAACCTAAATGTTTGGCTATACAAGATGATGGCATTTGACCTCATAAACATAGACTTAATGTTTGAGCTTTTATTAGAGGAGTCATAGGCCCAGCAAACAAAATCTAAGTTAACATGTTTATATGTTTTTGACATCATTTCTTAGATTTAGATGTTAAAGAAATTGAATATACAAATAAGAATAGATCAAAGATCAAAAGAGAAAGGTAAGGTTTTAATATAAATTTTTTTTTTTTTTTTTTGTTTTATCATAAATAAAATTATGTTAAAGAAAAGTATTTTATCATATTACATATTTTCTCATATTTTTATTGTTAGAACTATTCACAATATGAATTCTTTTAACTCTATTTCATTACATTTACACTTGTACTTATGTAAAACTTATAAATATTTTAGCATAATTCAATAAAAGAGATTGAGATTTAGAAAAAATAATATAAATATAAGATAATTAGAAGATATATATTTTGTGTAACACAAATGTGAGAAATGGTTGAAGGATTTGAGAACTTATGGGTTTGATGACTTTTTTTATGGTATAAGTGGTTTTGGAAGTTAAAGATGTGAGCCTATGGAATCTGATTGGAGTGTATTAGCTACTTCAAGACTACTTGAAAAGCACCAAGAAGGATTTTTTTCATTGGATTTGAACTTGAAATTCATTTGTTGATATTAGTGAGTCAACATAAAGCTATGGTCAAAATCACACAAGCTTCACTAGATGTAGTCAACACAACTATGGTTCCTAGTGTTGGGATAAAGTTTGATTGAATATGGTTTACCTAAATCCCATTCTAATTTTGTAAGTGATGATGGGGCTTGCCAAATTTTTTAAGTGGTTTTACCTACAAGACAAATAAGGAACCTCCTTGCATGTTGAGTAATCAATATAGGTTTTGTATTCAAAGGTAAAATTCAATCAAATCAAGAATTTTACACCAACTATCTAGTGTTTCTGTTAGCTAATTGATGTAAGTTCTTGATGGGATAACACTAGGGATTTAATACAAAACATGAGTATAGTGTCCTTATAGTATTTATTGGTTGAATTGGACCATGTGGAATGTAGTGTTCCCTATATCCACTTGATAATCTAGGCTAACTAAATCAACTTCTATGACTTAGGGATGAATGCATCCTATATCGAGCAACCTATAATGGATTATAAGGTACATTTAACTTGTCAATCCAAGTACGTAGATTTGAAATGGGTTAGCATTGTATGTGCACTATTAACTTGTCTAAATTGATAGATTCTAAAATAACTATCTTTCATCTATTGAAAAAGGAAAAAATTTATCCAAAGTAAATTGCAGTTACAGAAAAGAAACTAATTACAACAATAATTAACAATGATTACAATAGTGCTACTACAAAAATTTATAAATACCAAACCATAAATTTATGCTAAAGGTTATCAAAACTGAACATAAACCACTAAATTAAAATATCTAATTAACTTGCAAAAATGGAGTACAAAATGATGTTAACCTCAAATGAGCCCTACTTGGGGTAAATGCACTCCCAAACCAATTGTAAGATGAATTTGCTAAATTAGAAGATATCCATATGCTCATTCATTGATAAAGATTCATTATACATAAAAAGTATTATGTTGCTACAATGAGAAAGTTATATAAAGATAGTTGTTAACCATATATGGTCTTTCCTCAACTTATTTATAGACTAATGGTTGATTGAAGTGTTAACATGAAAAAGGGCAAGAGGTGCAAGATGGATATCCTCTCTTGAAAAGTAAGTTTACTCACTCCAAGATTACTGAAGGCTAGGTCTTAGCCATGTGGGATAGGCCAACTTGAAATGATAAGATTGTTTAAGAAGGGGGATTGCTAGTGTTTTGACACTTCTGAGATAGATTCAAAAAGTTTGTCTCTAGATATTTCTCACAATGTGACACCCACTATTATATTTTTGGATGTATTCCTGCAATGAACCAAACATGCAAAATAAAGGTAATCTAATTCTAATATTCTATTCTATCAATGATTCAGAAATAAAACAACAAAAGATGTTTGAGTGGTACAAGGAGTGAAATAAATGAAATGAAAACAACAAATAAGACAATGGAAATTACAAATTGACTTGCATCATACAACAATTAGGTTAGATTGAATAAAACCACATAAATATAAATCAAAATCTCAAAATTCATATAAATGTAGTGCAATCCTCAAAGAAATTGACTCAAAAATTAATTTTTAGTACTCATCAAATCATATGACCATTACCCATTCACACATTCTAGACAAGTTTTTCCTTAAGCACATGAAACACAATCCAACTAGGTTATCACTTCGCGCTAAGTCACTTACACAATCATCAACACCATCTAAAGATTTGTTTGGACAACCAACACAAACAAGAAAATTATTTGAATCTAAATTTTATTTGCATTCAAATCCACCACATTCAACAAGAAACCATGTTGAAAATGCAACATAAATTTGCTATAATGTCTACATAAAAAAATCCAACCCTTTGCACAACAAAATAAATAGTTTAAATAGAGTTTACAAAGCCTAATCAAAAAACCCAAATTACAGTTTTTGGGCATGATTGTGGGTCAAATTGCAATAGAAATTCAAAGATATTGCTCTAAAACTTAATCAGAACTTAGGTTAACTATAGCTAGACCTCATGAAAGAGGTATGAGACAATTTTGGGACATTATAACTACAAAAAAATCTCTATTTTGTTGTGGACTACAAGGAGATAAGGTCTGTTGCTGATAAAGTGACCCTCCTAGAGGCTGAGGTCGTTGAGATCCTTAAGAGCCTTATGTAGTTTTTGTTTTCTATTTTTTTGTCTCTTTCTTGTTGATGGTCTGTGGATCGTTGTTGGTTTTTTGTTGCTCATCTGGGATTTTGTTGGTTCTTTGGCTGTCATATGAATTGTTCTATCTTCTACAATATGCTTTGTTTCGATTTTTTCTTTGATGTTATGATTCCAATCCTTTTAGAATCTTCTTTGTACAGGGTTTCAGGGCCCCTTCAAAACCTGTTTTTGCCTTAATCCAAAACTAACAGTATGAACCTGAGTTTGTTTGGCGTGATTTCAAAAGGAGAAACTCAATTCTTTGTTCCCTATCTTGGCATAAATAACCTTAAGTCAACTTCTACGTGAGTGGGGAATGTATTTTAGACAAAATCAAACTGCATGGGAGTTACCTTTGATCTGATAAACTAATGTTTACTACTTACTATGTGTAAAGCTCAAATTTCTTACCTTTATTGCTGAGAAAATGTCATGATGGTCTTGAAACACTTAGTGGATATCAAAATCATGAAAAAAATTGCATTCATAAATGAGCGATTCTCAGCAATAAAGGTAAGAAATTTGAGCTTTACACATAGTAAGTAGTAAACATTAGTTTATCAGATCAAAGGTAACTCCCATGCAGTTTGATTTTGTCTAAAATACATTCCCCACTCACGTAGAAGTTGACTTAAGGTTATTTATGCCAAGATAGGGAACAAAGAATTGAGTTTCTCCTTTTGAAATCACGCCAAACAAACTCAGGTTCATACTGTTAGTTTTGGATTAAGGCAAAACAGGACGCAACTATTGTGGCTCCAAACTATTAGCGTCATATCGATGACATGCATAACATACATGCATACCCATGCCCATTTGTAGGTGTAGACACCTAAAATTAATATATAATTAATTTAAGCCTATCAACATAATTAATTGACTTAATTGTGTTATCCTCATTCCTCTCGGAATCAATTAAATCTAATTTAATTAATCCTATCACTATTGTCCAATAATTAATTTATCAAATAAATAAATTATTCTCCTATTCTTATAAAGTCCCCTCTAATAATTATTTCCTCTAAACCCACTCAGTTAATTAATTCTAATTAATTAACCTAGTCATGTGATTCCTACAAATCACTTTTCCTAATCCCATTAACCTAATTAATCCTTCTAGAATCTCTCATAATCATGCTTATCATTATCCCTCAATTTTTAATTTCCACTCATGTCACATCAACATTGAGTCTCTCAAAGAAATTCAAATTTCTTTGAATCCCTCAATGCATCCTTATTTTGGAATTTTTAATTCCTCATATTTCAAATTCAAATTTTTCCACACTTTTCCCAAGGAATTTTATATTCCTATTTATTTTCCCAAGGCACCCTTGATCCATGCCTTATATCTAAAATCAATCTCAACCCTTCATGATCAAATAAGTCTTGGACCTCCATTGGCCTTCTCCAATCTATAAATCATCCACTTCTCATGCATTGTCATGCTGCCTATTTCTTCTCTCATCCTCTTCTAATTCAAATCCTCATCTATCTATCACAATCCAATCCAAATATTGATCCAACCTATCTTGTTGAGCACTTGGATAGCATTCCACATCACAATCAAGGAGCTAATCCAAACAAGCTAAGGAGGGGTGCATCTTTGACTTCACCAATAGCTCAATCCAAAGGAGAAGGCATAAGCTTGCAAGGTATAAAAAATTTGTTTATGTTTTTCATATGGTTTGTTGATGTTTCATATTTTTGATGTGTTTGAATGCTTTGTTTGCATACTAACCGTTTGATCTCACCTTGCTAAGTTTTCCCCTCTTCATTCTAGCATGCCCAGTGGGACCCATGTCTCGAATTTAACAAAAAAATTGAGTTCTTTTTAAGGTTTCTCGTAGGTTCACGCTTCAGCATGACTGCTCGCTAGCTCAGCGCAACCACCTGCTAATCAACGTGACTGTCTAGGCTTCGGCGCAACCGCATCAAATTTCAATTTTTTTCTAGCGCCTCACTGTGCTTTAGTGCGACCACCTCGACTTCAACGTGACCACCACGCAAATCCATCTATCTCCTCTTCTTCATTCTTTCCATTCTTCTCACTTCTATCTCTGTTTTGTAAAACCTAATCGAAAAAATAAAAAAAATACACTAGACTAATTGTGTTTTTGTTTTCAGTTGTCGCTTCAGTGCGACCGCTCTGCGACTAGCACGGGCATTTTGTTAAAATTTTGAATTTGAATTTTCGGGTGCTCCTGTTGTTTTGACACGAGCGCCCACGCATTAGTGCGACTGCTTAGATTAGCGCGACTATAATTTTTTCTGCTTCTGTTATCTACTATATTTTATACTAGTATTTTGTCTATTAGGACGACTGCTCATGCATTAGCGTGATTGTTTGCTAATCAACACGGCCATAGTAATAATAAAAAACCAAAAAAATAAAAATAAAAATAAAAATTATTCTATTTTTTAGCCATATCTTCTTTATCTTCACTCTATTTTCCTCCAAACTTCACTAGATCCTCCACAATTTCATTTTGTACATTTCCATCCTTGAGGACCTTATCCGAAATTCTAGTTATTGAAGCCTGAAATCCCACATTTCTCTATTTTTAGGGTTTGCCATAACTTCTTCCAATTTTATCCAATCACCTCCAAATTTTTCCATATTGTCTATCTCCATTTTTTCCTTCTTTGTCCCTCTTGGACAAATTTTTCCATTCCTTCACCTCGCCTCTAAAATCCCCATTTTATGCTTGCCTATCCCTTAGAAAGTGTCAAAAACCTAGTCAAACCCCAATTGCCCATCAAAGTTTCCTCCAAATCCACATTTGTTTTTAGTAGAAAAGTTTTTATTCTTGTTTTTCTACTCATGCCCAAAAATTTTTTAAAAAAAATATTTTTATCATTCTTTTTTCTTTTGCAGGACGCTTGTTGAAGACTTCATTTTCAAACTACTAACCAAGTGGTTTTGCAGGTTGCCTAGGAGGTTCAAGAAAACATTGTGTTTCTTTTATTAGACATCTAGATCTAATTAGGGGGGTAAATTAATCTTGTGTTTTCTTTGTCTTGAATAGTCAAAGGGTAGGAGAGTATGCTCTTGCCTATCTAGGCAATCAAAAATCTAGACCCCTTTGGTCTTTTCTAGGAATATTGCTTGTGTTACCCTTAGCGGACCTGCCCTCCCAAGTTTCTCTTAGAGTTGGTGAGAGGGGAACGACCCAAGTGAGTACATTCGGACCTGGGGTTCCCAACTCACTATAATAAATAGGCCATTGAGATCAAAAGAATCAATGATTGGGGCTATTTGAGAGTTCACTCTCACATTGGGTGCTTAGTAGGATCCTAGAGATCTCAATCACGCTTGCATGACTACTAAGTTCTTGGTGCTTCGTTGGGCTATAGGCCTCAATTGCGCTTGCGCAACTATGAAGGGTAGCTCCTAACGGGAAGCCATACTAAACACCTTGTGGATATGGCCAAAAACCTTCTAGTCATTGGTGCAGGAGGTCGGACCTCCAAAGCCACCCATATTTTTACGGCCCTTAGTAGAGACACAAATTTTTCCATGAAGAGTTTACATGGGAATTGATGCTTGGCTGCCCTGAAGAAGTGAGTGTCATGGAGGGGGCCAGTGGGGTCAAGCATCTAAGTGTTTGCTCTGGGTAAGCGTAGCTGGGAAACCAATTCTGATCCATTAACTATTGTCTTTTCTCGCCATAGGATATGTTGTGAAGGAGCATGAGTGTCTTTTGAGTCTAACTTCTTTTGACCATTGTGTTTTCTTTACTTGACATCTCTTGCCAAGTCCATCCCCCACAACCAATAAATCATCCCTCTTTCCAAATTCCATCTTGTCATCCTCAAAACTTTAATCCATTTCTATCTAACCAAGAAATTCTCCAATCCACAATCCACTTTCATCCATTCAAACAATCATCCTTCCTCAACCAATATTTTTTCCCAAATCATTCATCTGACTTTGGCTAGCCTCCCTCTTTATTCTTCTTATTATATATCCATTCTTCCATAATCATTCTCCTTCTAATCTAATCAAATCTCCAAAATTCCAATCAATCAAATCCATCCATCTTCCTAATCTAGTTATCCAATCCTCCATCAAGCAATCATCCAATCATTTAATCCAATCAAATCCAATTCATCATCAATTCCAATCAAGTCCTCTAATCCAAGGACCATTCCAATCCAATCAAGTTCTAATCCAAGGACCAATCCAAATCCAATCAAACCAAATCCTAATCCAAGGACTAATCCAATCCAATCCAATCCAATCCAATCCAATCAAATCAAATCAAATCAAATCAAATCCAATTCAATACAATCCAATCAAATCAAGTCCTAATCCAAGGACCATTCCAATCCAATCAAGTCCTAATCCAATTACCAATCCAATCAAATCAAGTCCTAATCCAAGGACTCATCCAATTCCAATCCAAATAAAATCCAATCCAAATCTAATCAAATCTAATCCTCATCTTCATTTAACATCATTCATAATCTTTCCCCTCCAAAACATATTCATCCAATTCCAATCTAATCCTTCACTCTCAGCATGACTGCCTAGAATTTCAAAGCTTGGTATGAGAATATGCTCGTGGAAATTCACGAACCTACCTACCAAGTTAATCCCATAATCTCCCACTCGCCTATAATACCTTCATCCATCCCATCTCAACGCATTACACCCAATCCTAATCTATACCATATCTCTTATCCTTCCTCTACCTTCGACAAGGGAAATCCATCTTATTCCCCATCCATATCTCCATCTTATTCTCCATCCATATCTCCATATTATTCCTCATCCACATACTCCTCTAATCCAATATGTATACCTCCATCTCCCCCCCCCATCTACATCCCAATCCCCATCCTTCTACAATGCATACATTACCTCTACTCCCCATCCAAACCCTTTACTCCATATTCCTCCAAGCACTAATCCTAATCCCCCAATCCATTATCCTAATCCTCCATCCAATCCCAATCCTCCATCTAATCCCAATTCTCCATCTAATCCTAATCCTCCAAAATCCATATTGTTTACGTCCTCCAAATCCATCATCCATAATCTTATCCAAGACATGCTAGCAAAGGAGAAAAAATCCTCACCTCAAAGCAAAGGGGCCAAGTCTCCTCAAGTCCTACATCCACCCCAATCACCTCCACCTCAAAACAAGTCCCAATCCTCTGCACTTCATGATACCCCCATTTCCCCACCTACTCAGATCAAAGATTCCATATCCTCCTCCATCACACAATCCCCACAACTCCAAACATGCCAAAAGATTGTTCCAAAGCATGCTAGCATATAATACTCTCCATCTCATGATGCATCTCCCTCTACTCCATCTAATGATGGAATTCCCTCCACTTCCTCTCATGATCATATGATTCCTCTATCCAACCCTCTCCCTCCATCACATGATCCTCTTCCATCTCATGATCCAATCACCCCTCCCACTCCATCTCATGATACCCTTCCTAGTCAAGATCAAATTATCCCTTCATCTCCATGTCATGATCCTATTCCATCTAAAGATCATAATCTTCCTTCCACATCTCATCCCCCTCAAAATGGACTCGCCTCTTGTTTCCGACATAATAAGGGTCCTCAAGCTAATGCTCAAGATGTTGGTACATCCCCTATTCCTTCTAAATTCAAAAGTCCTTCATGCAAATCAAATTTTTGTCATCCCTCATCTTCCACATCCATTTTGGGACCCTATATTCCAAAGCTAAATCCTCCATTCCTTCCATCCATTTTGGGTCCCTACATCCCTCCATCTACCACCCTATCACCTCAAATATTCTTAAAGCAAGATCAACAAAGACACACATCATTGAATGCCTTCCAACACACTCCCTCCATCATCCCACCATTCATAAAAT
This sequence comes from Cryptomeria japonica, assembly GCF_030272615.1. NCBI lineage: Eukaryota > Viridiplantae > Streptophyta > Pinopsida > Cupressales > Cupressaceae > Cryptomeria > Cryptomeria japonica. The sequence continues at coordinate 334,343,341 of NC_081405.1, read as the reverse complement.
CCTTAAGTCATTCATCCTCATGCACCCATCCCATTGCTATTGGAAGCAATTTGGATGCCCAATCTAAAAAGCATAAAGCTCAAAATCCACAAAAATCAAAGGATCAACATGTCCCCTCAAAAAGACATGCTCAAAACAAAAATGTGATCCGAAAGAAAGAAAAATCAAAAAGGCCACAAATGCCCTGAAAGAAAAAATCAAAAACTTTGTGGATTCCCAAAGAAGCAATGCATCCCAAAGAAAAATCAAAATTGGCATCCAAACTTGTTAATCCAAAAGCTTCATCCATTCATAAGTCCTCCAATCCTCCATCTTACACTCCTCCATCTTCAAAATCCATTTTGGATCCTTATGTCCCAAAGTCCACCATCCCAACTCCATCATCCCCTTCTTCTATTTTGGGTCCTCATTTCCCAAAATCCACATTGTACCCCCTATCTAATTCAGAACACTCTCCTCCACTACTCCACCACCCTTCAAGGTGTGTGCCAATGTTGATCTTCCACAAATTCTTCAAAACCCCATCCATTATCCACCATCCACTTTTCACAATCCCATTCCATTGATCCAATCCTTTCCAAATCCATATCTTTCATCCCATATCCATTTCATTGTTGCTAACATCTATGAGCATACCTCCAGTTCAAAGCAATACTAAGGGATACCATCCATGAAGCTATATTCTTGAGTCCTCCCTTCCTCCTTCATGCATCCACTATCTCCCACATCTACTCATCCTCATCCTTATCCATCCAAACTATTCCAAAAAAAAAAAAATCAAGAAAAAAAAATACAAAAAAAAAACAAATCAAAAAAAAGTAAAGAAAAATCATTTCATCCAATGGTGAAAACCACTCCTTGTGGCGCCTTGGGTAAGTACCATGATGAAAACTTGGCAAACAAGCATCATGTGTAATTCCCTCCTCTTGCACCCTACACTTGGGGGAAAGCTTCATCCATGCAATTCTCCCATCCATCTACATCATATCTAAGTCCATTCTCCTTTCCTATCTTTGATCTTGACTATCATATCCATATCCTCCATCTCATATATATCATCCTATCAAAATGAATCCTCCATTCCTATCTTTCATCTTGATCATATAGAGGCAAAACAATGTATATACATGCATGCTTTGGAGCACACAAGCCTTAAATTCACTACCATCCATATCCATTACACATTATCCTTCCACCTCATACATATTTATCCACCATCCTTGCATCCTTAATTCCACTACCTCTAGTGTGGGGCATTGCACTCCTTTGCAGCATAGTCCTTGGGTCTTCATCACCCTACCCTCCATCCTTTAATCCTCCATTTCCTATCCATATCCATCGACTTGATCCATCTATCCAAACAATATCTTCATCCATTCATCCATCCATCCTTTTACCAATCCTTGGTTTTCCCTTGTCATTGGTTCCATTCAATCAAATCATATCCAACAATCCACTTGATGCTATCCAAGTTCTAATCCAATCCTATCTCATCTAATCATATTATCCATCTCTTCCAATTCAATCAATAATCCCACCTCCAATCCAATCCTATTCAATCATCCATCCCCCTTTTTTCATCCTATCTAATCATTTATCCTTCTTTCAATCCATCAAACTGAGCTTTCCGCATCTACCTAAGCTCATGTTGACTTGTACCTAATCCAAGCACCCATCCATCCTTTTCTAATCAAATCCAAGAAACAATCCTCTCATCTGTAGATCTTGCACAACCAACTTATCTTTTGTCATCCATCAAAATCCATCACTCTGCCCATTGGGATGAATCCTCCCATGTCTGGCAGTCCATCAATCAATCCATCACCTACCCATCGGGATGTATCCTTCCCTAGTTTGACAGTTTATCCAAATCTATATCCTACTCTTGGCAAGAGATGTCAGTTGGTCATGTGCATGTTGTTTGCATGCTTGATATTTTCGCTTTGTTTTCATCTTGTGTCCCAGGACTATACATGTTCAGGACTACCTTGATCATCCTATATCTTGGTATGTCTTGGCTAGTGTATAACGGGGCATATTTTTCATGGCATGGTGTGTTTGAAGGTTTTCCTTGTACGAACCGACAACCCTACATTGGTGTTTATCAAAACTTGCATGATTGTGTGCAAGGTATTCCTGTTTGACTGAGCGTTAGTCCACGCCTCAGATCTTCATATCATCCTGATTCTTATAATCAGTTGTGTAGACTATCCATGGCAATATCAAATCTAGGTTTTCTCTCTATACTTGCTCAATAATAAATCCAATCCATTTATCATTTCTTTGTCTCATTTCATTCACAACACTCCAACCCATCCTAGTTCCCTCTTTCATTATCTTCATCCTTTCATCACTTACTCTTCTAATTCCTTTCGAGAGCACACCTATGTTCTTCGAACCCACATGTCCTCTCGAGGGGGCATACCACTGCTTCCTTGTCATCCTTCCTCCTCATCATTCTTCCTCATCTCATGACTGGGGCATCATGCTACTAGTCCTTATCTTTTTCTTCATCTCATGACTGGGGCATCATGCTACTAGTCTTTATCTTTTTCTTCCACTATGTTTTATTCTTCTTTGATATAACATCATTTCACGACGCTATATCAAAGAGGGGCAAAATGTAGACACCTAAAATTAATATTTAATTAATTTAAGCCTATCAACATATTTAATTGACTTAATTGTGTTATCCTCATTCCCCTCAGAATCAATTAAATCTAATTTAATTAATCCTATCACTATTGTCCAATAATTAATTTATCAAATAAATTAATTATTCCCCTATTATTCTAAAGTCCCCTCCAATAATTATTTCCTCTAAACCCACTCAGTTAATTAATTCTAATTAATTAACCTAGTCATGTGATTCCTACAAATCACTTTTCCTAATCCCATTAGCCTAATTAATCCTTCTAGAATCTCTCATAATCATGCTTATCATTATCCCTCAATTTTTAATTCTCACTCATGTCACATCAACATTGAGTCTCTCAAAGAAATTCAAATTTCTTTGAATCCCTCAGTGCATCCTTATTTTGGAATTTTTAATTCCTCATATTTGAAATTCAAATTTCTCCCCCCTTTTCCCAAGGAATTTTATATTCCTGTTTGTTTTCCCAAGGCACCCTTGATCCATGCCTTCTATCTAAAATCAATCTCAACCCTTCATGATCAAATCAATCTTGGCCCTCCATTGGCCTTCTCCAATCTATAAATTGGAGCCTATTCTACTCACGAATCATCCACTTCTCATGCATTGCCATGCTACCCATTTCTTCTCTCATCCTCTTCTAATTCAAATCCTCATCTATCTATCACAATCCAATCCAAATATTGATCCAACCTATCCTGTTGAGCACTTGAAGAGCATTCCACATCACAATCAAGGAGCTAATCCAAATAAGCTAAGGAGGGGCGCATCCTTGGCTTCACCAATATCTCAATCTGAAGGAGAAGCTATAAGATTGCAAGGTATAAACAATTTGTTTATGTTTTCATATGGTTTGTTGATGTTTCATGTTTTTGATGTGTTTGAATGCTTTGTTTGCATACTAACCATCTGATCTCACCTTGCTAAGTTTTCCCCTCTTCAGTAGGTAGGTCCCTACAGGGGCTATGACGATGTGGACACAACGGGACATCGCGTGGGTTGGGGCTTTGATGATGTGGACTCACCGGAAAGGATGTCCATAGAGCATGTCATGTCATCGGCTTTGGAGGGGCGTATAACACAAAATCGGTCAAACCACTAGGGGACCGCAAAGTGCTTTGTTGGGTGGGCGGGAAAGTAGTGGGAGACAACTATCTCCCATGGCTGATATCGTACTATAATACGCAGGTAATTAACTTAGAGAGTTAGTTCAAGTCAATAACAACACATTTAATATATCTCTTCATATGTTGTGATCAATAACATGCCAAGCCATTAACTTGGAAGGCAAGAAAGAGTAGTCATATATTTGTGGTCAATAACATGCAAAACTATTAACTTGCAAGGAAAGGAAGAGAAAAATAGGGGAAGAGCAAATATCTGGGAAGGTTAAACATGCGTTATACGATCGTAATCAACAATAGTAGCGTGGGTGAGGGCTTGGATGTTGTCGAAGCTGCCAAGTATGCTAAGAGAATTGTTCACAGGATTTTCCTTTTCCTTATGTGTTCATACGATTTTCCTTTTCAACTTCTTTTCATATGTTTTTCCTTTGGCTTTTTCTTGCAGAGGGTTGGAAATTGAAGACTAGACGCGTGTTATAGGAGCAGCGAGAGCAACGAGGGGAGGGTTTGAAGAGGAAGTAAAAAACGCTGATTATAGGAGCGACAAAAGAAGCACGAGCTAGGATTACATTGGATCTGTGAGGTATGCGTTCTCATGGTCGGCTCTAGTTTTTATTGATGCATATATTAAAACCCATGAGCTTTTATTTATGCATTTGTGGGTCTGTATTTGTGTGTCATTTTACAAAATCGGGTCATCACATTTGGATCATTGAAACAAACGAATGGCTTAAATAATTGTTGTGATTAAAGGCTAACTTTTAAAGCCGTCTAAATTAATTATTTGGTTAATTGGTCTCTGCGATTAACATGCATTGTTTTTGCCGCGTACAGCTTGGATTAGATAGTGTGTGTTTTGATGTATTTATCTTATAATCTGTTAAAATTAAGTTAATAGGCTGGTATTAACATAAAAGAATTGAATGATCATTGATTTCAAAAGTCAGTCATCACACAATACTTGCAAGGAACGCGTTTGGATCACTGAAACAAATAAACAACTACTAGAACTAGAGCAGCGGTTGCCATTAACCAAATTCTCATCTTCCATTTAGTTAATGACATTATTGAAAAAGAAGAAGAAGATGTCAACAGAGAAACAAATGCAATAACACGAAATACACACAAAGTCAATAACACGAAATAACATGAGAAATACACGCAAAGTCAATAACACGAAATAACACGCAATGTCAATAACACGAAATAAACGCAAAGTCAATAACCATAAATTTTTCAAAAATTACAGATCGTGATAGAAATCAAAGCCATAGCTAAATTTGATGATCATGATCAACGATCTGTAATTTTTAAATTATTGACACACCTTTTGGGAACCACTTAAGCTACAACCCATATTTAGCTGTGGATGTGTTTTTTCAAAAAATTTAGAAAACTCAATAACACGCATTTTATAACACCTTTTTGGACTGCATGTTATTGACCGAAATCGAAGCGGAGTACTTGTTGTGATTATTGATTATAACATTTTTTATACCCAACGTTAACATCTACATTTTGATATGTTAATGTTTGTTTGTTATCACTGATTATACATAATCGATAGTATTTACTTTTCAGTTCGTTCCTTTATATTCGAGTCAGTTCATGAACAACTAAATATGATTTGTTAATATTGGTTATGAAATTGCTTGTATTAATCATCGATTATTATGACATGATTGATTTAGTTTATCAATTCTACATAAATGATCATATTATTTTTTTTTTTCTTATAATACAATTTGTGTTATGAACCAATTTGTGACCAATTAAGGTTATAAGACACCTTTCGGTTCTCTAGAGTCATGTTTTATACTTTGCTTTCGGTTTTTTTATATTAGCAATATACATTTCCCTTGGAACCTTGATAAGTAATAGTGATAATATAGGAAATTTATATAGCAATCTGTGTATAAGAAATCCATAATTATTATGAATTGGGAGGGATTGGCAAGTATATACAACAGTCGGTAGATATAATAAGATAGAGAAAAATATACTACAGTTCGTGCACATATAGCAGTTAGTTGATTACCACAAACTTGGAGGAAGTCAATTAAATACAACATTCTATCTTAATGAAGAAGTCATGGACATACATGAACTCTGTAGATTGGATAATCTATGTATTCCATGGCATATTAAATAAACATACAATAGTTCATATTCATATATCAGTTCATTATATTGTAATGCCCCGCCAGGAACCCCGAAGGGTGAAAGCTAAAACACTCAAATGGAGTGTAAATATTTTTTTTTATAATAATAATAAGAGTGTTAATAATATGACACATCATTAAGATACATTGAAGTTATCTAACGCTTAGATAACACAGTGGAAGACTAAACGAACCTAAGGAGTTCCCAACATGATTACGTAGATCAACACCTAACTCAACTCACGACCTTAGATCCAATTAAACTAGATATCTTAATTACAAGTTATTACTTTAGACATGGATATAATATGTTCGATGAAATGACATTTTAGAAATTAGGAAGCGTTCATCTATTTTGATTGGAGAGGAGGCTAACATGAGGATATTTACTCAATGCAATTTAAAACATAATTAGCTTAAGAATTCACCCATTAAGGTTTAAGTAGGTTAACTTGACGAGTCCATCTATTTTAGATACAATGGGACTAATATAACAAAGTTCATTCATTTAGGTTTAAAAGTAACCAATCACAAATGAGATCATCCTTTATAGTTAAAAGTATGACTAATAAGATGAAATTCATTCATTAAGAATTAAGTTGTAAATAATAAAACGAGGTTCCTTCATTTGGTTTTAAACATAACCAACTAATAAGTCGTAGTTCATTTATAGAGGATAAAATGTAAATAGCCAAAGAGTTCTTTCATTGAAGTTAAAATAATACTAAGAGATGGAGCTCAATTCATTAAGGTGAAAATGTACTATAGCCACAAGAGTTCATCCCTTTAATTAAAATATAGTTAGCAAGATGATATTCATTCGTTCAGGATTAAAAATATAAGTACATAGTGACGATCATCCATTAGGATTAAAATATAACTAACTTAATGAGTTCACTCATTTTAGTTAAAATAAAGTTAATACGAAGAAATACATTTGTTATGGGTAAGATATAAACAACTAAATGAGTGCTTCCATTTCAGTTCAATTATAGCTTTTATAATGAAGTTCATTTATTAAGGTTATAATGTGGATAACCAATTCGAGTTCATCCAATTTTTAAACTAATTTGGTGAGGATTATTTGTTTTAGAATAAAACTAACCAATTAAATAAATTCATCCAAACTAGGGAACTATAGCTAACATGACGATGTTCATTTATTAAGATAATACGGTAAGTAGTCAAATGAGGTTCATCCTTTTGATTTCAATTTAGATATTATGACAGTAATCCAAAATTTGTTATGCATTCGTTATGTTCAAATTACAAACTTTATGCCAATTTAATCCAATATTTGTAACCTAGCGAGTTCCTTTCCATGCTTACTTCTTTTCATTAACATTAACAAAATACTTTCCATAATCATATTCTACAACTTTTATGATCCTAATTACTACTTTTAACAAGGTGACTATATTTATGCATTCAAGAAATAACTTCATTAAAACCCCATTATACACTTACAAAATGCAACCATACATGCTAGCACTGAGAATAAAACAGGTGGAACAAAAGCATTGCATAACACAGATATGATCTCGGAGTTCACCCCTAAAGGGCTACATCTCCGAGTCTGCTCAACTGCAAGACCCCTCTGGCATTTAATATAGTTAGGATTACATAAGTTTCATGTCTTTTACATCTTTACCATATAGGCGAACACAACCACTATACAACAACCACCTCAATTACATAATGATCCCTTTTGAAGTGAATCCTACTGAATACATCAAAAGCAAATACAAGGGTTACTTAAATGTCGGTACCCTAAATAGAGACTTAACTGACTATGACCAGACACAAGCAATTAGACGACAGGGACCCAACAAACCTATCAAGGACGTGCTATTATTATAGACATAGCGATTACAAAAAATATTAAACCTTGCACAAGCATTAACGGGTAAACACAGTCTTTTCTCATGTTGATTTAAGCATCTAAACAAGTTATTTAATCCTTAGATATGCATCAATGGCAAGTTAGTTTTACAACAATACTCTAGCCCCTTTTCTAACAACACAAAAATTACCCAATTACTATAAAGAACATCTACATTAAAAGTGAATAAGGAAATGGGAAAATCATCTCCCAGCTAATTTAAGATTCCCTTGCATACATTTTAAAACTAATTTCACCATTCGATTTACTCATTAGCATCTAAATATGAGTCCCAATATTTACCAACTAAATAAAAATAAAATTAAATACAACATTTCAACAATTGTTAATCCAATGGAAATCAATGCTATATTGAATCCAATGATTAATATATAATTGATAATATATGCTAATTAGATATTATCTATATTAGCATATATTTTAATATATATATTTATCCTCTTTTTTTTTTATAATCATAACTTGCTAGAAATATAAATCTTAATTCACTTTAACAATACAAATATATATATATATATATATATATATATATATATATATATATATATATATATATATTATATCCCTTTTTTTTTTACATACAAACAAAACATCACATTTTTATTTTAAAAATATAAAAAAAATAACTAAAAGAAAAAGGGCGGCCAAAACCCTAGGGCGGCGAAACCCCCAGGGCGGTCGTGCCCTAGCCGAAGGAACTGTGGCCTCCACGGAGGACGCAGGCCCTCGACCTCCACCAATAGTGGTGCTCGGGGTTACTGCGGCCATCGTGGGGTCGCAGGTCCTTCGGCCTCCACATAGTGGTGTCGGGGGTTGCTGCGGCCTCCACGGGAGATGCAGTCCCCTTCGGCCCCCACTGTGTGGAACCGAGGTGCTGCAGACGGCGCCATGGGGAGGGGCGGGTTGAGCTTCGGCTCCTCCCCCCGAAACCCCCAATTTAATTTTTATTTTATTTTATAATATACAGTTTGTATTTCCAGTTTTCAATTTTTCTAATTCTTTTTTTTGAAATAGGCATGAACGATAATAGCCAAGAATAATACATAAAATGCCCATTATCCATTTGTTATAGTCACATACTTTTTTTCTTTTCCAAAATGTTAAGGGTTTCAAAAAAAATAGAAGAAATTGATGAATAACCATCCAATCTAACAAATATTTGGGCATAAGGCAGTTCATTTCTCACACAGAGATCCTACAATAAGCCACTCTTTAACAAATTTCTACTATGAAACTTACTCATGGACAATCAATGGAAGATTTGAAAACCATATTTGCAAGAAGAGCATTCAAACCCCTTTTATTTTTAAATAAACATTTTAATCAAATTGGTGAACAGATTCCTACCTCAATAAGCATTCCTGGAAGAATTTGAAGATGAGCCCCCAAATCTGCAGCTATAGAAATCCATCTTTTTCCCCAAATCTCCATCCCCATATTTTTCTTTCTTTTCCCAAAAACTCAACCCCACAAAAATATTTTTCAACCTAGGTTAAATGGGAACCAATTTTGACCTAATTTCTAATTTCGAAATTTAAGAAATAAAAAGAAATAATAATTCTTTTCAACTATTAAATTAGTTTAACTTGATTTTCTAATTAATATACTTCTCTCTTATTTAATCTTAGTTTTAATTTCTCAATATTAATCAAGCCAACATTTATATTTCGAACTATTGACAAGGGTAAGGTATTTAAATTAAATTAATTTCCAAAATCAATCTTTCACACTATATCAAACTTTACAAAAAAATGATTTTCTTTAAATAATAAAATTTACCCTTTCATTTCCAAAATGCAAAAGTGGTTAAATTATTTCTATTTCCAAATGACTTTAAATCTTCCTTTTTTAAAAACGTATAAACTAATTAAATTCGTTATTTAAAATTAACTATTAAACTAAACTCGCTACAAACATAAATAAAGCGCTCTTTTTTGATAAATGACTAACCTCATGAAAGTGACCTATTTATTTTGATTTCTCAACTACTAATGCGTAAATGAACACATTAATTCAAATTACATACTTAAGCTTGCTACAATTATAAATAAAGTGATCTCTTAAATTAACGATTAATCATATAAAAGAAAACTATCTATTTTAAATTTCTCAATTACTAATGCGTACATCCACACATTAAATTGAATTAAATACTTAGGATAAAATACTCCATTTTTCACACGCAAGGCACACAAACCAAGAAAGTCCACCAATCACACGACACGCAACCCAAATGACAAAGGGACCCTACAGACCACACACGACGCTCACCTAATCATGGCTAAGGCAAGACGAGAGTTTTATGACCACCTAATCCAAATCCTAAGGATGAAGGAGGTATACTCAACCCTGCGAATCCCAATGGAGATGAACCTTGCACCTAGGCGGTATAGTACCTGCAATCTCCTGCAACCATGAGTCACGCAAGCATACATATATATACATATTCAATGAAGGCGTTAGCTCGAGATTTATAACAAGAATTAGGAAACAATTATATTTACACAAGAATCGATGCAATCGCACAATAATAGGTATGCACAATATTCATATAGTCTAATCTACAACATTACATAACGGTAAATCCACCATTCAAGAATGCCACATAGGAAGTCAACCAAGGTCAAACAGGTTTTACAAGGCCGACTAGGGTAGGGGCATTACATATATACACTCACTGTGAATTCAATATACACATTGTAGATTGAATTCATACCTCTCATGGTTGAATTAATATCTAACTTATATCTAAGTGCAAATAGTGAAATAAAAAATATTGTAATAATCATTTCTAATTTTTAAATATTGTAATAGTCATTTCTAATATTAAAAATATTGTAATAAAAAAATTTAAAATAGTTTCTATTTTAATTATATACAAGATTTTTGGATACGAATTTAGAAACTTACATAGTAAATTTAAGATTTTTGAGTATATTACTAATTTATCATTGTTTTTTTTTAATTTTTGCATTCTTTTTATCAATAAAGTACATGTTTTTTTTTTTTTCACACTATAGCTTCAATCTCTTTAAGCATGGATTTTCATTTCTTTCCACAACAATTTGAATTTTACTATAGCTTCAACCTTGAAGCTTAAATATACATTTTATTGTAACTTTAATTTGTGAAGTTTGCTTTGCAGGGTGAAAGATGGTGTGGGGAGTATGGCACTTGGAGTTATCATATTCTCAATATTTTGTAGGTTTTAGGGTGGGGGTTTTGTATATTTGAAAATCTATGTAAAAGGTGGATTTAGACGACTTTTGTATGGGGGATCTTTGGTCAATTTTTCTTGCTTCAAAGTCTTGTCTTTCTTTCTATGCAGTTCTTTATGCACAGTCTCTACCCCCTTGTTTTAATTCAGTATCTCATTGCAATAAAATAAAAGAGTTTCTCTCTTTCCATTCTCTTTTTAATTATTTTATTCCAGCACAAAATTCTTATTTTTGACGCCCTTCTCTATCTGATGCAATTTTTCTAAGTTTTGTCTCTCTTGCTGGCCTCTACTCCCTTCTTGTTTTAATTCAATATCAAAATAAAAGAGTTTCTCTTTCCACTTAGATTATTATATGTTTTATTTGTTAGTGGCATTTTTAAAATTATAAATCTATTTGCACATTGATTTATTAAAAAATAAAAATATTTTTCATATTTGATATGTATTATTGATTAAATTAATAAAAATATTTAAATATAAAAAAAAAATATTAAATTATTCACAAATTAAAAAAAATTGACACTTCATATTTTTCTTAAAACGTAAAATGAAAAGAATTAAAATAACTAAACGATCATAAAAAATGTAGGGGTGGCCATCAAATTCCAGGCCTGACTAGTAGTATTATCATTTTTTTTCAACTATGACTCAATTTCAACCGCATAATAAGATTAAAAGCAAAGCCACTTAACTCTCTGTGCCCATCAACAAAATTAAAAAAAAAAAAAAGACCTCTCACTGTGCCGTTAATTTTGCTTTTTTCCAGCTATATACTTTTTTTTTCAGCTTTTTTTCCCAACGACACTTAAATCTCAGAGACGTTAATTTTGCTTTATTCCCAACGACACTTAACTCACTGCTATGTATGTGGATGGTGTTATTTGATCATCTGATCAGTCTTGCTTTTGCTTGCTATATTTGTTGTTTATTTCTTTTGTTGTGTTATTTTTCTTGTAGTTTTTCTCCTCCTTATGACGTTTTCCTGTTTTCTGTGTGTGTATTCTGTGTTTTCTGTGCATTGTATGTTTTGCTCTATTTCGTTTGTATGTTGTGTTTTCTGCGGAATGGAGGGGGTTGCGGCTAGCAGGGGAAGGACAACTGAAAAGAGATGAGGTGGAGAATGTCATCAAACTTGCTTTTGGTTAGTACCTTGAATCCTTTTCCTGTCCAATTTTATATCATGGTGTTTAAATTTGTATGCAAAACATTTCTGTTAGTGTAGTATTTTTCTGTTGGAGGAATTCTATGGATTTTGTCCTGTTGCTAATAGTTTTTGGGAGATTTTCTTAAGTAGTATGTAGGATTCACATTGCTCTTCATTGTTAGTGTCGAGGGTTTTCCTATACTTTCATCTTCTTTGTGATCTTCATGACTGCGGATGTTTGTTTTCAAAATGAAAAGCATATTAGCCCATTCAATAAGACCTCAAAAATGTTAGGAAAGAGTAGTCTAATCCAAAACTTGGCACTGTGATTTCAAACAAACAAAAGTAACGGTCACATTTCAATTAAACTTGATCTAGGGTAGAGAAAGAACCAGTTGATAACAATGCCATGAATGATGTATAATTTTTGGTTGAGATTCTCCAACCACACACAGATTTAGTTTTTAGTTGACATTGCCTAATCATACAAGAAAAGTAATTATGAAATTCATCACATATGCTAGTGCATCTAATTTCAGGAAGGAAATAATAAATTGTTGAGTGTTTCTTCGAATAAGACCTGAGAATCATTTACTTGCAATAAGAATGTGTCATGCACCTGAAAAGCAAAGATGAACGCTAAATCTTTAGAAACAGAGGACGCAAGATAATGAGTTGATCATCATGTAACTTATTATATGAATGCAAGAATGTTTCCTATCCAATTTTATCTCATGGCATTTAAATGGGTATGCAACACATTTATGTATAGTGCAATGTTTTTCTGTTAGAGGAATTCTATGAATCTTCTTCTGTTGGTAATGATATTCGAGAGATTTCCTTAGGAATGCCAGCTAGACTAACTATTGGGAGAGTATTAGCTTGAAAAGCGTTTGAAGTAAACTGTTATCATGCTTTCTTTGAATGTTGATCGGTATAGCTGTTGTAGGTTTTTCTTTTTTCCCTCACTTTTCTTTCTTTTGTAGGTTGGTTTGATTTATAGTCCCATAGTGTGTCCGCTTATCATTATATGAATATTTTTCTTCACCTTTGGTGTTGTAGGCTTCTATACCCTGCTCTTAGTGTGTACCATAGTGTGTAGTGCGCCCACCATTATATGTTGTTATTAGCTTGCCTTGTTGGTCAAGCTGCATTTCTTTGTGGACAGCTATTGCATACATCATATGTATGTTACTCCATTGCTCTGGTTTTAATGGACATTAATATAATAACAGCATATCCTATCGTTGAAAGGGCAGATTAAGTTTTTAAAATTGTTATATTAACATTGATCACTTGGTCTTCATGTATAAGGTTTCGGATCTTTTAAAAACCTTTAAAAACTTCTTTTGATTCATAATTCTGTCTAAAAACATTAATCTAATAAAAAAACATTAATCACTTGAAATTTATAGGTATTTGATAGGCCTCCAGATTCTAGCATTGGCTCTTGAAGTGTGTCAATTTGTTTAGAGCTAAACTACAATATCTATAAGCCTGAAAATTTATGAGCCCTTTGGCTGTGATAAAAACCCAATAATAATGGTTTATAAGGCCAAATAAAGAGTAGTCATGGTGGTTAACTTTTAAGTAGCTATCCATCCCTATCCAATATCTAATATTGGTTTTAAGCTTGAAGCATAGTATTTATGCATGTGACATCCATTTTAATTTTGTCTCACATAGTGCTTGTTCCACTTATTTGTAGAGCAAGACACTTATTTGATGGAAATAGGCATGATATGATGGATCAACTATAGCATATTCAAAACAGTCTTGCATATGTCTTAGAGTAGGCAAATGTGGTAATTGTTCGACCACTAAAAGGCAAGTTCATTAAAGTAACTTGAACCTCCTCAACTCTCCAATATTAAATCCCCATGACCAGGTTCCCCTTGATAATTATTCGATGTTTCAGCTAAACTAGCCATTTCATCATAATCTAAGTTGTCCACCATTCTTTAATTTGCATCTGTTCTTTATTCTGCATTTTGCTATCATTACTAGCAATTTTTTCTGTTATATATTTGGACAATGAAATTAGATCTTCATTGACAAAATGTATAATTAGGTATGATTGGAAACAAACTCCTAGTATTGAACGATACATAACATAGTGCATTATGTAGACATTTTGGCCTCATCCAGAACATATAAACTTACTCCTCAAATACTTATGGTGCATACGTGCTTCTTCTTTTACTGGAAACTTTGTGATGAATTATATAGAATTGCCATAATTGGGGAAGCTTGTGAATTGTTGGACTGGACAGAACTACTGCCATGGCTGGATGTGAATAATTTACATATTTTCCTAGATAGGTTTGTACCAGTTCATTACTAATTTTAACCGTGGTTTCATATTCCCATTGAAGTGCACAACAACTCCACTATCTGTCAGCTACATATCAATGTTGAATAATAGCTTAATCTTAGTAGATGCCACTACAGATCAAGTGGTTCAGTTAGATCATAGAATGTAAGCAGGCCTGAAGGAGAAGTGCCTAACCTCCAAAGAATTCGATCAACTTTCTGCTGCTTCCAATAATGATATTATATTGTAACATCAACTTTCATCCATATCCCAAAGGCCCACCAATAAACATTTGCATTGAAGTGATAATGGATTGTGGTGACAGAGAATTTGAGATATATATGGTACCAGTGAAATGACTGAAGGCAGGTTTCAACTGCACCATTCCCACTTCCATGGAAGTCTATAGAGAAAAGTCTTGTGGAGTCTTTTTGACTCATTACATCATCATCTAGGAAGACCGCTTTTCCAAGAGCAGGGTATGCTTCGGGAATATAGAAACTTTAAATGGTTGAACATTGAAAGGTACTTTGGGTTCTAAAACTTAACAACACTCTTCATATCTTGAGAACCTTTAAACTTAATAACCGTGTGTTTCCACATCTCGTAGTTGCTTCAAAATAGGGAGAATATGATGCATTGAGCCAAGTAAACTCATCTACATTCTGCACTTCTGTTGTTTCTCCCTTGTAGTTGTTCATAGCAAATCAAGCCTTCACGGAACCATGATTGACTTCATAGGTAACTATATGGAAGACAAGCTGTTCAGGATTGTCAACATTCTCAACTATTGAGTCCACCACCATAGATATTGTAGGCACATTATCTGATAACACATAGAAATGATATAATCTATTATCCATGAGTTTAGGATTGTGATTTTGCCCATCCATGTACTTCTGGAGTTTATGATTTTTGGACCATTCCTTAGTCAGTCTTGCGCCCAAACAGTAAAGAGCCTTAGACATTGCTTTTGTAGCTAACTATCCATATGTTGTACTCTATATAGTGGCTACTTTTACACGTTCTACCAAAGATTTGGTGTCTCTGATAGCTGCTTTATCTAGAAATCTTAAGTTGGGAGTGTCAAAAATGGGGAAAAAGTTTATAATTTTCATGCTCAAATTAGAGACAATAGCTGGCTCTGATTGGGGGATGCATTCCCTAGCAGAATGCAAAGGACTCTAGAATCTTTAGTTAAGACTAATGTTTGTCCATTGGGCCAGAGTCATCTCCATCTTTAATATGTTTACAATTTGGTTCACTAAATGTGACAAAAGAACAATTTCAATTACCCGCTTTATCATTACCCTTAAAATCTTGAATTCACTACAGGACTAAAATGCATCCCTTTTGGAGAATCTTTAGCTAGATCCTTCTCTTCTATCTTAGACTAGAAAGATTTAAAAAAACCCAGTAGATGTAATGGATTTGCATTTGTTTCCATTTCACGATCCTCCAAAGATGCTGCTATGGAGATAAACATCATCATGAATGTGTGTATCATCAAATTTTTCATTCAGCTTCTTTATCCCTTCATAATTATCTTGCATGTTATAACCATAAATTATCCAAGAGTTGCACTAAAATTTGGCATGAACTCTGACATAACATAGATATAAATATGGTTTTAGTAATACTATTGGCAACATTTCTGGTTTGTCAAAAGAGATACCAATAATTCTTCTCTTGAGTTTGGAAGCGTTTTACCATTATTTCAATCAGGCTCTACTATGCTTCATACAATCCCCTGGCTTGCAAAATTCTTGGATAAGAATATTGCAGTAAACATATCAAGAGATATCCCATTATGCAACACCTTATCACAAAGCTATCAGGCATTATCCATACGACCTCTCTTGCAGTAAAAATCAATGACAGTATATTGCATGTGAAGTAATGTAATTGAAATCCTTTATCTACTTTTTGGTTAAAGAGGTCTTTTGCGTCTTGTCACTTCCCTTCCTCATTCAGCTTATGATTTTATAAATAAATGTTGTACTTAACAATCCTGTTTTGTGGCTTGCAAACATGAATAACACACACACACACATAAAATTCCCTACAATGGTGTGCTCCAGAGCTTGTGTCTGTAGTACATTATCTATATGGTGTGCTCCAGAGCTTGTGTCTGTAGTAATAAATCTGAGTACGGTATTCATGCCAACGAACATGGAAACACAAATGCCAGAGCTGTCTGTAGTAATAAATCTGAGTACATTATCTATATGTCGTTTGATCCTCCTGCTTGGATAGGCCATGGGGATGTTGGCAAGGGTAATGGAATTCAGCTCACACTTTGTCCTTTTTATTTATTCAGAACCTTGAAGATTTATTCAGTAAACCTACTTCATTTAAATCTAGCAAGGACTATGTGTCGTGAGACCACACCTTGAGCACACATTTTAAAATAAATTATATAGAGATGGGGAACCGGACATCTAGATGCATTCCGACTGGATTCCATCACAAACCCATCTCAAAGAAAAATGGACTGTTTTTCCTGTACAAAGACTATAAAGGCCATCTAAGATTTAAATTGAATTTTCAACTATATGATCAGTTCCCTTTATTATCATGTATATATTCAATTTCATACTTATACTGCAGCTTGTATGGTTGGAAGTGTTCACTATCTATGTCAAATTCATCACCTTTAAGCTAACTTCCATGTTTGGATAATTCTCTCTTCTTTGAACTCGATTGCATTTCCTTCATTCACTTCACCCTGAAGAGCTTGTCTTTTTGAATTTTTGAAGTCAATAGAATCCTCATCCGCCCACAACATAGAACAAGATTTCTTCAAATTTCCAGCCACTAATTGATTCTGTATATCTTTGCCTTGGTCAGTTGCATATTCCTCAAGATACTCCTTATTCAAATTAACCTCCTCATCAACAATGTCAGGTAGAGTTTGAATCATCGTCAGATCAACAGTGGCATCTTTAGGATCGTCTTGCATATGAGAGGTCTTTTCTCTAGAAATTAGACCTTGTGAGTGGCTGATTGGGTTCAAGTATGTCGAAACAAGGGCGTATCAGATATAGAATAATAGAGAAAATCCAATCAAGCTTTCAAAGCCTTCCAACCATGCTAAGTTTATTACATTGCTGTGTTTTTTTTAAATCAATAATGTATATAGAATCAATTAAAAGAGAGTTTACACAAATTAAATAAATTGTAGAGATAATCATATTTTAAGAGTCCCAATTATAAATTGTTGCATATTTTTTCACAAATGTTACAGTGCCCAGTTATCATTATATGTAGACTTTTATACACCTTTGGTGCTGCAGGCCTTTATGCTTGATGTGTTTGACTGAGTGTTGTTTCAGTTCTGGTAGTGTAGTTACTTTAATTGGTTTCTTCTAGATGTTTTGCAAAACCACCTTTAATGTGTAGCTCTTGTTGTGGCTGTTGTTACAGTTTTGTAAACTTTATTAAGCTAAATTTCTTGTGTAACTGCTACTATTGTTTGTAAATGTTTTTCAACTTAAATTACATTGTAAGGATCAATGCCTATTTTTCTTGTGCATCCTCCAAATTCTCTCATCTGTCAGACCATGCTTTGTTACCTCAAGATGCCTGTCTAGTCGTTCGCTGAACAATATTTAGAAAATCTGGTTATTTCACTTTTCCAGTTACTCAAGCTTAGATAAATAAGCCTTTTCAATTTTTCAATATCGGAAAGGACAATTTTTGCAAATAAATTCCACTTAGATTGACTGTAAGTTGTTCTACTCACTTGCTAAGAGATAATTTTCTTTCATATTGTGGGCATGCAAGATGATGATGGCATAGCATTCTTAAATCCAAAGATTATTTTTCAATTTCATTTTCTTTGTGTATTTATTTTAGTATTTATTTCTTTCCCGAGGGGTTTTTAATCTGCTGCAATTGTTGAATATTCTTAATCTGCTTTCTTTGAATGTTTGTCTCTCATTTGGTTGAATAAAGTGTTTGTTGTTTTGATTTAGAGTCTCAATTGGAGATCCAAAAATACAATGTATTTTTTGATTTGTACAGGCATTGTTACTTAAAAGTAGCAGTTAAAGGGCTTGACAGTGAGCTAGTTGTGATCACTCAGGTATAGTTCTTTTATGAGTCCAGACTTCTTCGAATTGAGTATTTAGCTATTATTATGTCTTTGTAAGTTTAAATAGTTCTTTCTTTTGTTAAGTAAGTCATTATTTTATTTTTAACTACTCTGTTAAATATGCCTGCCAAAATAAGGCCACTCTAATTCATTGAATGCACAAAAGTAAGAAATTTTAAAGTTAAATGAAGTTTGAGTTAAATTTTCAATATGCACAATTTTATTTACATCTATTTATTTAAATGAAACTCAACATGTATTAGTGAGAAATTTTAGAAGTTTATTTGAGTTATGAAAATTGGTACAATATTGTAGGGTTTTACTTGAGTTGTATGAAGTTAAATTTAGACTTGAGAAGATCTCCATCTCCTAACTTACATTTGTTTTGCATAATAGTGAGAATTTTGAAAAGGGTTTGGAGATGTGAGAATTTGAACACAGTGAATTCATTAGAGGATTTGTACACAACGATAAGAACTTGAATATGAAGACTTCCAAGAAGGTATCAGCTTGTAGCATTACTACTATTTAATAGTGGAATGGAATGACAAAATTAAGTAACTTTTTGTTTAAATTAATTGTTTATATTTATTGTAAACATTCCTCAACAATTATGATTAATATAAATATACCATTTTTTTAGGAGGGGTAGAAATATCCCTCCAAAACCTCTCAAAGATGGGTCATGGACATCTTTGAGAGTTCTCTCTTTTTTTTCTACTACTATTATTTCATTTTTTTATTTTTTGTTTTAGTTTTTTAAAGTAATCAAAGATATTATTGTTTTATTTTATTTTAATAACAATAAGTTTTATGATCATCAAATGCATGTGATAAAAAAATGATAAAATTTATTTATTTATCTTCAATTAAAATTATCACGTGAATATGTATTTCATAATTAATTCATATTTCATTTAATTTCATCATATTTCCACAATCCATTAGTTTATCAAGTAGTTGCTTCTAGATTTGATCGTGTCACAATCAAATCCAGAAACAATTACTTCATATTTATTTTTTAATATTTGAAAATTATCATTATTATATATATTCTAAAATTTAAGTACTTTTATGTGAATACTGGATTTGAAGTGGTTATAGTATTGATTGTATGTATGGTCTTTTTGAATGTTTTTTGTGTTGGTAGTATTTTATGGCCTTGGTAGTATAAATTGGTAGTATTTTATGTGACTATTGGATTTGAAGTGAGTTTTAAGGAAAACTTGTACGTTGTGCTTAAAATACCAATAGTATTTGTGGCCTTGTGAATATTTTGTGTGTTGGTAACATTTTATATGAATATTTTTTGTGTGGATAGTATTCGTATTGGTAGCATTTTATGTAAATATTGGATTTGAAGTGAGTTTTGAGGAAATATGTAATGAAATGGAAGATTATAAGAAGATAGAAATAAGTTTATTATATATTAATTACTATGATTATGTCTATATGTGATTTTTAATTATATATATAAGGTTAGAAATAGAAATAATGTCCTTTTGATTACAATCTTTCTTTTTATTGTCTATTTTTACTAAAAATATAGAGTTTATTTATTTATATTTTTTAAATTTTAGAACGTGTTATTTGCTTGAGTTGAATAATGTGTATGTGTAACATATGGTGAAATTGCATGACGTGTCTAATGGCCTTGTGCAAATTAGAATTGACCAATGGTTGTGGGTTGCATGGTATACAAGTATGGTGTTGCATAAAGTGTGAACAAAAATTGTATTGTATTTTTAGAGTATTGATAATATTTATGCCATTAAGTTGTATACATGTGATTGATTCATATGAAATGTAAGTTGGTCTAGTTCATGTTCTGGTTGAATATTACACGTGTCATTGAGTTTCGTGCATGGTACACTCCATGGTGGGTACATAAGGCTAATTTTTATTGAGTTGTATGGTGTATTGATGTCAATTAATCTTTGTATGCATGCAATTGACTTGTATATACATCCTTATTTAAATAGAATTTAAGTTGTGAATTTAATTTGTATAGTGTACATTGTGTCCTTTGTGTGTTTTACGATTTAATGGTATTTATATCATTGAATTATATTGGATTGATTCGTATGTCATACATGTGGGGATGATTCATATCAGGGTTGTAATGTGTGCCCAAAGTGTATATACACATAATTTGTTTATGTTGGTGGAATTAAACTTGTATGGCATGCTTAAAGAACTTGTTTGCATTAGTATTGGTGGCATTTAAGGTGCTAAGACATATACATGTGATTGTTATATATGGAAAGTAAATTGGTCTATTTAATATTATGGTTTAAAGTAATTCATACGATTGAGTTTTGTGTATACTACTCTCCATGATACATAACTAGCGCTTTTAAAAAAAAATTATTGTGTAGTAATGTGAATTAGGCTTTGGCATGTGACACCTCATAGGGAAAGTAAATTGGTCTAGTTCATATCATGTACAAATGCTATGCCGTTGAGTTTTGTGTATACTACTCTCCATGGTTTATACATAAGGCTAATTTAATTAGTTTTATGGCATAGTAATGTGAATTAGGGTTTGACATGTATGCAATTGAATTGTATACACATCCTTGTTTATTTAAAATTTATGTTAGATTATTTATGATTTATTCATATGGGATGTAAATTGGTCTAGTTCATATTATTTCTAAATGTCATTTTGTACACAATACTCTTCGAATTGTGCATGTATAGAGAGAATTTTTATTAAAGTTGTATGGTTTGCTAATGTGAATTAAGCTTTGTCATGTATGCAATTGATTTGTACACATCCTTGTATGAGATTATGTTAGGTTATATAACATGTGAATTCAATTTATATGGTACACCTTGTGCGTTAATGTGCATTAGGATTGCATGAAATTTGTATCATTGATTGATTTGTATGCTAATGTCCCTAATTTATATATGTGCATAAAGTTTTATGTCGATGTTGCATTAAGTGTGAATCAAACTTTATGGTGTCTTTAGGGTGCTTGTGTACATTAGTATTAGTTTCATTCATGTCATTAAATTTTATACGCGATTGATTCATATGGAATGTAAGTTGTTCTAGTTCATATTATGCTTGATTGATATGTATAGTACTTACCATGGTGCGTACATTAGGCTAATTTTTATCAAAGTTGTATGGTGTGCTAATGTGAATTAGGCTTTTGCATGTATACTATGATTGCATCAAATATATGAATTAAATTGGTGTGCTATATGGTGTGTACCTATGTACAATAGGATTGAATGGCATTTATGTCATGAAGTTATATGTGATTGTATGTCATTAAATTGATTCATATGGACATGTAAATATTTTAGTTCATATAATGGTTGAATGTTTTGTGTACATTAGTATTAGTTTCATTCATGTCATTAAATTGTATACATGATTGATTGATATAGAATGTAAGTTGTTCTAGTTCATATTATGCTTGATTGATATGTATAGTACTTACCATGGTGGATACATTAGGCTAATTTCTATCAAAGTGTAATGTTGGTGAAATGTGAATGAGAGATCAAGAGGAAAACTACCCTTTCCCTCCAAGGAGAGATGAGAGTTCACTACAGATTTCCTTCAAACACTTTTCGCCTAGTTACATTGGAAGAGGAGAGGAGAATTCACTAGATTCAACCTTCAACGATGAAGATTGAATTCTGAATGAAATGGGAATGATGATTTGATCCCCTCTTCCTTATTTGAAATGGAAAGGAATTGATTGAATTATGTAGTGCAAAAGTGAAAAAGAACTGAATATAACTTGAGATTGGAGTATGGGATGAAGTTGTGTACCTGGATCTGGCAGTAATATGTCGAGACAAAGTCGTCCTGTGAATTTGAGTAAAATTTGCCCCGACTGTGGTGGGAACGTACATGGTCCTCCGAAAAATCCACAAAATGAAAAGGCTTTTTTTGCCTCTACAAATGGAGCCCGAATCTGAAAGTATAGTTGCGTGCCTACAACCTACACATAGAAAAGAGAGGGAAATGGGTTGGGATTGGGGGTTTGCCTTTAGGTCAAACCCCAGTTTTGGAATTAACCAAGTAATAAAAGAAAGTACTTGCAAGTAGATGTAAATGAAAGACTGAATTGTAAATCACCACAAGGGAGGTTGTGATAGAAATGTTGATAGAAGTTCTTGTGTGGAATTGAATGTTGGAATCAATCTCCTCTTCAATGGATGAATCTTTGACTTGAATGCAACACCTAGCCTTGATGGGAGACTTGAGAATTCTCAATGCTAGAAAGGAATGCTTGAATGCTCTTGAATGCTTGATCGCTTATGCAACTTGACAAACTCCAATCTTATCCAACTTCAACTTATCGAACTTATGCAAATGAGAGGACGAATTCCCTTTAAATACATGTTAGTGGATTTGATTTTCGTCACGGGCCGACAGTGGGGGAGTTTCCCGCCCAATGCACAACCAACAATGCAAACCTAGGAAGGGTCCTGCTCCAAAATAGGGCAGGAACAGGGGCGCCACTCCCCTTTCTTGGGAGTACAAGGGCACCACACCCCTATCCAAGGGGGGATAGTGGAGCCATGCCCTTGTCCTACCCCTTTCTCCAAGGCAGAGTGCAGACGAAGTGATGCAGAGGCCAAGAAAGAAGTTGTTTCTGAGGGCTGAGCAATCTCTGGTCTCCGATCAGTCTAGAGGATTCGAACTCGCATGTGTGAGGACCCTAATGTAGTAAAAAATTGCTAGGGTCACAATTTTATGACACTATATTTAACCCCCACTTTAGCGGGAGTATAAGCATACGCCAAAACTCTCGGTAAAGTACAAGGAAACAAGATTGAAAGACTTTTATGACATCAAGGAGGCAAGATGCGCCAAGCCCCCAGTGGACTTAGGATCTTACGACTTAGATTGACAAAGTAAAAGGGATTATTACCATTAAGTTAAATGAGATTCATTTGTATGCCATGTGTATTTTTAAAATTTATAGGCCATGTACATAAGGATAATTCATACCATGACATTAGTGCGTGCCTAACATGTATGTGCATAAGGTTTTGTGTTGGTGTTGCATTGAGTATGAATCAAACCTGTATGGTGTGTGGAGAGTGCTTGTGTGCGCTAGTATTTATGTGCAATAAGATTGAATGGTATTTATGTCATTAAGTTATATGTGAACAGATTTGTATGTTATGCACATGGGGATGATTCATATTAAGGTTGCATTGTGTGTTCAACGTATGCGATTGATTTGTATGCCATATACATGGAGATAATTCATATTAAAAATTTATTGTCTAGCTAACATTTATTTTTTAATAAGGTCTTGTGATGGTGTTACATTAATTATGAATCAAACTTGTATGGTATGCTTAGAGTGTTTGTGTGCATCTATATTGGTGGCATTTATGTCATTAAGCAATATACATATGATTATTTCTTATGAAATATAATTGGTCTAGTTTATATCATAGTTGACTCTTATGTATTTCTTTGAGTTTTATGCATAATACTATCCATGAGGTGCACATAAAGCTATTTTTTATTAAAATTGTATTAGGCTTTGGCATGTATCCATTGATTTGTTACACATTCTTATGATTACGTCACACATGTGAATGGGTGATCTCACAATGGTGGGTTACATTTTTTGGTCAACTTTGACACTACAATGAACAATTTGAAAAAAAACCTTCACTTTCCAACACCTATTATTGTTAAATTGTTAGGAATTTGAAGATGATGTAAACTAGTGATTTGTGACATATCGTTTGTAGATTCTAAATATATATATATTTTTAATATTTGAATCAATTTGTATTCATTTTTTCATTTCCTTCTATAACTAGTTTTAACAACAAACAACATTTTTTAAGAGTGATGTGCATTCTATAATGCATAACTTTTAAACTACAAAAGATAAAAAATTGACTCTTTCTAATTTAGGTTTGTAACATTAATAAATAGGGCATGTAATTTGTTTCATAATGATATGTTTAATATTTTGTATTTTATTAAGTTTTGAAGTTAAATTAATCATAATTTAGATATATGTATATTTTTGAATTCGGAACTTGTTATGTATGTATCAAAATTAAACTTATTTATTTTTGTTGGAAAGAGGACATCAATACCTAGGGTTTAGATATTTTTTAGAATTAGTTTACTATTTTTCCATATGCATTGAACATAGAAGTTGATGTTTGTTGAAAAACCTATGTTTAATAAAATTAAAAAAATTAATTCATAATAAAATCAATATGTAATAAAATTAGGGCAGGTCCCCATGCGGCTGCTTAGCTTATTTTGGCTAGCAGCCGCTGCTCAACTTTTTTAGCATTAATTTGTGGAGCTGGTGGCCCCATGAATGTAAAATTTTGCTACTTATAAAATAAGTAGTCATCTTAAATTGCATTATTAAAAGAAATATTTAATTCTAATTGGTCACATAAATTGTGGAGAAAAAATTGGAAACAAATCAAAAGAGGGAAATTGTTTTGGAGAGCCACATGTCAATCTTCTCAATAAGCAGTTGCTGCTTATTTCCAGCCCCCCCTTTTTTTCAAAGCTTATTTTTAAGTCTTAAGCAGTTGCTGCTCCACTTAAATAGAAAAAGATTCCAATTTATCCTTTCCTCTTAATTAAAAATTTGCATGGGAACACTCTGGCCGCTTAATTTTAAGCATAAATTGCACTTAAGCAGCCGCATGGGGACATGGGGTTATAGTTATTAGAAATGTTGCTTTGAGGACTACTGACTTGCATTTTGTGTTCTCAAGACTGTTCTATTTGAGCATTCAACTAGAGCTTTGAAGGATAAAAACCTATATAAATTTGCAGAAAGTTGCAGAGAAGTGCAAAAAAGGGGTTTTGAATGAACCCCTGAAAATACCTTCGAACGAAGGGGGGGTTCAAATAATCCCCCCTAAAATAATTAAAAATCTGGCTGACAAGGCCTTCGAATGAACCCCTCCATGTTGAGGTGTTCGTTCAAAGTGGGTTGTTCAAGCAAACATTTTTTTTTTTGAGTGAATGTTTCCCTTTGTTCGGAGGGCCTTAAAATTTGTTTTGGCAACCAACAAGTTTTTTTCATAACAAAAAGTGTAACCCACTATTGTGGGATCACCTAAATTGAATTTGTATGGTGTACATCGTGTTCTTGTGTGCATTAGGATCAAATGTTATTATTTAATCTTTGAGTTACATAAAAATTGATTTGTATGACATATACATGAGGATAATTCAAATTAAAGTTGTATTGTGTGCCCAATGTGCATATGTACATAATTATTTTACGTTGGTGTTGCATAAAGTGTATACACATCCTTGTTTTATGAAATTTGTTATGATTACATTAAATGTGAATTGAATATGTATGGTGTGTGTGGTAAATCGAATGGTATTAATATTATTGAGTTATATGTAATTGATTTGTATGCCATATATAAAGGGATTGTTCATATTAAGGTTTCAGGTTATATTTTACCCTTAACTTCATCCCTCTCGTGTTAGATTTTTTCCTTGTCGCTATTGTAGTCATGTTCTACCTAATTGCATATCGATTAGGGTTTTTTGCTCCTGATTCGGTCCTCTCATTTCGCCTTTTCCATTTCCTACCTAGATATTTACCTTGTCTTCTCACTTCAGGTGTTGGGGTTGTATTTTGAACTCTCCTTCAGTCCCATTGTATTAGATTATTCCCCTCTCATTTTGGTGATGTCCATTTTTAACCAAGATCTATATTGCGATTTAGGGTTTTTTGCCTTCTTTTTAGGGTTATTCCATTTCCCGCTTTCCATTTTCAATTCCATTAGATCCCCTTTCCTATCTATCCCTATGTTGAGGTTGCATTTTGACCTCTTCTTCAGTCCCATAGCGTTGCATTCATCCCTTCTCTACTTGACTAGCTTTGACTTAGTTTACCCGTTATTGCTCAATTTTGCTCGATTTTGCTCAGTTTGCCCTAATTTTCCAATCTTCATTCAAATCTTCCCATTTCCTCTCCAAAACTTCCCATTCCTTCCATTTCACCTATTTTGACCCAAATTGACCTATTTTGACCCCATTAAGGTCTTCAAACGCTTGTTGATTAACTTGTCCCCTTAGGTTTAATTAATTAAACCCCTTTTACTAATTATTCTTCTTTACTTTTTCATCTAACCCCTCCCCTTATAATATTAATTAAATAATATTACATTATTTAATTAATGTCGATTTATCCCCATTAATTAATTAAATGTTCATTTCTAACCTATAGTTGAATAATTTATTTAAATTATTCAATTATATAGTTATGTCTTCGAAATTAAATAAATATCTTTATTTATTTAATTTTCCTAATTATATTCTCATATGAGGATAATATCTACGTTTTTCAATTTTTAATTGAAAATATCTTCCTAATTTTTGAAAATGGCAACATTATCTCAAGATTCCTCTTTGATTTTTTTGGAATTATCTCATTATTTTTTAATTTTAAATTTGAAAATAAGGTATGCATGTTTGGAAAATCTCTATTTTGCTTTTTCTCTACTTTTTCCTCTACCTTTTCTCCACTTTTTCCTCCATCTCCTTCATCCTTTCTCGAATGGAAGCTTTGTCGTGCGTTTAATTTGGTATGCCCACCCGATCAAAAATCTTTTCGATCCTGCTCGTCCATTGAGCATCTAGAATCTATAAATTGGAGTTTCCCCTTCAATCATTTCATCTAACTTTCATGCATTTTTATTTTGTCAATTTTTCAAGTAATCACCTAGCTTAGATAATGTTATTCTATCCAATTAATTATTGGTAGTTAGCAACCAACAATCATTTTTTATCACACATTTCAAGTAAATCTCGAACATCATCCCTTTGCTTTCATTTGTTTTCATGTGCACCTATCATAATGAGAGTGGCATATCATCATTAGAGATGAAAGGAAGAGCATCAAAATTTAATTGAAGGAGCACAACATATGGTTTGCATTTATTTTGTGCTTCATTTCAGTTATTTCGCTGGTAGGATTAGGAAGGTTAGAACACAATTTTAGTTTCGTGATTAGCTTAGATAAGTTGTATGTGTGTTTTGGCTTAGGAAGGTTAGCACACAATTTCTAATGACCTTGCCTATCGGAAATTAGGGGCTTTGTAGTTTTCATTGAATGTATTATGTGTTATTATGAGGATCTGGTTACTACTAAGAGGGGGGGAGGGTGAATCAGTAGTAAAACAATTCTAAAATACTTCAGAAACAATACAGGTAACTACTCAAACATTCTGCTAAACCAATTTACCAAACCATTCACTCAAGTGTTCATCATTATGCAAACAATGTAAAGATATCAAATGCACAAATCGACAATGCAATCACCATATGAACACAAAGATTTTTCCTATGGAAACCCAAATGGGAAAAACCACGGTGGGAATTAGAACCCACAAAATATTTGCACTCTTTCAGAATGTGCCCGGTTAAAGGCCTAGCTCGATTAGGAGCTTAACAATATTCTCGGTTAAGAGAAGACCCTACTAGGAGTCACCCGCTAAAGGGATTTGCCTCAGTCTTGTTAGGAGTAACCTTGTTAGAGGATTTAAAACCCAAGTTAATGAGCCACCCGGTGAAGGGATTTACAAATAAGACCTGTTAGGATCTACCCCGTTAAGGGATTTTAGACTGTTGTAATTGTTAGGGAACAACATGGCAAATGATGTGATCACAATACTTCCTTGCTTGCTAGTACAAATCCTTTTCAGCACAACTCTGCTACACACATGCAGACACTTCAATCTGGTTCAACAACACCTTCTTCTCAAATCACTGACACACAATCTCTTCTCCAACTAGCCCTAAATACATTTTTTAGTTAGGTTGGCTACATAACCCTAACTACATTCAAAATACAATGAATTTTCATTACAGATCTATACAGATCATTACAACAAATTTCTAGACAATTTCCATCATTGAATGATCACTGCACATCACCGCACATCGATTTGATAAACAGTCAAACCCTTGTCACATTCTACTAAGCACTTTGTTGTTTCCCATGAAATTTGATCCTTGTACGTGCTCAAATACAATCTTATCATTACACATGGATTCTAACACGTCATCACTAAGTTATGAACATGATAAGATCCACCGCTAAACCTTAAATCATTACCGGTTAAAGATCTATTACCGGTATATATTCTTCTTCACAAAGTTCATGACAGTCAATCATAACTCGCTCAATGCACTGAATCTGCTGATGCGTTTGCAATCATAGACTCATGCCATGTCATAAACATATGTAACAAACCGCAACGTCTAACTCTTCTCCAATTGTCTGTATCGGTTACTTGATCATCGCTTTGTTCCTGTTTACCGGTTTGCAACAACTTAGTAGTTTTGTTGTCTAACACATTCCTCTACTGATAGGCCTAGATGACTTAGATGACTCAACAAACATTGTTGCCATCAATGACAATGCACATAAAGTCATCAAACAACTTACAACTATATCATCATCATCTAGCCAACAATCTCCATCAACTTTACAAGTTATGCCAACAATAACTTTACCGATCATCTTGTCATCTCATCATCATCTCCATATGCCAACAATCTCTCCATCATTATCTTCATCAGTTATGCCAACAATCTCCCCCTTTGGCATTGATGGCAACACCAAAATAGCAATACCAAAAGCTCACCAAAAGCTCATCATGCAAAAATGGAACATCAGGACATCAGGAGATATGGAGTATATATGGAGTATTTATATAGATCATGATCACAGATGAATATTCAGCTCAGGGGAGCAGTTTCAGGGTGAAACCGACATATGGAAACCATTATTATTTTTCACATGAGCGTTGCCATCAATGCCAAAGGGGGAGATTGTTGGCAATTGACACTCATTTGATTGGTTTCATATGTTGTCATTGATGACAACATGTTCCAGTTTCATTCTTTGGTTTGGCTGTTCACCAGCAGGCACTTCACCATCATCGACAGGTATCTTCACCGGTATAAGAGGCCAACGTCATTAGGAGATCTAGAAATCAGCAATTCATTTTGTTATTTATGTATATATGTAATGAGCCGACATGTATAATCATTTTGTAATTATCTATGTAAGCCGACATGAGTCATGAAAGATTGTAAGGGTATATAGGTCAGTTGATTAGATCATTTTGTAATAAGAGAGAGAGAGAGAGATATATGATATAGGATATGAGAGTGATAATTGTAATAGGAGGTTATTCTGGTAAAGGATTTAGGGTTTTAGAACTGGAACAGTCAGATCTTGAACCAAAACTCTATCAGGCATAGCAGATGCATTAAATGAGTTTAGTTTTATGTTTTCTTATTAAAAGTGACTGTAGTCATTGAGACTCCTTTGTTTTGAGCAGTGTGCTCTAGGTTGTAAGCCTTCCTGCATGTGCAGGCCCCCATATTATGTAATATCTTTTCATATGGCCAGTGGATTGATATTGTGGGTCACAAATCCCACCATGGTTTTTCCTCTTTGAGGTTTTCCACACATAATTCTCTGTGTTATGGTATTCATTTGTGTGATTGGCTTATTGATTGCTTTACTTCTTTCAATTATATATGTACTGGTTTACCGGTTGGTGAGTTCATGTTATAATAAGGTTAAAATTGATTATACCAGTAGAACACTGATTCACCCTTTCTCTCGGTGTTCTCGGATTCCAACAAAATCATCAATTCTCTCAATTGATCTCCCAAGGGGGCATCATCGCATTGTCATTTATTGATCAGCGTCTGGGGCATCATACCAAATCGTATCCGCATCAAATTGAATTTTCTTTGAACCAATGCATCGTCACACATCGCTTCAAAGAGGGGAGAAATGTATACACCTAAAAATGGTCTGGAGATAATTGATTAAATACTCTGTTATTTAATTAATATACCCTTCCCTAATCAATTAAATTTGCAATGATTTAATTAATTCCCCTAAATTCATCTACTTGTTTATCGGTTGATTAATTAATCTAAATTAATTAATTAATTTCCCCCATTTAATTCAATTCTTCTACTCCCATGATTAAATTAACAAATTCATGATTTGTTGAGTAATTATCATCTTTCATTTTATTTGAATTTCTAAATTCAAATTGGGCACATGTGTCCTAACTTTAACCATCTAGCCTAACCAACCCCTAACCTAACCTATCTATTCAACCCTGGGTTTAACTAACCCTATCCTTTCTTAACCTTCTAATCCTAACCTCTTTCTAACCCATTTGGAGTGTTAGCACTCTCATGAGGACACGTGGTACTTTGGCCACATGTCCTCTCTCCTTGGACACTTGCCCTCTCATGGGAAGGATTCCTTGACACTTGTCACCATGGAGATGACATGTGTCCCTCCCTCCAACCTCTTCTCCAACTTCTCCAATCTCAACCGTTGATATTTCTAGATCGAATCCTAACCGTCGATCCTGCCACCTCAGCCTAGGTCAAGGAATTCCTATAAATATCCCTCATTTTGGAGCAATAACATCCCTTGCATTTCATGTTTTTACATAGTTATTATAGGCAATTACATATATCTTGAGCATTGTTAGCATAGTTGATAATTAGAGAAATTCTATCATGTTTAGCATAGATTTCATAATCATGATAATCTAGCATTTCTTTCAAGCATTTAGCATACTCATCTTAGCTTAATATTGCATCAAATCATCCTTGTCTTGAGCATTTGCATAATCATGATCACATTGCTACTCAACTTTTGAGTTGCCACTTTGGAGGTCATTGCTTACTGAGAGCCACCTACATATCACCTTCAAGATTCTCAAAAATAGAGGAGGATGGGACATCTTAAGGGAAGCCTTGGTTTTCATTTATTTAGTCTTTCATATGCTTCCTAATTTGTATTTTTGTCTCATCTATGTGTTTGTTATTGATGATTGACACTATATTTAACAACATAGTAGCCGTACCTTCATGATTTTGAAAGTAGATTTTGTACGTTGTATTTTGTTGCAATCTTCACTCCGAGGTTATTGATATTCTCAATAGTTATTTCTCTTTCATTAATTTTTTCTCCTGTCAGAGTGGTAATAGTATCATTCTTTACAAATCGCTTAGCTAAAACTTCTCCCAATTAAAAAAGACCGGTTAGGGTTCAAAGGACATCTTTCATAATCCGGTAGGGTTTGTCAAGATACATTATGTCTCCATGAATGCATCTAAAAAATTATTCTAATCCACTCGGTCTCATCAGAAAAATAAGGAAAGACTCTCCAAATGTCTAAACCAACAACTTCAATATTTTTGTATTCCTTCTTTAGAGTCACACCATCTTTCTCAGTTACTTTTTCCCATAAGTCATTGAATTTCAAATGACTCACCTCTTCCATTTCAGCATGGATGTAAGAATGTACATCTTCAGTATATAGTCAATGAGTGAGCACTCTAGAAAATGCTCCATCCTTATCGATCAACATTGTGATGAACTTATATGGCTCCAACACTGGTCGAGACTTCAATTTTGGATCAATGACAACTAAAATTGGCATACCACAAACTTGGGGTTTTTTTGTACAACAAACTAATCTCCTCTTCACACCAAAATTCCTTAGGCTTTATTCTCGCAAATGATCGAAATAATCAAGTGTCTTCACAATATATTTTCTTTCAAGTGGATAGGCATTAATGACAAGCATACTTCCCAAAAACAACTTTAACAACTTTCCCTTTTTGACTCCTTTTTTGGTAACACCCAAAACATTTTAAAGCATTGAAAAACCATCTTTTGACCTACTACTCCAAATTTTGAAGGGGTATAAGATTTCTTTTTTAATTCTCCCCCATAGACTAGCAAACAAATTCAATGTTTGAAGGAAGCAACACCATCAACCGATGTTGACATAACTTCTGTATTCTGCTTTGTCTTTTCATCAAATTTCTTAACCTACATCTTCTTCATCTTTTCCTTCTCAAGGTTAATGTAAACTCTCTTTGTCAATCAGAAAGACATATGATATCTATTTCTTTAATCTCTTTCCATATGCCCTACTTTGTTGCAATTGTAGCAAACTAGACTTCTCTAATGATAATTTTAATATTTTCCATTAGTTTTGGATCTGTTAGATGCTATGCATTCAAATGATTTATGCCCATATCTATTATAGGAGTAATATATTCCATGAAATGATTGTCTAACATTTTTATTTTTGTATCCATTCCAAATCATCATGTTCCTACACTCATTTTCTTTATGTCCAAACTTGTTGTACATGAATAGCATCTTATCACAATAGGCTAATTTCTTACCCGACTTCTACATTCATTAGCTCTATGTCCATATTTATTGCAAGTAAAACAATTTTCTTTAAAAGTGTTCCTATTAGAAACCATAGGAGACTTCTGGACATTCAGAAGCAGAGAATCATCGTTCTTTTCTTTTTCTTTAGATCATTCTCCTTCTTCATATCGCAAACCTTCTATGTCTTTGCTTTGTTTTTGAGCACCAAGTACAGTATCAAGAACTTCACTTCCATCTTTTAGCTTCAAGCCTTTGTCAATTTGATCCTTTGCCTCCTTCAATTCCTTTTTCAGTATATGCACCTCTTTCTCAAGTTTAGTACAATCCTTTGTTTTGCTATTTAGCTTTGTATCAAGATCATCCATTTGTTTTCTTCCTTCATCTAGCAATTTTCTTAGGTACTCAATTTTGTCTTCATCTTTCTTCAATTTAAATATTCTCTCATCTAGATCTACAAGAGAAGATTTTAGTTCTCCTTCCATGTCAATTACACCTTCACATTCATAGTTCTTCTATTCCATGTCATCCATTTCATTTAGTTCTTCTTCAAACATAGTG
This sequence comes from Cryptomeria japonica, assembly GCF_030272615.1. Classification (NCBI taxonomy): domain Eukaryota; kingdom Viridiplantae; phylum Streptophyta; class Pinopsida; order Cupressales; family Cupressaceae; genus Cryptomeria; species Cryptomeria japonica. The sequence goes on along the minus strand of NC_081405.1, from coordinate 334,309,927 downwards.
TTCAAAACTACATATTTGCCTCAAGCGGTTAAGCTTACTCAAGAGGAACCTTTCTCTAATACCAATTGTTGAACACACACCAAATGTTGAGTGGGGGGTGAATCGACATCAATTAAAATTTCAGACTTCAATCTTGCATTAATTATTTTATTCTAGATAAGCACATCAATAAGCTTTAAACAAAGATATCATAAAACATTCACACATGAACACCAATATTTTATATGTGGAAAACTCAAATTGGGAAAAACCATATATAGTGAGAGTTAACTCATAAAATTAATCCACTATATAGAAATGATTACATATGGGAGCTCATTTCTCCAGACTTGTTGACCAAGGCTAACTTCTCTAGGGATAAGATGTACAAAAAATAGACTCACACACTGAAGCTCACTGCAATAGAGTAAAGTACATATTATAATTTATAGAAAAAGAACTGCATGAACAAAAGCATCTTTGTATGTTGACCATAGTTTTTGTTACAATACCAATCTATATCTAACTAAAATTATTCAAACCAAAAGTATTCAGATCACTGACCTCATACAAACTAATATCTCTACATTACTGACATAGTCATCCTTACATTAAGTCACACATTTGATCACTGTTGTATTTCGCTTTCACACATACACACATACTCTATCTAATCTACATCTGTACATATATACCAATCCAAAACAATCATTTTCACCAAGTTGGCCACAAAAAGAATTGTAACATGTGAGAACACTTCTAACCCAAAATATACAACCAGACCTAAAATATGAAATGTATGGATCTTAATCCAGACCAAAAACAAAACCAACCAAGAAGCTCCAGACCAAAAAGAAACACCTAGATCATTGACCGATACATGAAAGGGTCTTCCAATATGGTCCAATAACAATATCTATGCACAAAACTTTTCTGGATCAAAACACAAATACACTAGACCAAAACATAGCTTCTGGACCCAAAACTCTACTTCTAGTTTACTTCCGAATTCCGGTCTACTTTCGGATCAAAGGGGTTGGCATCAATAACAAGATAAAGACATATTTGTAACACTAGCTACCCTAATGTAGGTGAAGATCTTGAATCGGATGAAATAGTTTCCAAATATTTAATCTCTATAGCAACATCAAGAGACAACCTCTTTGCAAAATATCCTTCCAAAGTCCTTATTATGACAAACAAAATAATCACTAACTATCATGTGATTGATGTGGGCTGTCATTGATGTCATATCTCGCATCATTTAATTTTTCATTATCAAACCGTATGTGTCTTAGAGCTGTATGCGATAAGGAAGTGTTTAAGTTGGGGGGCATCTGCACTGAGAATAGTGACTTATGCTTCAGTCATGCTCCATTAGGAGTTCTCAAGATCTCTCTCTTAAGAACTAAATCCTAGGCTAATGACACATTTCTAAAACTGAAACTGAAGATACTAAGTTTGTTCTAAGGAGGACTCTGGTTTTTCTAGTGCAATGTCAATAGGTCTTGATTCTAAGTAGTTCATGGAATCATCTACCTAAGACTAAAATAAAATTTAAACTACAAGACAAATTTAAATCCTACTATATTTTCTGAAAAATAAAATATATTTTACATTTGTAGAAAATCAGAAATCTACTCTATAAAACATTTAATGCAAACTAAATTCCATGAACAAGTTTAACAAAGTTTCAGTCTAATCACAACTTTAATCACCATTGTCATCTAGTTTAATGAAACCAAAGGAAACTAGAATGCAATGACTGATGAATCATAACTAAGATAATCAAAACATAAATCTAAATCTACAAGAACAAATTAATCTATCTCAACAAATTACTTGTTCAATCTATGAATAAAGGCTACAAATTGCAATCGATTGTTTTTACTTTTTTAAGATTAACATGAACATTCATAAAATAATGTAACTAAAAAAAACATGCAACTTATTTAAATAAAAATACACAATCAACTTAATATCACCTCCCTTTCATTGAGTAGACCCTCCTCTTCCTCTAGTGGGATCCGTGAACATAGATATTTCAGATCAACTTCAAATTTTCATGCAATTCGCTCTCGAGAGGGAGTAAAACAAGTTTTGAAATTACAAGAAATGAAACTCTAAAACTAATGACTAACTAAGTAGCTTTCTGCTGAAAGCTATGGGATATTTATACTATCCTTGTTTGAATTCAAATACAATGTTACACGCCTAGATGAGTAAAAACTACTAACTTAAATTGCATAAAACTTTACAAATGCATTTATTATTCAAATGAAACTCGAAGTTCCATACAACAACCGATGAAAATGAAGGTTTCATACAGTTGGAGTGATCAGGAGCGACCAAGCATTCCATGTTGTTGAAAAATAAGTTCATAACTCCACATCTTGCAATAAGTTCCAAATATATCTGAAACATATCCAAGAAAGTTAGGACGAAATATAACAACAAAAATCCTAAATATCGGTTGTTTCTTCATTAATCAATTATTTTTAATATATTCTCTAATAAGAAGAGTATAAGAGCAAAATAAATAAATATGCATGCATAAAGTCTTCCGCCAGGCACATTAATTAACAAAGTAAACACAGTTTGTAGCGAGTTCAATTAAATGGTTATTTTTAAATGATGAATTTATTCAGTTTATGAATTTTGAAAGGAAAGGTTAAATAGTATTCGAAAATAGAAATATTTTATCCTCCTTGACATTTTGAAATAGAAATGTTAGTTTTAATTAAATTAAGAAAATTATTTCTAGAAGAAAAGCAAGTTTAGCATATTTGAATTGTTTGAAAAGAATGATTTTCATTTTTATTTGGAAAAAAGAGTATTTTAAATTCAAAAAAAGAATTTTGGTCAAACATTTTCCATTTAACCTAGGTTTGGAAAATATTTTTGGGGGATTATTTTTGGAGAGATATTTTTGGATGGAAATTTTTAGGTATTTAGAGGAAGGAGGATTTTCTTGAGCTTGCAGGTTGGGCTCTTCATCAAATCATTTTCCAGGAATGTTGAATAAGGTAGGATTTTTGTTTACTTCTTGGGTTTCTTTGTTTAATAGAAATTGTTTTGGGATTTTGAAGAAATCTAGTTGTGAATGTTGGAAATCTCATATATTTTGGGTAAAATGGAAGAGTGGTAATTAAACCTCCAATTCAAACCCTCCTTGCTTTCTTACCAAACTTCCCGATTAAAATTTTGGTTGTTCTTAATAAAACTTTGTTAAAACTCCATGAATGTTCTCATATTTAAGTTTGAATTTGGGGAAATTAGTTTGTTTTGGGGAAGATTGGTTGAATGGATTGGATAAATGGGTGTAAATCAATCTTAGTTTGCCAAATATGGTGTTTGTTTGGAAAAATTTGCCCTTTTTTGGGTCTGGTTATTCTGAAAATGTAAATATTAGAAAACCATGGGTATTTTGGAAAATTGTTTTAAGTCTTAGTCTGAGACTATGTTTTGAACTGGGTTTTATTTTTTTAAAAAAATAATAATAATAATAAAAAGACATTACCCACCCCCCGCCCCCCCACGTGGCAAGAAAACCCCACCACATGGGATGGTAGTGGACTGCTACCATAGGGTAGCAGTGCTACCAAGGGTAACGGACTGCTACCGTATGGTAGCAGCGCTACCAATGGTAGTGGACTACTACCATATGGTAGCAGCTCCCTTCCCCGCGCTTTCTAATTTTGCGGTGTGCTTTGGCTCGCATAAAAAAAATGCATTCTTATAAAGTTATTTTTATATATACATTTTAATATTAATTTAAAATATGTTTTAAATTATATTAAATTTGTATTTCTTAAATATAATTTTGTTAAATAAATTAATATATGTTATGGGGATATTTTGGAAGTCCATAACATATGTTTTTGATAAATTTTGGGAAGGTGAAATTAATTTACGTTGTTTAGTAAATTTCCGAGAAATGAAATAATATTTATATTATTTGGAAACTATTGAAAACAAAAAATTAAAAAAAAATATTATATTATTTGTTAAATTCTTGGGAATTAAAATAATGTTTTAGTTTGGAAATTTATGAGATTAAATTTTATTTCCTTGGGAAAAGATTATCTATCTTAGTTTCTTTTAATGTATATTTCCATATTCTCGAAAGTGTATCTCGGTTTTGGAAAAGATAAGTTTAGATAAATTGTTTGGAACAGGTATAGAATGATATTTTATTTTGAAAAATAAATATCATATCTTAGTTGATTAATGTATATTTGATTTTATATCATTGTGTGTTCTATGTATATTATATTTATATTATTGTGTTTATGGTTTGAAAACTCATGAGGAAGTATTTATATTAATGTTATGATGCAAAATGAATTTTAGTGAGTTAGTAAACCATGAGTGGCATGTACCTAGACAAGATAGACAAATTGCAATCTAATTAGATCTATTAGAAGACTGGATCAATTGTAATGTTTAAACAATATGAAAGAAGATTGCCTTTTTCGATTAATGTCTATGCATGTTTAATTTTTTGTATTTGCATTTGCTTAAGAAATGGAAAGTCCTTGATTGTGAATGTTGAATATTGTTGCATGTTGATTTGGGTACCTTATTATGTCCTTGATCTCTAATATTTACTGTTTTCATGTGATGGTTTTGTATCCGGTCATGTCCTTTGTGCAAGTGTTGAAATGTTGGTATGTGGTTGACCATAGCTGGTCATGTCTCTAGCCAGAGTACTATCAATCAGTGCACCTCGTTTGAAGACTAGTTTGGCCGAGTGGGTATTCATACCATATTGAACTCCATATGCTTATCTTGGTGTATTCCTTGGTTTAAGAGTTCGTTTGATTATGGTCTAGTGTCACATGGGAAAGTGGTTTTCGAATGGGGTTCGCGCCCAAAGTGGTTGCAGGGTAACCCATCCAAAGTGTTTCTAAATAAGTGATAACCTAATAGCATATTAGAGAGTTAAGTTAATGAAAACACTAAGTAAGATAATTGTGCCTCACGCATGGGATGAGGGCTAGTACAGACTCAACATGCAGTAAGAAGGCCTGAAATGGAAAACCAACAACCTTGTCTTCACGAAAGGATGTGTTGGGTCCACATGAGGCTTGGATGGGCCGGAGGTTCAGAATAGGTTGCCAAGGTAACCCAGTAGATGGGGCCGAAATCTATGGAGGCCTTCCATGGTAACCATACCAAGTTATGTGATGACACTTGTCCCTTATGTTCGCTAGTGTGTTGTTTGTGTTGTCCTTGATAGGAACACTGTTGTGGAGTCGTATCTTGTTGTTTATACCCTTGTGAGAACCTGATATTCATGTTAGACCATGGGTTGCTTATGATGGGTTGTGAAGACTTAGTTTCACGGGTGCTCCAGTTGATCTTTGTATTTACTTCTTATCATGTTCAGTTGGATCCTTTTTCCTATTCAGGGATCATTCATGTATCTATTGGACTGATGTGGTCATATGTATTATTGGTTTATGTACGCCTTGATGGTAGGATGTAAATTATGTGAACCTTATGTATTCTTCACCCTATTATTTATTAAAGGGGTCTTGCAGTTGAGCAGACTCGGAGATGTAGCCCACTAGGGGTGAAGTCCGATATCATTTCGGTGTTATGCGGTGTTTTATGTTCTTCTGTTTCTTTTTTAATTTAGCATGTATGGATGGCATTATGGTTAAAATATATAATGTGAATTAGATTATGTTAATCTTAAATGCATGTATGTAGTCATCTTATTAAATGCAGTAATTTGGATCATGAAGAATGTAGGTTGGTATAATGTGAAGTATTCAGTAGTTTTAATGCAATTAAGGTATGCATGGAAATTAGATGCATGGCATATATTTTAATGTAAGAATGGATGAATGTATGGTTAAATTGTAATGGATGAACTTCTCATGTTATCTATAATTTTAACTTACCGAACGAATTTATCCTTTGTTAGTATTATCATGTCATTAAGTTAATCAACTTAATTGGATTAATTAGCATGAGTTGAGTTAAGTGTTGAATTACGTAATCACATTGGGAAACTCTTTAGGTGTTATTTAAGTCTTTCGCTGTGTTATCTGAGCTTATGATAACCCATTGTATCATTATGTTGTGTTCAATTTAAAAAATAAATAAATATTTGCACTCTATTCTTGTGTTTTAGCTTTATCCCTTCAAGGTTTCCTGGCGGGGCATTACACATCCAATGCTTAAACTCTTTGGCATCTAGTTGTAGCATCATAAAATTGCGACCTTGCAATTTTCAACCACATTTGGGTCTTCACATTGGTGAAACGAATCCCTAAGTTTGATTGGAGACCCGAGACATGCTCACACTGCCTAAAGCTTACACTTCCTCGCACCCCACACTCTCCTTTGTTGCTTCCTGTCCTAAATTAGGGCAGGAAAGGGGCATGGCGCCCCTGTCCTTTCCCTATTTCCTGCCATAGATATAGTATTATTATCAATCAAATCTTGAATCTTACTTTTTAATGCAAATAACTTCTTAGTGTCATGACTAGGTTGATGATAAAATTGACAAAAATAATTATTATCAAAGTAAGGTGAGGCTGCCTTAGAACTTGGTCAACTGGTTTTATTGGAGGAAGTTTGATAACATTTCTTTGTAACAACTGAGACATAATGCTATGTAAAGATTCATTCAAAGGAGAATTGTCTTTCTCTTTTGAAAAATTTAGAAATAGGAGAAACACCTGTTGTAGCATTCACATTGTTGATGTTGATGTTGTCATTGAATTTGATTAATCCTTTTCTTGGTTTGAACTTCTCAAATGGTTCTTGAGCACTATCACCCTTATCACGTGGAGCCATAGGAGGGGATTGCTCCAATTGACTCACAGTCAGTTGATAATTGTGAAGTGTTGTGCACAACTGCGGAAAGGAAGTAAACTCAGAAAGGAGATGTTTTTCTCTAATATATTTTTGCAAATTAGAAATGAAAATTCTTTGAGTATCATTATCAGGCACTTGAAAAGAAATTTGAGAACACAAATTCTTATATCTACCAATGAAATCAGTCACTTTTTCTTTAACACCTTGTTTACAATGCATTAAATCAGTCAAAGTGATTTTAGGACCTATGTTGTTTTGAAATTGTTGAATAAAAGCATTTGCTAATTGTTGAAAAGAAGTTATAGAATAGGAAGGCAAAGATAAATACCATTGTAAAGCCTTATCTCTTAGTGTTCTAGTAAACAATTTAGCAAGACATATTTGATCATATTAAAAGTCAATACACAAAGTTTGGAATGTCTTGACATGTGTTAAATGATCACCTTTTCCATTATAGAGCTCCAATTGAGGGACTTAAACATGTTTAGGAGGGATGGACCTAATAATATCAAGAGAAAGTGGGCTCGCAACATCAAATGTGGGGCACACTAAACTTGGTTTGACTCATAGAAGCGATTTGTTGTTGCAATGGTGACACGGTTTGAGAAAGATTATTAATGGTTGCTTTGGTTGAAGAATTCATGTTAGACATGTTTGATTGAGAAGGTGGTGTGACATTGTTGAAAGAAGGTATTGATTGAGAATAAGGTCGAGGAACACTATGGTAAGTAGGCATAGGAGATGATTGAGTAGGAAATGGGACACTAAAGGAGGAATAGAATGATTGGATGAATTACCCCCTTACATCACATTGATTGGGTGAGAGACAAGGGGAATACTTATTGAAGGCATTGGTAAGGATGAAGGGCTTATTGAAGAAGAGGGATTGACCCCATGACTAATGGTTGTAGGTATGACATGTTGAGTTGATGTAGCCATAATGTTTGAAGTGAAAGTAGGAATACTAGTCATCAGAAAGGTCAAATGAATAGAATGATTGATTTGTGTAGAAGGTTGTGTTGGGACCTATAAAATCTTGAGGATTTAGGGTTTTTGCTTTTTCATGAAAGCATTTAGAAAAATTAAACCTTTGTAGCACATTATTGTAATTAATATTAAACTTGAACCCTTGAACCTTTTTGGTTCAAGGTTCAAGGTTCAACCGTTTCTCTTGCGTGAGTCGTGGCTTTGTAATGTTTTTAATAAGCAAGTGAGAATGCATTATGTCAGTTTTGAACCATTTGCAAATCGGTTCAAGATTCACGATTCAAAATTCCCCTTTCTTTTGTTAAAGGTCTTTGCTCGTTGCCTTTTTCCACTTAAGTGGAAGGGTCTGTGCGTCGTCAAGAGGGGCCCCCTTTTAAGTCTAGGCTTGGTCGAGGTTCTGATAAATTTTAATTTTTCCTGTCCTATGTCTTTTCTTATGTATCCATCGAGTTTCCTAAAGATCGAGAAAGTTTCTTTAGATCTTGCAGCTGTCGCTATACCACAACATAAAAGTGCTCGATGGTTATCGCCTACGACTTGGCGACAAACCACTAGCGATGAACCATGGCCGACAGTTAATGCAAGCAGTTCAGACAAATAAAGATTCACAAGCGTTTGGGGACGCATCAAAGTTTTATAAATAATGCAATGGTAGGTGTATAGTCCGAGCCTAGACCAGAACCATCCTCTCTGCATAGTCCAAGGAAGCAATTTCAATTGTCAGTGCCATCGGGTATCGGCAGATGTTTTTTCATGCTACATCGATGACCCGATAGAAAGGCCCAGGAATGGTCCATTTATCCCATATTGGTCGCAAGGAGGAGCATTTTAGTATTTAAAGGAAAAGACCCATACATATTAAGTGTCAAAGCTTATGAGATTTTGGCAAGTAGCAGCTCATAAGTGGTGGGCTCTCTGCACGCATCTAAAAGTGCCCAAATTTTGCAGCGGAAAGGCAAAATAACCAGCGAGCAAGTTAGGCAGATCAATGATGATCATAAAAGATCCAACAACTGTCGCTATGTCGCGACATAAAGATGCTTGCCAGATATCACCGTGACTTGGTGACAAAGCACATGCCGAAAAGGGGTGAGCAGTTCAGGTTAAGGATCGAGCAGGTTTGAGTCGATCAAATGACCATCGCTATAGCGCAATGTGAAAGTGCTTGACTATTAATAGCTGCGACTTGGTGATTGATGAGGTGGCAGATAAGTGGCAGACACGTGGTGACATCGTGGCACAAGAGAGAGCCACTTAGGAGAGGCTAATGATCGAGCAGATTGTTGAAATCCAATAGCAGATCCGAGGCAAATCAACGGTAGGGTGAAATTCTGGGGCTAACCATGACTGTCGTTGTACCGCAGTTATGAAGTGCCCATAATGAATACCCTCACGATAGGTGGCACCGAGGTAGACTCTGAGCAAATCATGAGGTGCCACATGGTGACATGTAGCTGATGAGGTGGAAGGTCTAGTGGTAACACGAGGAAGACATGTGGCGTGTCATCAAAATGAACATTGATGAGACCTTGGCTTTGATGGATCACTATAGGGACTCATTGAAGGCATCAGTTTCATCGACATAAAAGGTGTCGATGAGACTAAGGTTTTGATAAGACAAGAAAGTGGCTTGCCAAAGGGGAGGTTTGGCTGAAAGACTAAGGCCTAACAAACTAGAACAGGTGGTGGGTCTAGTGGCACTAAGGTGGTAAATGAGGTCGTGCTCAGGTGGATCTAATGGACGATCACAGAATGACACATAGCATGGATGGATGAAGAGGTAAAGATCGAGAAGGTTTGTGCCAATGTAATGGTTGTCGCTATACTGCTATGCAAAGGTGCCTGATGGTTATACCCTACGACATGGTGACTGATGACGTGGTAGTTGCAGTGGCAGTCTAGGTGGGCTCGGGGCAAACAAGGAAGTGACACATGGTGGGCCCGCTAGAGGAGAGAGTAGCCCAAGTGAATTAACCGGTGGGCATGTCAAGAGGGATTTGATGGTGGTCGCCATGTCATGGTGGAAAGATGTTCGATGGTTAAGAGGCGCGACTTGGCGACTAAGCAGTGGGACCCGTAGGAAGAATAGTTTGGAGGAAGTAAAGAATAAGCAATTTCAAGGAAGATCTAAGGTTTTCACTATACCACAAGATGGAGGTGCTCGAATGTTAATGGCTGCGACTTGGCGACTGGTGAGGTGGATAGACAGATGGAGCCCAAAGGGACTAACAAGAAAACCAAGGGGAGACATGTGGTCGAAACCTGCACGGGAAAGTCAGGTTAAAATATAGTTTTAGATTGTGGTGAAAAGGCAAAAGCTTAAATGATTGACTTGTCGAGGGATTGATGGCTAAGGATTGAATTTTTGACCAAATATGGATTTGTCTTATATCATTGGAAATCTCTCAATCCAAAGAATTTGATTCTGCAGTCAATTGTAGCCCACGACAAGTATTTTTGGGGTAGTGACCTCGGGGTCTCAGAAGTCATTTCTCAGCCAGAAGGTGATGATTTTATGTAGGCCAAGTGTGACAATGGTTAATGCTAGTAGTTAAGGTAAGCGATTATTACGGCAAACTAGGGGTATCGGTTAAGTTTTTAACAGGTAGAGACCAAGTGGTGGGGCCCATTTCTATGTGAATTACTCAGGAAAGTTAAAAGGCATGTTAATTTCCCATGATCAGATGGCTGTTGCTATACCGCAATGGAAACACATCTGAACTTTAAAGGCTGCAACATGCTGACTAAAGGAGAGGTGCTTAGAAAGAAGACCTCCTGATTTGCTATCGCCAAAAATTTTAAATATTCAAAAGAAATAGCGGCAAAGGTGTGCAAGTCACATCTGACATTGCTTCAAGGTGAAAAAGGGTTGGTGAGAGGTATCCAAGGAGATCTACAAGGAGATCTGTAGAGGACATAATGGTGTGTGGCTTTGTGTTTTCTTAGGTAGAACCATCAATGCTCTAGCTCAAGATAATACACCAGCATTATGAAGCTATCGGTTGTTGTAACCAATTTTGGGTAATAGGAGCCTACCCTTTCGGCCATTTTCCCAAATGAATGCCCAGTGAATTAATGAAGCACACATTCCAGAAAGAATGTTAGATTTCTCCCTCAACTGCAATGGCACAAAAATATAACTTTTGTAATAAATGACTGTTAGGGTAAGATTTTTCTTCTAGGTAGTCTGAAGCTTGTTGCATTCTAATTTCTATAAAAGGATACCAAGGCTACCTAGAAAAGGGACACAAATTTTGTAGCTAAACTCTAGCAAAATTAATACTGGCTTTTGTCTTAGAAATTTCTTAGTCAAATATGAAGTACTTGTAACCTATATGGTCCAGAGAATTTAAATTCAGATTTGTATTGTCTCTATGTCATTGTACTAGTGTTCATTTTGTTTAAGTAATAAAGGATTGCTTATTTGGATGATTTGCTAGGCATCTAATGAAGCTGTTTTGAGTCTTTTTCTTAAGGAGAAAAATATAAATATACTTTGAACAAAGTCATTGATATCAGTATTTCTGGTGTGGATTTGATGATGAAATTTGATGCAGATTAGGACTCTGTGTATGTCATGCATATTCAGAGTTGATAGATTAGGAACTTGTGATTTGTGTATTAGTTTCTTTTGTCAGGTTGCATTCTGTTATATATGACTCTTTTGCCCGGATAGGGCACTAGTTTATTTGTTGGTTTTTGTTGCATTTTGTGGTCCTTTAAAAAAAAAGTCAAATCAATTTTCCATTTAGGTTAGTTGTACTAGTCAGTAAGGAAAGTTTGTAGGAATTTACATTGGTTTTCTACAAACCATTTACTATTTTTGTGAGAAAATAGTCTTTAAAAGGGTTCACCTACCCAAGATTTAATAAGCTTAAAGTGTAGGAGGTTTCCTAATTCTGGAACCTCATATTGTTGTCTTTATTTCAAACTTTTGTTATTCTCTTCCATTGCAGCATAGAGGTAGTGATTTTCACTTTTAAAGAGAAGAAACAAAAGTTTTCAAAATGGAGAACAACAAAATTGGTGACTCTGCTGGGGAGTAATCTAAAGATCTCTAGTATAGACTACTGAATCAGATTGTAAGTGAGTCTAGCCAAATTCATTTGTGGAAGTCTTAGAAGTTTACAAAGTCTGAAAGTTGTTTTCAGATTTGAAGGTATATATCTTGGAAGGTTTTGTTGCTGAGAAATAAAAAAAGAATATTATGTGAGTCTGCTGTGTCAATTACCCAGAAATCTGAAGTTGTTTCAGAGTGAAGATCAGTGGTTAAATTTTATTCCTCTTCAGGGAGGTGACAACTTTGTAAGAACGAACCTGAGGTTTGGAGGAGTTCTTCAAATTTTTAGTCAGAAGTGAAGTGAACAGCAACAACAAATATACCCAGGTATTTCCCATTCATGAGATAAATTTTGTTCCTTAGAAGGTGAAGCAAGTCACCAGGAAAAGGAGTATTGGCTCTAAGGTTACATACTTCTTGTTTTGAAAGTTTTCATTCAGAAATATGGTGAGAAGTATGTCTAGTTATGAAGTTAATGATTGCATATGTTTTGAAAAGAGAGTAAAACAATAAGATGCATTGCCATGGTAACGGTTCAATAGATGTTTCAAATTTGATGGATCTAGATGTGGTTCCTAGATCTGAAATTTCTTTGTCAAATTTGAAAGACATTGATAGGGAGATTGAAATACATCTTCAAAAGATCCAAGATAGATGCATCTTGTTTTTAAGAAGGAAACTAGGGAAGAGAAAGGTGGAATCATCATATGTTTTTTATGAAAGATTTATTGCTACATTAAATGAGCTTCCAATTGATGTTAGACCCCATGAGTCAGTTTGGATTGAATTATTTTTAGAGCTTGATGAGCCTAACTCAGTTAGTTGGTCTTCAACTTTGAGGGAAGAAAGTGTTGCACATATTAAAGAATGGATAGATGAGATTGAAATGACCAAATCTAAAAATGCACATAGTTTTGAGTACAGTGATGGAGATGAATCCATAAGTGGATATACCTCTTATGATGTTGAAGGTGACTCTTATTCTCAGCATGGCAGTGTAGAAGTGTATTCAGGGCAAGAAGAAAACTATGAGAGCATAAGTTATTGTTCAAATAGTCATGAGCCTGTTGAGGTTTCAGATTTGAATAATATAGATCACCTTGCTATCAATATCAATCCACAAAGTGTTTGAAACCAAGGTTATGAAACTATGTTGCAACATATAGCAACACTTTATGATCAGCATGATAAAGGTCATGATGCAGATGCAAGTTATTGTAATGATAAAACAAATGTGCATGAAGACATGAGCACTGCATATTTAATGCTAGCATTATATTGGGACAATGTTTACAGTATAGAGGGTAAAGCTAAGGAAAATGAAAATGAAGAAGGTTCACTAGGTAGTGAACAAATCTCATGACTCTTAGTTGCTGATTTCCAGAGGTATGCATCCATAAATGTGCCCAATCTCTCATACCCAATCGGTATATGTTTTGATACTGATGATGTTTTTGAGGGTGTGAAGTATGATGCATATGGTGTTTATTTTTTACCTACATTTGATTTGAGTGATGGACAAGATGAAAATGCACATACAGTTGATAGGTGTGAAGATGTAGATTCATATGTTGATACGAACTCAGAATTTAGTATGCATTGTGTGGATCTTTCTCTTAGAAGGAATGACAAATCTGAAGTAACTTTCCCAGATTTGCGAGTGGTAAATGAACCATTGACAAATGATGATCATTTGTTTTTTCTTGTGCAAAGTGCTGATAGAAATTGTGATCAGCAAGATCAAGTGCAGCCATTTTACTTAGAAATGTTTCTTTCTAGTTTGCAAGCCAAGGTTGCATATGAATGTTTTCTTCTTGTGTAAACCAGTGATCAAGATGTGCCTGATGTTCCTAGCTTTTAGACAGAGTTCGGTTACTTTTCTCGTTAGCTAGGAAATGATTGTAAGGACTATGACAATTTTGTGTCATTTGATGATTAACATTTTGAAGTGGGTTTCATTTTTCAAAGATTGAATGACCATGAACATGATAATTACCTTTTATGTGATGAGCTGATGAAAAGTTACAGTGTTTGTGATCAGGCAGATGTAAATGATGATTTCAACTTACCCTCGATTCATGGAAATGAGAATCATGTGTTTGACAAAGGTAAGAATTGACTCCAATTTTGATGGCCCGGAGCCACATGCAAATAAATTCTATTGTACAGTTGCTTTGCTTTCAGTTGTGTGGTTTTCAATAAGGTACCCTATTGTTTGGGTAAAATAAGGAACCTCTATTTTTTAGAAGAAGAGAAGTGATTTTTTTTTGGGTGGTCTACTTAACCAAAGATTTTGAATTCTTGTGTTGATCTTGCATCCAACCATCCCTAGTCAGAGTCACTGTTGGGACCTATAAAATCTTGAGGGTTTAGGGTTTTTGCTTTTTCATGAAAAAATTTAGAAAAATTAAACCTTTGTAGCACATTATTGTAATTCATATTGAACTTGATCCCTTGGTTCAAGGTTCAAGGTTCAACCATTTCTCTTGCGTGAGTTGTGGCTTTGTAATGTTTTTTAATAAGCAAGTGAGAATGTGTTATGTCAGTTTTGAACCATTTACAAATCAGTTCAAGGTTCAAGGTTCAAAATTCCCCTTTCTTTTGTTAAAGGTCTTTGCTCATTGCCTTTTTCCACTTAAGTGGAAGGGTCTGTGCATCATTAAGAGGGGCCCCCTTTTAACTCTAGGCCTGGGCGGATTCTGATAAATTTTAAATTTTCCTATGTCCTATGTCTTTTCTTATGTATCTATCGGGTTTCCTAAAGATAGAGCAAGTTTCTTTAGATCTTGCGGCTATCGCTATACCGCAACATAAAAGTGCTCAATGGTTATTGCCTGCGACTTGGCGACAAACTACTAGCGGTGAACCATGGCCGACAGTTAATGCAAGTAGTTCACGAAAATAAAGATCCACAGGCATTTGGGGAGGCATCAAAGTTTTATAAACAATGCAATGGTAGGTATATAGTCCAGGTCTGGACCAGAAGCATCCTCCCTACATAGTCCAAGGAAGAAATTTCAGTTGTCGGTGCCATAGGGTATTGACAAAGATTTTTTCATGCTACACCGATGACCCGATTGAAAGGCCTAGGAATGGTCTATTTATCCAACATTAGCCGCGGGGGAGGAGAATTTCAGTATTTAAAGGCAAAGCCCCATACATATTGAGTGTCAAAGCTTACGGTCTTTTGGCAAGTAGCAATTCAAAAGTGGTGGGCCCCCCGCGCGCATCTCAAAGTGCCCAAATTTTGTAGTGGAAATGCAAAATAACCAATGAGAAAGTCAAGCAGATCAACAGTTGTCGCTATGTCATGACATAAAGATGCTCACCAAATATCACCACAACTTGGCAACAAAGCACGTGCCGAAAAGGGTTGAGTGGTTTAGGTTAAGGATCGAGCAGGTTTGAGCCGATCGAATGACTATCGCTATACCACCATGTGAAAGTTCTCAACTATTAATAGCTGCGACTTGGCAACTAATGAGGTGGTAGACAAGTGGCGGACACATGGTGACATCGTGGCACAATAGAGAACCACTTAGGAGAGGCTAATGATCGAGAAGATCATTGAAATCCAATGGTAGATCTGAGGCAGATCAACGCTAGGGTGAAATTTCAGGGCTAACCATGACTGTCATTGTACTGCGGTTGTGAAGTGCCCGGAATGAATACCCTCATGATAGCTGGTGCCGAGGTGGACTCTAAGAAATTCGTGAGGTGCCACATGGTGACATCTAGTTGATGAGGTGGAAGGTCCAGTGGTAACATGAGGAAGACAGGTAGCATGTCATCAAAATAAACATCGATGAGACCTTGGCTTCGATGGATCACAATAGGGACTCATCGAAGGCATCAGTTTTATCGACATAAAAGGTGTCGATGAAACTAAGGTTTCGATAAGACAAGAAAGGGGCTTGCCAAAGGGGAGGTTTGGCTGAAAGAGTGAGGCCTAACAAACTAGAATAGGTGGTGGGTCCAGCAGCGCTGAGGTGGAGAATGAGGCT
Organism: Cryptomeria japonica; assembly: GCF_030272615.1. Taxonomy (NCBI): domain Eukaryota; kingdom Viridiplantae; phylum Streptophyta; class Pinopsida; order Cupressales; family Cupressaceae; genus Cryptomeria; species Cryptomeria japonica. The sequence goes on along the minus strand of NC_081405.1, from coordinate 334,294,063 downwards.
GTGCTTAGGTGGATTTGGTGGTTGGTCACAGAATGACACGTAGCACAGATGGATGAAGAGGTAAAGACTGAGCAGGCTTGTGCCAATCTAACAGTTGTCACCATACCGCTATGCGAAGGTTCCCAATAGTTATCCCTTGTGACATGGCGACTGATGATGTTGTAGTTGTAGTGGCGGTCTAGGTGGGCTCGGGGAAAACTAGGAAGTGACACATGGCGGGCCCGCTAGAGGAGAGAGTAGCCCAGGTGAATTAACCGGTGGGCATGTCAAGAGGGATTTGATGGTTGGATGGATGATCTGATGGTGGTCGCCATGTTGTGATGGAAAGATGCTTGATGGTTAAGAGGCGCGACTTGGCGACTAAGCGGTGGGACCCGTAGGAAGAACAGTTCAAAGGAAGTAAAGAATAAGCAAGTTCAAGGAAGATCTACGGTTGTCGCCATACCACAAGATGGAGGTTCTCGAATATTAATGGTCGCGAATTGGTGACTAGTGAGGTGGCAAGATAGGTGGAGCCCAGAGGGACTCACGTGCGGACCAGAAGGTGACATGTGGCTGAAACCTGCACAAGAAAGTCAGGTTAAAATATAGTTTTAGACTATGGTGAAAAGGCAAAATCTTAAATGACCAACCTATAGAGGGATTGATGGTTGAGGATTGAATTTTTTCCCAAATATGGATTTGTCTTATATTGTTGGGAAGTTGTCAATCTGAGGAATCTAATTCTGCAGTCAAGTGTAGCCCATGGTAAGTATTTTTGGGGATCTCAGAAGTCATTTCGCAGCCAAAAGGTGATGATTTTCTGTAGGCCAAGTGTGACAATGGTTAATGTCAGTACTTAAGGTAAGCAGTTACAGTGACAAACTAGGGGTAGTGGTTCTTAACAATTAGAGACCAAGTGGTGGGGCCCGTTTCTAGGCAGATTACTTAGGAAAGTTAAAGGGCATGTTAGTTTCCCATGATCGGATGATTGTTGCTATAGCGCAATGGAAACACGTTTGAACTTTAAAGGCCGCGACATGGTGACTAAAGGAGAGGTGATTAGAAAGAAGACCTCCTGATCCGCTGGCACCAAAAATTTTAAATATTCAAAAGAAATAGTGGTAGAGGTGTGCAAGTTACATTTGAAATTGCTTCAAGGTGAAAAAGGGTTGGTGAGAGGTATCCAGGGAGATCTGCGGGGAGATCTGCAGAGGACATAATGGTGTGTGGCTCTGTGTTTTCTTAGGTAGAACCATCAATACTCTGGCTTGAGATAATACACTGGCATTATGAAGTTGCCAATTGTTGTAACCAATTTTGGGTAATAGGGGTCTACCCTTTCAGCCATTTTCCAAATGAATGCCTAGGAATTAATGAAGCACGCATTCCAAAAAGAATGTTAGATTTCTCCCTCAACTGCAATGGCACATAAATATAACTTTTGCAATAAATGACTGTTAGGATAAGATTTTTCTTCTACGTAGTCTGAAGCTTGTTGCATCTTGATTTCTATAAAAGGATACCAAGGCTACCTAGAAAATGGACACAAATTTTTATAGCTAAACTCTGGCAAAATTAAAGCAGGCTTTTGTCTTAGCAATTTCTGAGTCAAATATGAAGTACTTGTAACCTTTTGACAGAGGAATAAAATATACAGTCCGGGGAATTTAAATTCATATTTTTATTGTCTCTGTGTTATTGTACTGGTGTTCATTCCATTTAAGTAATCAAGGATTGCTTATTTGGATGATTTGCTAGGTATCTAATGAAGTTGTTTCAAGTCTTTTTCTTAAGGACAAAAATATAAATATACTTCGAACAAAGTCATTGATATCAGTATTTTTGGTGTGGATTTGATAATGAAATCTGATGCAGATTAGGACTCTATGTATGTCAGGCATATTCAGAGTTGATAGATTAGGAACTTGTGCTTTGTGTATTAGTTTCTCTTGTCAGGTTGCATTCTATTATAGATGACTCTGTTGCCCGGATAGGGCACTAGTTTATCTGTTGGTTTTTGTTGCATTTTATGATCCTTTAAAAAAAAAGTCAAATCAATTTTCCATTTAGGTTAGTTGTACTGGTCAATAAGGAAAGTTTGTAGGAATTTACAATAGTTTTCTGCAAACCATTTACTATTTTTCTGAGAAAATAGTCTTTAAAAGGGTTCACCTGCCCAAGCTTTTATAAGCTTAAAGTGTAGGAGGTTTCCTAATTCTGGAACCTCATATAGTTGTCTTTATTTCAAACTTTTGTTGTTCTCTTCCATTGCAGCATAGAGGCAGTAATTTTCACTTTTAAAGAGAAGAAATAAAAGTTTTCAAAATGGAGAGCAATATGTTGTGAATAACGTAAGTTCTCAGCACAACTCTTTATATGCGTGACATTGATAACTCAATGATGAATAGTGAGTACCAAACTGGTACTGAGAGGGGGGCTAAATCAGTACAGACACAAAAACTTTTCCAGAACCGATTTGACTACAAACAGTGCACTTGACAGACAAACACTAATACTGATCTAAACTAGATTACTACCGGTTAAACATAATGAGACTATGAAAGACATAACCCAGCAACACTTGGCTTTCATACAATCTACTCCCTCATTTCCACTCCATCTTTATGCATAAACATATAATCTATCATCAGAGATACAATAATTTACTAGAACAACATGATTCACCACTAAATAGGAAATAACAAAACATCACATGAAAGAGGCATCACACACGACACACATATTTTTCACGTGGAAACCTAGCTAGGAAAAACCACGGTGGGGATGAATACCCACAAGCTGTTTTTGAACTCTTTAGAAGTCTACTTTGTTAAGAGCTTATTCCGGTTAAAGACTGTTACAACAGGTTCTGTTAGGAACCAATCCTGTTAGGGATTACTCGGTTAAGGGATGGCTAGAATACCTGGTTAAGGGTTAAACCCTGTTAAAGGTTACTTTGTTAGAGGATTTTATGAACTTAATGGCTTTGAGTCACCCTGTTAACAGATTTACAACAAGCTGGTTAAAGCTATCCTATTAAGGGATTTTCCAACTATTGAAGTGATTAGAGATTAACAGGTATTACAATGATCTGGTAACAAGACTCAATGCCAATGTAGATCCACTTAGTTCCTTCCTTCTACACACTCACTTTGTAGGTATCAATTCTCTTATTTTGGTCTGGCAAGAATCACGTATCTCTGCACTTAGATACACACACAACATTTGCCAACAACTTCAACATAAAACATAACATTGACCTTATAGGAAACAAATAGGTTGGTAGCATAAACCCTAAACCCTAAACATTTAGGTTGATCAATTCAGTCAGTTCAATCCTGACCATTGAACACTTTGCATTTGAATACAACAGTCTTGAATAGATCTCAAGACATTCTCCATCATTCATTCTTCACCACTTATTGGAAGCAATAACCCATCATGCATTTTCCACCATTTACAGAGACTACGCACATTCCCAAGGTAGATAGGATCAATCCCCTTCATGCAAGATCCTTCATGTGCATGAGGTTGAAGTGGCAACACAATCTGATCTCCATTACAATGCTAACTCATCACACAATGGCATTGATTGAATCACACTGGCTCAAAACACTTCAACCAGAAACCCTGAGGCTGGGACTACCAACCGGTAGTCATACCATATTAAACCTTGATAGAAAACATTCCATTTACTAGTTCACTTGGACAAATGTACCACTTCACCTTTTTCACATATACCAGTTCTCAACATTATACCGGTTCACTCTTCAACATATTACCGGTTCACTTTTTCAACATAATACCGATTCACTCTTTCAGCATATTACTGGTTCTCTCTTCAGCATATTGACATCAATGACAACACAATATCATCATGTCAACATATTCTGCACATATGCCAATAATCTCCCCCTTTGGCATTAATGTCATTATAGAAAAGTTATCTCTCTTTCTACATCACATCTTCTCCCCCTTTGACAACAATGCCAAAGTGGAGGCACAAGCTTCCCTATTCCACTATGCTACTCCCCCTAAGGAGTAGCATCCTTCAACACATCAATCCTGAAAAGATATAGCAAAGTAAGATCTGACAGATGTGGAGCACAAACCTTTAGATTACCTCTTGAAGGGGCAGCACCCCTAATTCACCTCTCAGATAGGTAAAAGTAGCCTTCGGTAGAGGCTTGGTGAATATGTCTACTAACTTCTCCTTATTGGAAACATGTTGCAATACCACCTCTTTGTTCTGAACATTTTCCCTCAAGAAATGATACTTGAATTCAAAGTGCTTGGTTCTAGCATGTAAAACTGAATTCTTGGAGATGTTAATTGCACTTGTATTGTCACAAAATATACTTACTGGTTCGGATACAAGAACTTTGAAGCCATTCAATACATGCTTCATCCAAATAGTCTGGGTGGAGTTCATAAAAGTTGCAACATACTCTGCTTCTACTGTAGACTGAGAGATACAACTCTACTTTTTACTCATCCATGAGACCAATCTACCATCGAGAAAGAATGCACCACCGATTGTTCTCTTCTAGTCATCCACATTGCCAGCCCAATCAGCATCTGTGAACACTTTCAAGTTGAAATCATCATTGTATGGATACCATAATCCATAGTCAATAGTTCCCTTCAGATATCTAAGAATCTTCTTGACTACTACTAAGTGGGATTCTCTTGGGCTTTAATGAAACCGAGCAGTAATACCCACTGCATGTGCAATGTCCGGTCTTCTATGCACTACATAATGCAACTTACCAATCATTGATTGGTATTCCTTCTCATACCAATGCTGAGTCATCCTCTTTTGATAGTTTACAACTGGTCACCATTGGTGTACCAACCGGTTTGCTGTCTTCCATGCCAAAGGTCTTCAACACCTCTTTGACATACTTGGACTGAGTAATAAAGATTCCATCTTTAATTTGTTGAATCTATAGTCCAATGAAGAACTTAATCTCCCCTATGAGTGACATCTCAAATTCCTTCTTCATCTCATCTGCAAAGTCATGACTCATCTTGTCATCTCCACCAAAGATTATGTCATCAACAAATACTTCACAAATCAAAATCTGATCTCCTTCTGATTTCAAGTAGATATTGCTATCTTCACTTGTTTTTTCAAATCCAATCTTCACAAGATGGGAGTGCAAGCATTCATACCATGCTCTAGGTGCCTGCTTCAGTCCATACAAGGCTTTATGTAGCCTGCACACCATGTCACTGTCTTTTGATAGGGAAAACCCATCTGGTTTCTCTATATACACCTCCTCTTCAAGTACTTCATTTACAAATACAGATTTTACATCCATTTGGTATACCTTGAATCCTTTAAAAGCTACATATGCAAGAAGCATACAAACTCCTTCCAATCTTGCTACTGGAGAAAAGGTTTCTCCATAGTCTTCTCCTTCTTCTTGGGCATATCCTTTACATACTAGTTTGGCTTTGTTCCTTACCACTGTGCCATCCTCATTCAGTTTATTTCTGAAGACCCATTTGGTTCCAATGACATTTTTATGCTCCGGTCTGGGTACCAAAGACCATGTACCATTCTTTTCTATCTGATCAAGTTCCTCTTCCATTGCCTTGATCCTGTCTTTATCTTGATGTGCCTCTTTGAATGATTTAGGCTCAAATTCAGAGATCATACATGAGTTTTCTCTGACCTTTCTTCTTGTAAGAGTTCCCGCATCTTTGTCTCCTATGATCTGCTTTGGATCATGATTGAGTTTTACATACCTAGGTATAATCTTAACAGATTCCTCTTGCTTTTCTTCTTCATCCTCATCTTCATCATCATCAGCATCCATCGGTGTAGGAGCACAATTACTGGTACTGGGCTAATTTGCAACCGGTTCCCAGAAGGTTACTACTAGTTCATCTCCTACATGCTCTCTGACATTTTCCTCAGGTTTCTCAGAGTTTTCATCAACCCTAACATTGATGCTTTCAACAATTCTCTGAGTCCTATTGTTGAAACATTTGAGAGCTTTACTCTTGGTGGAATATCCTAAGAATATTCCCTCATCACATTTCGCATCGAATTTGCTCTGATGTTCACTCCTCTTGATATAGTATTTGCTACCAAGCACTCTGAAGTAGCTTACTACTGGTGTCATACCGGTCCAGTACTCATAAGGAGTCTTATCCTTTCCTTTCTTGATGAGTACCCAGTTCATTGTGTAGATTGCAGTGCTCACCGCTTCTCTCCTGAAGGTGTGAGGAACCTTTTCTTGGATCAACATAGTTCTAGCCACTTCAACCACAGTCTGGTTGTTTCTTTCTACTAGGCCATTCTGGTGTGGAGTCTGGGGGGTAGACAGTTGCCTTTTGATGCCATTCTCTTCACAATATTTGTTGAACTCACCGGAAGTGAATTCCCCTCTTTGATCAGTTCTAAGGCATTTGATTCCTATACCGCTTTCATTTTCTACCAATGCTCTGAAAGCTTTGAACTTTCCAAAGGCTTTAGACTTTTCCTTCAAGAATGTGACCCACATCATTCTTGAGCAATCATCTGTAAGAATCATAAAATACCTACCTCCCTACACACTCCTAGTTTTCATAGGACCACACAAATCAGTATGCACAAGATCAAGTAAATTGTCTGCAGTGAAAGATTTACCTTTGAAAGTTGAGGAAGACATTTTCCCCAGTTGACACTCTCTGCACAAAGGATTTTCTAGTTTGCTCAGCACCAACAATCCTCTAACTGCCTTGATCTTATTGGCCTTCACAATGCTATCAAAGTTGCCATGCCAGAGTCTGCTATGCCATATCCAGCTATCATCAAACTTGGCCATAAGGCATGTACTGACATTTGCATTCATCTGAAATAGGTTACCTTTGGTTAGCATGCCAGTGGCCATCAATTCACCATTCTTTCCTTTGATTTTGCACACTCCATTTTTGAATTCCAGAGTGAGTCCACTATCATTCAGTTGGGCAACACTCAATAGGTTGTGTCTGAGACCTTCCACCCAATACACATTGTCAGCACTTCTCTTTCCATTCAGAGAGATGGACTCTCTCCCTTTTACCATACATGGTGCATCATTACCAAAATGAACCACACTACCATCATACTCTTCCAAAGATAGAAACTTGCTCCGGTCACCAGTCATATGGTGAGAACAACCATTGTCAATAATCCACTCATTGGAATTATCAAAGCGGGAGACAAGAGCCTTTTTGTCTGACACATCTTCCTTGACTGCTACAAACACAATATCTTCATTTTCTTCATCTTCTAATTCCTCATCAGCAACACCTTCATCAACTACTACAAAACAGTTTCTCCGGTTTCCTCCTTTGAACTTCTTGAACTTTTCTAGTTTCTTCTTGCCATCACCATTAGGATAGTTTACAACAATGTGTCCTATCCAGTTACAAGAAAAGTATTTCAAAGGGAGCTTACCTCTATATTTACCGGTTCCCTTAGGAAGTCTCTTGGCAAGAAGAGTTTCAAATTCCATCAGGATCTCCTCATCATCTATTTCTCTGCTCTGTCTTGGTTCACCACTGGTACTAGCTTATTTGCCTTTTCTAGATGGAGCAACAGATGCTCTAAAGGCCGTTTCAGTCTTCTGAACACTACCATCAAAACTATTTAGCTCATAGGCTATCAACTTTACAATGATGGAGTCTAGGGATACCTTAGTTTTGTCTATTGACCTCAACTTCTGAATAGCTGCAACCCTTATTGCATAGACCAGTAATAAGGATCTCAAAACTTTGCTAACAATAGTGGAATTTTCCATTTTACCACCTACACTCTTGATATCTCCAACAATAGTTTTGATTCTTATTCCATATTGTTGAATGGTCTCTCCTTCAACCATCTGCATGTCTTCAAACTTTCCTCTAAGGATTTCTTCCTTAGCTTGTTTCACATGCTCATCACCTCCATAGATGTTCTCAAGAGTATCCCATAGTTCTTTGGGATTTTCTTTATCCTGGACATCAATAAACTCAATGTCAGATAGCCTACTTATTAGGGCTTCCATGACTTGCCCATTCTCTTGGATCTCTCTCTTTTGATCATCGGTGAGAGTACCAGTAGGAATAACATAAGCATTCTTAACATAGCTCTAGTGTTGAGCACCCATGCTTTTGATGTATATCTTCATTTTGTCCTTCCATATTTTGAAATTATCTCTATTTTACTTTGGACCTTCCCTCTTCATCATTAGAATAGGATCTTTCCCTCAAGCGATTAAGCTTACAACATAGAGGACCTTGAGGATGCTTTGATACCAATTGATAACTCAATGATGAATAGTGATTACCAAACCGGTACTGAGAGGTGGGGTGAATCAGTACAGACACAAAAACTTTTTGAGAACCGGTTTGACTACAAATAATGCACTTGACAGACAAACACTAATACTGGTCTAAACCAGATTACTACCGGTTAAACATAATGAGACTGTGAAAGACATAACCTAGCAACACTTGGCTTTCATACAATCTACTCCCTCATTTCCACTCCATCCTTATGCATAAATAGATAATCTATCATCAGAGATACAATAATTTACTAGAACAACATGATTCACCACTAAACAGGAAATAACAAAACATCACATGAAAGAGGCATCACACATGACACACATATTTTTCATGTGGAAACCCAACTGGGAAAAAACACAGTGGGGATGAATACCCACAAGCTATTTTTGAACTCTTTAGAAGTTCACATTATTAGGAGCCTAGTCTGGTTAAAGACTGTTACAACAGGTTCTGTTAGGAACCAATCCTATTAGGGATCACTTGGTTAAGGGATGGATAGAATACCCTGTTAAGGGTTAAACCCCATTAAAGGTTACCTTGTTAGAGAATTTTATGAACTCAATGGATTTGAGTCACCCTGTTAAAGGATTTACAACAAGCTGGTTAAAGCTACCCTTTTAAGGGATTTTCCAACTGTTGAAGTGATTAGAGATCAACAGGTATTACAATGATCTGGTAACAACACTCAATGCCAATGCAGATCCACTTAGTTCCTTCCTTTTGCACACTCACTTTGCAGGTATCAATTCTCTTATTTTTATCCAGCAAGAATCACGTATCTCTACACTTAGATACACACACAACATTTTCCAACAACTTCAACATGAAACATAACATCAACCTTATAGGAAACAGATAGGTTGGTAGCATAAACCCTAAACCCTAAACATTTAGGTTGATCAATTCATTCAATTCAATCTTGACCATTGAGCACTTTGCTTTTGAATACAACGGGCTTGAACAGATCTCAAGACATTCTCCATCATTCGTTCTTCACCGCTTCTTGGAGGCGATAACCCATCACGCATTTTTCACTGTTTACAGAGACTACGCACATTCCTGAGGTAGATAGGATCAATCCCCTTCATGCAAGATCCTTCATGTGCATGAGGCTGACGTGGCAACATGATCTGATCTCCATTACAATGCTAACTCATCACACAATGCCATCGGTTGAATCACATAGGCTCGAAACACTTCAACTAGAAACCCTGAGGCTAGGACTACCAACCGGTAGTCATACCATATTAAACCTTGATAGAAAACATTCCATATACTAGTTCACTTAGACAAACATACCACTTCACCTTTTGCACATATACCAGTTCTCAACATTATACCGATTCACTCTTCAACATATTACCGGTTCACTCTTCAGCATATTACCGATTCACTCTTTCAGCATATTACTGATTTTCTCTTTAGCATATTGACATTAATGACAGCATAATATCATCATGTCAACATATTTTGCACATATGCCAACAGATATTAGAACCAACAATATGAGCAATGCCACATAGTATATCAATTCCATTCTTATCACTTTGAATCATGCACTTTAGGCCTTCAATTAATGGAAGAGATTCACTATTAGGGTATTCTTGGGATGTCCATTATTGAAAGTTGTCAAATTGATTATCCAATTTTTAAAGTTGATCAATGGAAACTCTAGTCAAAGCCTCTTCTTCATCATTGGAATCATCAATTGGGTAAATAGGAATTTTATTAGGATGAGAAGAGTTAGCATTATCCTCATTGAAAAATTCACCCAAATTAGGCTCCATCTCCTTGGTAATTAAACCTTGGGAAGCCTTAATTCTAATGCTTCTTCTAATGGGAATAGTGTAGGTAGGACAAATAGTGGTAAAAATCATGCACTAGAGGGAAAATTTGAATTTGAATTTTGGGAACAAAGTTTGGAAAATTGAATAATGCAAAATTCAAGGAATTTATGATTAAACAATTTGATCTTTGTTGAAAGGTGAAATGACAAAATAAAAAAATTTGAGATTTAAAATTAGGGCCAATTGAATACCACTTAATTTCAAAATTAAATTTGTTAAAATTTGGATTTTTAACTCAAAGCATATTAGAAATAACCACTTAATTTCAAATTTTTCCTTGACAATTGTGATATTGAAATTGGGAAATATTTTTTTATTTTAGAGAGAGAAATTCAAGAAAATTAGCCAATTTTCTGGATTTAAGCAATTAATTACAATCATAACAATCTCCCAAAATTTTGGGAAAAAATCTAGGGATTGTATTGAAAGTGCACACGGTGCTCCGAAAAATCTGTGCACCAAAAAGGGTTTTTCTGCCTTTGAGAATGGAGTCTGAATTTGCAAATACAGTTGTGCACCTGCAACCTACACACAAAAAAGAGAGGAAATGTTGTTGGGATTGGGGGTTTGCCTTCAGGCCAAACCCCAGTTTTGGAATTAAGCAAATGATGAAAAGTACTAGCAAGTAATGAAAGTAAATGACTAAAATGGAATTCACCTCAAGGGAGGATGTAATTAAAATGTTGATAGAGTTGTTTGAAGGATATGTAGAATTGTTTGTCACAAGAGATCTCCTCTTCAATGGTTGAATCCTTGACTTGAATGCAACACCTAGCCTTGAAAGGAGACTTGAGAATGCTCAATGCTTGAAAGGAATGCTTGAATGCTTGAATGCTTGAATTTTCTTTGTACCGCAAATTCCCCGTCATGTATGCTTATTTAACTTCTTGACATATTATTGCTTATTGACTTATGCAAAATGGGAGAGAGAATAATACTATATCTATGGTAGGTGTGAATGATAAGGGAAACAAATCAGTAGCCCCTCCTAATCAAAATCTTAAGATTTTTACTGATCCTTTACCTTCTCATATCTCTAACATGATTGAAAATGAACATACCTCTTTCTCTCCTTTTTATGTGACTACTACAATTCAAAATTTGGTGAATATGGTAGAGAAACAAAGAAAACCTAAGGATCTATGTATCACATTTGACCCTAGTGAGACCATTAGAGCTCCTGATGGGCCTTTATACATAGTTACAAAGATTCAAGAAATGCCTTGTTGTGGTGTTCTTATCAATCCCTCTTGCATGGTTAATGTCATCACAGAGGAGTATCTTTTCACTTTATGTTTACATAAACCAATCTATGATCACACTAATGTGGTCATTAAGTTATTTCATGGATTCTCTTGTCCTACCATTGGTTCTATCACACTTCCTATTGATGTTCACACTAAATCTATGGATGTCAACTTTGTTACCATTCCTTCCTCTGAGCAATCCTGTGTGAAATTAGGCTATCCTTGGTTATCTCCCATGAAGGCTATTGCTTCTCCAATTCATAAATGTTTGAAATTTCCCCACAATGGAGAAATCATAACTATTAACCATAGCTTATTTCAACCAGCTGAAAGAAGACCAGGTGTTCCTATTAATTTCTTTTGGCCTAAACAATTTCAACCTCTTTCGCTGAGAAGCTATGCTCTCTTTCAATCTTATCAAAATTGAAAGAAAGAAATGATCCCATCCTTAAGCTAACCTAGAACTCCAAAGCTTTATATTCCCATCCTTCTTGAAGATGAGGTTCTTCCCTTGACGAATAGAACTAACCTTCCTCTTAAGGTAGATTCCCAACATATTCCAATGGATGAAACTATGCCTTCTCCTAAGAAGGATAATAATATTCCTGCTAAGGTTAGACTTGTATCTCCTCCTCACGATGGACCTGGTCTCCTTCCTACACTAAATATTCCTCCTTTATATGGTGTAGTTCCACCTCCTTTCTCTTATAGAGAGAAGAGACCTGCCTCTCCTCTTGTTCAACCTAAGAGACCTCAACCTAAACCTCCAACTACCAAAGATGAGAATATTTATCCTTCAACAAATATTCCTCCTTTAATAAATATTCCTCCTTCTTCTCAACCTCCCGCTAAGACTCGATGGAATCGTTGTGCGAGAGATCGCCAATGAAAACATCATGCTAGAGCTCGTGAAGTTGTTCCTCAAAATATTCAATCTCCCAAAACTCCAACAGTTGACATGATTCCCTTTTCTCCTAGACAAGATGTTGAACCTACATCTCCAAATCATAAGTTGCAAAAAACTTATGATGGTCCTACTCCCATTCATATTCGCACTCCTCTTTCTATAAATCTTGATGAAGAAATAGGTGAAAATATTATTCATGATGGCAATACAACTCTAAATGCTTCTGATAGTGACTATGAATATGTTGATGTGGACAAACATTTATCAGCAGAGTTTTCAAAAGCCCTAATCCAAGCTCCTAGAAATGAACAAAGTGACTTAGCACATGAGCATAGTCCTTGTTTGGATCTTGTGATAGCTCCATCTGTTGTTCTTCATGTCGCTCCTCTGGCGTGTTTCCTTCCTTCTTGAAATAGTGATCAGCAAGATTGGTAGGTGGATGATGTGCTAGATTATCTTCATTAGCATCGTAGATCCTTGACCTCTCTCTCTTTTCTTTCTCTTTTGTGACTATTCCTCTATGTGTATCCATGTTCTCTATGTTCCCTAGTAATGTCTTCTTGAGGATGATGCAAAACATTGTGATCTCTTTTGGTCTCTTTCATGTTGACTCAAAAGACACCTTCTATTCCCTTTCTTCCAAGGTAGTTTCCTTTCTTTGGGGAATGGCGACTATTCTATGCATATATATATGATACATGAGTTATCATACATCATGTTGACCCTAAGGAAAGTGAAACTACCTCATGATTTATGTTTGTATTTATTATCCTTGGGTTTATTCCTCAATTGGGGTTTAAATCCTTGTGATAACGTGCTCTCTCTCTTTCTCTCTCTTGGGTGTATCCTACCTTAAAGCAATCGCTCCCGATAAGGCATGTGCAATCACTTTAACATGGGGGCATACAATGCTCATATTTTCCTTCTTGATACTCAAATTTACTTAGTGAACTTGGCTTTACTTTGTAATTTTTGGTATCTTTCTTTTCATGACTCCTAGTGAGGGAAACCTTGCTACAGGCAGTTGTGGTCCTTCCCTCTTGATCTTCCCTTTTGCTTTGTCAATCAATGTCATAAGATACTTAGTCCACTGGGGGCTCGGTGTATCTTGCCTCCTTGATGTGGTGAAAGTCTTTCAATCTTGTTTCCTTGTACTTTACCGGAAGTATTGGTGTATTCCTATACTCCCGCTAAAATGGGGGCTAAATGCAACGTCATAAAATTGCAACCTTGCAATTTTCAACCATATTTGGGTCTTCACATTGGCAAAACAAATCTCTAAGCCTGATTGGAGACCTGAGACATGCTCACACTACCTAAAGCTTGCATTTCTTTGCACCCCACATTGTCCTTTTCTGCTTCCTATCCTAAATTAGGGCAGGATAGGGGTGTGGCACCCCTGTCCTTGCCCTACTTTGGGCCCCCTCCATTCAAACTTTCCATTGGGATTTGCATTTGGAAAGAAGGAAAAGTTTCCCTATGTCAGCCTATGATGAAAAATCAATTAATTAACCCTAATTGACAAATATATAAGATGTATTCTCTCTCCCATTTTGCATAAGTCAATAAGCGATAATAAGTCAAGAAGTTCAATAAGAATACATGGCACAAAAATTGCAATCCAAAGCGAAATCAAGCATTCAAGCATTCCTTTCAAGCATTGAGTATTCTCAAGTCTCCTTTCAAGGCTAGGTGTTTCATTCAAGTCAAGGATTCAATCATTGAAGAGGAGATCTCTTGTGACATACAATTCTACATATCCTTCAAACAACTATATCAACATTTCAATTACATCCTCCCTTGAGGTGAACTCCATTTCAGTCATTTACTTTCATTACTTGCAAGTACTTTTCATCATTTTGTTAATTCCAAAAATGGGGTATGACTTGAAGGTAAACCCCCAATCCCAACAACATTTCCTCTCTTTTTATGTGTGTAGGTTGTAGGTGTGCAGTTGTATTTGCAGATTCAAACTCCATTCTCAAAGGCGGCAAAACCCTTTTCTGCATGCAGATTTTTTAGAGGATCGTGTGCACTTTCAACATGGTCCTGACAACTTTTGCCCAAATTTTTAGGGGAGCTTCATCTCTGCCTTTTACTACTAATTCTAGGTGCACATCTTCATCTTGCATTTCTATCTCAACTTATAATCATTTCTTTGTCGCTTCTACACTTATTCTTAAATCGCATAATTCAAACTATTGCATTCTAAAAGAGGGGTTACTTTCACTTTCTAAATTCATTGTCAATTCACTTAGCATTCAATCTCTTGAGATTGGATCTAGTGAATTCTCCCCCCTCTTTTAAATGTAATGTGTGTGTGAGAGGTTGAAGAGAATCTTTTGTGAAACTTTCACTCCTTTCCTTGAGGAGAGAAAATATTTCCTCTTGACTTCTCCGTCATCCTTTTTCACCATATTAGACTAGTAAACCAACCACTCTACTTAGGAGGGTAACCAAAACTTTAGCATCCACATGCAACAATCTCCTATAAATGACCTTTAATTTCTCCAACTATCACCCCTTCCTAGGCTTGTCTAGTAATTTCTCATTGATATAGGTCATGGGGACCTTGCCATTTCTATAGAATCTTTGCCCATAAGCCATTGTAACCTTAGTATAGTGACCATGTGTCAGGATGGAAAACAACTTCTCAATGGAATTAGGTGAAATATCTAATATCACTTCTCCTAAGGGAATATATACCCTTCTTTTTCCTAGATTATAACTTTTGGCATAAGCCATTACCAAGTCTCATGATTGTAGTGAGATTGAGAAACCTGTAGCTTTCACAAATCCAGACCTAATCAAATATGTGGCCCAATAACTTCTATCGATTAGGGTATGCATCCTTTGGAGGAACTCATCCAAATCCACATGTCCCAAATCGGTGTTAGTTATCTTCCTATTCATGAACACTAGTTTTGTGGGAGGGAGGTAGCCAATGAACTTGTCCTTCATTGGTACCACTCTCTCTTAAAACATTACATTCCTTGCATGAAAATAAAATTAAGTCAAGAATGCATCAAACTACTAAAACATAAATGTTTTCACCAATTATCTATTGTACCACTTATTGAAATCAAATTTAAAACTGCATCAAATAGAAAAACTATAAATTACAAAAGTCCTATAGATAACTTCACTCTCATTGAACATCCCTTGAGGATTAAGGATGAGACAATCCTGACTCGCTTTGGAGATGGATGCTAATGTGATAATTTTGGGGTTGGGGATGATACATCCCTAAAACATGCTTTTACAAGGGTGGTGATACCCCAATGCTTGATATGTGAGGTTTTGAGAGAGTATGGAGGATGATGGTATTGGGGATCAAGGATGATACATCTATGATTGTTTTGTGCACCCTAAACCCCTAATGATCGATGTCTGACAAGCCATAACTTGTCAAGGGTCATGGCCTAGGATTGTTGAGTGACCATTTCTTCTACAATACATCTCCCAATTGTCTCTTTCAAAGGACTTAGCCACTCTTCTTCTTTATTTCTCCATCTTAGTTGATAAATGAATTGCATCATTTGTTACCTCTCTTAGGTAATATAATACCAAAACCTATTGGCAATTTGATTAAGGTTTCGGTGGCCATATCAATGGGTGATTTTGATGTAATAGCTAGGTTAGAAATCCTCTGGGTTGTATTTCATTTTCACTAATGTACCCTTACTAATATTGAATTAAAAGATCAACATAATAAACCCTAACTATTTCGAACTAGTGTAAACCTAGGGAACACAAAAAACAAGAAAGGGTCGGACAAAAACAAGCCATAAAAGCCACATTTATATTATATGGAATGATGGGAGAAGAATCCCCAAAAGGCTACACCAAGAGACAAAAAAGAAGGCACAAACAAATGGTGCATAATCTATCGAGACCTTTCCTAAGCACAAGACTGCAAAAAAAAAACAACAAGAGATAAAATATGAGAAAATAAGCTATATGCGAACAAGACTTATGACACCTCCAATGTCCAACACCCTATGTAAGGTATTTATAGGCCCAATTGATATCTTGACAAAAAGAACTTAGAAAACTTAAGAAGCTCAAAGACTTTGAGTGCAAAATGTGTAAATAGATACTTAACACAATTAATGTAGTTAGGTTGCAGGTAGGAAGATGATAGACCCCACTTTTGGGGGTTAAGGATTGAGGTTCCAAGGTCACATATTCCTATGTGATCCTTAATCCCCTGAGTCCTGATCCTTGAAAGGGGAGACACAAAATTTTGGGGATTAGGGATTATCATGAATGAGGCATCTTTGATGTCCAAAGCTTGGTAGACATAGATAAGGGGAAGTGACGAGGGTTGGGGATTAGAGATGAGGATCCCCTCAAACCAACTTGGGACTTTGCAATACCCAAAGCTTGAATCCTAACAAGACCAAAAGAAAAAGAAAACATGTGAAAAAGAAAGAACCAAACACAAAAAGGGACAAAATAATTCCAAGGGAAAAGAACCAAAGAAAATGAGAAAAAGGAAGGAAAAAAGGAAAGGGTGTCCCCACCTAGTCAATTGGCAGGTAAGGTGTGAGTTGTGAAGCACAACACTAACTTCATCCTAACTAACTAATACTAATTGTCTCTCATTCCAAATATTCAGGAAGAGGATTATTAAATCTAGGAGAGCGTAAATAAAGATAGAGTTCTATTTAGAGTGTCCAACCATCCATAATGAAACTTAAATATCTAAGATGTAAAATACAATTGAAACTTAATGATAGTCACTATGGTAAAGGTGTCCCATGAGATAAAGTAGTCTACTACGAACAAGATTTCTTCTAGATGTTATTAGATTAACAACTCAATTTTGAACTTTCAATCTATATTATGTCCCTTTGGCTATAGGAATTTCCTCTAGTTTTGTTATCAATGACTACAGGAAGTTGAAAAAAAATCTTGTTGAATTATTGCATAAGAAATTAGTACATAGATTAGTAATTTTTCTTTCCCCATATGACTGGAAAGCCCTATCTAGAAAGTGTTAGAGAAGTGTAAACTATTTGAACATAGCCACAAAAAGAAGCCTAAATGGCACGCCTTTGATCATTGCTCATACCTTATTTAAAAGTTACCCTGACTAATCCCTTGTTGGACAAGTTTGAGTGGGCTTGCAAAATGATTAGAATAAAAGTTTGTTTGAAAAAAAAAAGACAACATTGACAAAATAAATTAATCTCTCTCCTTCCAACATTCTCCAAATAAAATTAATGGAAAAAGAGAAAATACATAAGCATAATAGATTTTTTTTATAAAAAGGGGTAAAAACTTTATTGAAAAGAAAAAAAGAACATTAAAAAGAAAGCAAAGGACCAAATTCCCAGGATACAATAAAACCACAATCACCCATCTTTATAACCAACACTGTTCACAGTAAGAATTCTCTCCAAATCATGGTGAAGCACCAAGGGGACCAAATCCCACTCCTCGATTTGCCAACCATCAACATTCTCAAAAGCCCATTTCGTTAAGCAATCCACAACCCTATTCCACTCCCTCAGAATATGAACAAAACTCACCATTTCCATCAATAGATAGACCTGCAAAATCTGTTGCACAATTCTAACACAAGCATAATAGATTTAAAATGTATTTTTCATTTGATTTTTTTTCCTTCTTTTTACAATGCAAATGATTTAATTTTTTTTTTTTTTTAAATAGTTGTTTAATTTAGTTTCATTTTGATACCCCATGAAAAAATTAATTATGTCAAAGGCATCTCTTATATGATATGCACCGACTAACTTTGCAAATCAATGGTTTGTAGCCTTTTAGAACTGTGCAAGATGATTCAAAACTTTCATGTCATTGGATTTTTGTTTGGTGTTTTTTACCTTTTTCATTGCTTTCATATTTATTTGTGCACCCATAAATACAAGTGGATGATCATACTAACCATTTTGGGAGTTGCATATCTAACACACCAATTCAAAACAATGACAACGATGTGGTCAGTACTTTTAGGGATATTGATTTTCAAATTCATTTATTATAAACAAGAATTACACCCACACAAATGTTCAACAGGTTTACTTTCCTAGCTTCGTTGGACATGTACATTTTATTTTAATAATCTGGAAAATTCTCTCTCTAATTAGAACCATTCGACTAACCTAAATAAAGAATGCTAGAGATCAAATTTTTAATTAATTAAAACTTTAAAGTATTTTAAAATATTTAATTTCGATTAATTGAAAATAACAGTTACATAAGTACTTTACATACTCGATATTTGATATGTTTTTACTTGTTTTTAAGATTTAAATAATTATTATATTATATGTAGTCACATAAATCTGTCCACTTAATTAAATGAATACTTAGTATTTATTTGATTATTTAACCATCAATTAATGAATTAATTAAATTAATATTTAATTAATTCATCTTAACCCTCTTCTCCTATTAATTAAATAAATTATTCAATTTATTTGATTTAATTCACTTAACCAAATTCAGACCATTAATTAAATAAATAAATCATATTTGTTTAATTAAATCTTCTCTCACATTTAAATAAATTAATATTTATTTAAATCCCCCAAAATCCCACCTCTCCCATTTAAATAAATTAATATTTATTTAAATCCCCCAAAATCCCACCTCTCACATTTAAATAAATAAATCATTTATTTAAATCACCTTTATCCTCCACCCACTTGTATTTTCCTACAAAAGCAAGTTGCACAATTATTTTAAATAAATAATTTATTTAAATCACCTTTATCCTCCACCCACTTGTATTTTCCTACAAAAGCAAGTTGCACAACTATTTTAAATAAATTATTTATTTAAAATCCTATTTATCCTCACCCACTTGAAGCCTTTAATGGTTTCCCTTAAAGTATTCAAACTTGATGGCTTTAAAGTCTTCAAACTTGATGGCTTCCTTCTATAGTCTTCTTAAGACTTTAATGGTTTTCCTTAAAGTCTTCAAGCCTTTAATGGTTCCCCTCAAAGTCTTCAAGCATTTTAATGCTTTATCTTCCTTTTTCTCATTTAAATAAATTAATATTTATTTGAATATTTATCCAAATACAACTTGCACACATTTATTGAAATAAATGAATTTTTATTTTAATAAAATCCTATTTTCCCTCACCCACCAAATCCACTTGCAAAATCTAATCCCCTTCTAGATTCTTCTAACCCCTTCCTAATTAACTTAATCCATCCCCTAATTATTGTCACATTCCTAAGCAAAATGGAGTCACTTCTCAAAGCCTAAAAGTCTTTGATAACCATTAAAGGCTTTCAACCTTCAACCACTAAATGTCTCAAAGTCTTGGATAACCTTTGAAAGCTTCCAACCTTCAACCACTAAATGGCTCAAAATCTTTGATAACCATTGAAGGCTTTCAACCTTCAACCACTTAATCCCCAAAGTCTCCAATAACCATTAATGGTTACCTCAAACCCTCCCACATGGTTAAAACATTTGTTTTGACTCAACCTCTACCCAACCCAAGGGTCTCATCAAGCCTTTAATGCTTTGACCATGATTATCTCTTAATCATTTGCACAAAGGTTTATCCTTGCATTAACTCCTAATCTAGTGGGTAATCCTAATTTAGGCTTGACCCTTACCTTCTAGATAACCATGAGGTCTCCTCAGGCATTTAATGCCTCCAACCTCTTCTCTCAACCCAATCTTATGTTGACACTCATCACCATTTCATTGGTGCAAATTGTGCACATGGATCCCCAACTTTCAAGCTTGACCCTTGATTAAACCTTTCAATCCTGGCCATCCATTGCTCCATTTTTCCTATAAATAGAGCCCATTCCTTCATAATCCACATCCTGAAAACTTGTATGCATTTAGGCTATAGACATTTTTAGAGAGCATTTAGCATAGCATAACTAAAATCTTGTCTTTTTGGTAAAATCAATCATTTTAGCATCAATAGCATAGTATTTAGCTTTTCATTTCATATTTGAAGCTTAATATTAAATCTCAATCCTCCATAAGCATCCATAGTGCAAAAAGCTGCTGAGAGCTACACTCATTTGGGACTTGGAGAGGAGAGGAACAAGGGAGGAGCAACTATGAGCATCTTGATTAGCTATTTTATTCTATGTTTATATGCTTTCTATTTCATGCTTAATATCTCTCTTGATATGCCTGTTTAGGATAATCTTTTGTTGCTAACACTAATGTTTGTTTCTTGTGCTCTTGTGTGTGTTGCCATCAAACAGATTTTCTAATCCTTTTTGCAGAGCATCATTATAATATATAAATTTAATTTAATTTCAAAATAATAAATTGTATGTTTTAAAGTTTTAAAAATTTTATTTTTTATTTATTACAATAATTATATATAATATAAAAATAGTTGACTTTCATATATATATATATATATATATATATATATATATAATTATTTATAAATAAATAATAATACTTTTACTAGATTTTATATTGGTTGACAAAGCATGTTTGAGAGAGGTCTTCAACTAACTGAGAGGTTGGAAATTCAGGATGAAAATTCAGTCCATGGAGATTTTATGGAATAGTAGTATATGCAGTCTCTGGGTTTTTTAGTTTTTTGGTTTCACAAGGGTTTATAAAATAGTTGATCAAATTGTATGTATAGTTATTAATGTTAGCAGAAATCAAGAAGGAAGACTGAGAGGGGGGTGAATCAGTCTTCACTAGATATCAGATAATCAAACACCAAAGCATAAATTGATAAACTGCAGCAACAAATAGATAAGAAAATGAACAACACAACACTCAACACCAAGATTTTGATGTGGAAAACCTAGTCAAGGGAAAAACTACGGTGGGAACCTACCCACAATAAGATGATACTCTGCAGTAGTATGCAAAATATTACAGTGGGGAATGCACATGCATTCAGGCACACTGCCTAGAGCTCACTGCTCAAAAGATATATGCTCGGAAGGCTACAACCCTCAAGGAAGTCTCACCGACTTAGAAAATGAATTGGGCTACAATCCAGAAGAAATGAACTGCAATAGTAGCATCTACATATGCCAAATGACAGCTTTGGTTAAGAACAGTTGTTTGCTCTGCAACACCGATCTCACCACAACACTTCAGTGAATGATATATCTCTTGTTCCCACATACAAATCTCTCTGATAATGGAGACATAACACCAACACCTAATTTACATAAGTATATCACCTATATATACAAATCATCAACCTTGATAGCAAGGTCTGCCAAACCCTCAACCCTCAACTCATAAATACAAAAATTACATTACATGATACAAGGATTTCCCATCAAACCAATATTATGATTTACATTACATAGCATGGACCTAATTCAAATTACCAAATGATCATATCCACCATAAATCACGCCAAGATCAACCATAACACGCTACACCACTAGAAATGTCGCATAATTTACAAATCATCACCGGTTGATAGAAATCACCAAAACTCGCATAATGATCAATGCAGATCACCAAAACAAATAAGACATGATCAGGAAACACCAACAAACATGTTAGAATCATCTAGAACAATTGCACCAACTCCACCTTTCAATCTTCATTGATCAACGTCTCAAAGCTCAAGAACATAACCAAATAGCAACTATCATGAAGAAAGATAATTTGAGATTCACCAAATCATGAACCATCTAAAATGAAGATACACAAGGTCATCCCAAACAACATCCCAAAGTCTTAGCACAAGATCTGATCATACTAGAATACATTGAAGGGAATAGCAACAAGAACAACAACAAGAACACCGACAGGAACCGGTAAATCAAGAACTACAAATCGGATTAGAAAATCTTCCCAAACTCACTGGAATAACCCATAGGAATATGTTGACATCAATGAAAACAACATATCTAAATCCAAAAACCAAATCTAACAGACTACAACAATCTCCTCAACAATCTCAACAATCACAACAATCTCCCCCTTTGGCATTGATGGCAACATCTGAATGTGAAAAATAGTCAATGCAAAGAAAGAAGATATCACTAGTAGACTCCCCCTAAGATCAAGATGGATAATGCAATTTTTCACATGATCTCCCCCCCTTTGAAAATAATGCCAAAGTTCTTTAAAAAAAGAAAACCAAACACACTCTCCTCCTTTGAATATAAAACACAGATCTCTCTCCACCAAAACATAGAATCATGGATACACAATCAAATCAACAGACCACTCCAGTAGAGGAGAAACATCAACACATCAATCTTGATAAAAGGAATAAGGCTCTAAAATCCACCGGATTGATGCAACTAAATGCCTCTAGTTCTCATCAGGAGGGGTTGTTAACCCTAGCTTATCTCTCAAATAGACAAATGTATCTACAGGCAAAGGCTTAGTAAAAATATCATCAATTTGTTCCTTTGTAGATACATATTCCAGCTTCACCTTCTGTTCACTGACCTTTATTTTCAAGTAATTGTATTTGATTGATATATGCTTAGTCTTTTAATATTGTACCAAATTATTTGACATGTTTATAGCACTGAAATTATCACAGTATATAACAATAGGCTCATCATAAATAATTATGATATCTTTCAACATTTGCTTCATCCAAACTATCTGAGTGCAATTACTAGCAACGACAATGTACTTAGTTTCAGCAGTAGATAAAGATACTAAGTCTTGTTTCTTGCTAGCCCATGAAACCAACTTCTTACCCAAAAAGAATACTCTACCAGTGGTTCTCTCTCGGTCATCTACATCACCTGCCCAATCTGCATCAATTTAAGCACATAACATGAAATAATCTTCTTAGGATACCATAAACCATAATCCACAGTTCCCTTAAGATATCTAAATATTCTTTTAACAACAGTAACATGGTTTTCCTTCGAATCATCTTTATATCTAGCAGCCATACATACAACATGCATAATGTCAGGCCTATGCTGAGTAAGATATAATAGTTCACCAACCATAGATCTGTACAAACTTTGATTAGCTCTAAGAGATTCATCATTTTTTAGACAATTTACAACCAATCACCATAGGAGTTCTAGCCGGCTTGGAATCATCTAGTCCAAACTTCTTCAATAATTCATTCACATACTTAGTTTGAGATATAAAGATACATTTCTCTGTCTGTGCAATTTGCAAACCTAAGAAAATTTCATCTCACCAATCATAGACATTTCAAATTCCTTTTCCATATCACCAACAAACTTCATACTCATATCATCATCACCACAAAAAATAATGTCATCAACAAAGACTTCAATAATCAAAATGTTATTATTTTTAATTTTAAAGTACATATTACTATCAGCAACATCTTTAGTAAATCCTAATTTCAACAAGTATTTATCTAATCTAGCATACCAGGCTCTAAGAGCTTTTTTTAATGCATAAAGTGCTTTCTTCAACTTGCATACCATATCACCATCATCCGACAGTGAAAATCCATCAGGCTATTCAATGTAGACTTCTTCTTCTAGATCACCATTCAAAAATGTAGATTTGACATCCATCTGATATACCTTGAAATCTTTATAAGTAGCATAGGCAAGGAACAACCTAACAACTTCAATTCTGGCAACCGAAGCAAAAGTTTCTTCATAATCAATTCCTTCTTGTTGTGAATACCCTTTGCAGAGCAGTCTAGCTTTATTTCTGACTACTTCACTGGCTTCATTCAATTTGTTCCTAAAAACCCATTTAGTACCAATAACATTTTTATCCTTAGGTCTATGCACAAGTTCCCAAGTATTATTCTTTTCAATCTAATATAATTCTTCTTCCATGGCCCTTATCCAATTCTCATCTTTACAAGATTCAACAACATCTCTAGGTTCAACTTTGGATATCAAACATACCTCTTTTGTAGTTAACCTTCTTCTAGTCATCACACCTTTATTCTTATCACCAATAATCTGATTCTTAGAGTGATTTAATCTAACATACCTCAGACTCTTCTGATTCTCAGATTCCTGCACATCATCACCACCACCAACAATATATAGATTAACAGTCTCTATCTCTACCAGATCATTCTGCTTAGGTCCTTTAGGTTGAATAGGAGCTAAAACAACATGTTGACCTTAATCATAAGCTCTGATGTCCTTTCCAAGGTTCTCATCTGTTAGGTCCTGGTGACAACTGAGAGGGGGGGGTGAATCAGTTGTCCAATAATTTCAGGTAAAAATATCTTAACCAAAACTTAATGCTTAATACCGGTAAACCAAACTTTATGCTGGTAGATAGTTTTAACAATTAATTGCAATACCGGTAAAGATTAATGCATGAAACAAAAAGACAATAACATCCACAACACATAACACCAATGTTTGTATGTGGAAACCCTGTAAGGGGAAAAACCACGGTGGGAAGCCTTACCCACAATCAAATGATACTACTACAAATTGTATGTGTTTACAATATGGATTCTGCACATGCAAAAAGGCCAGTTGCCTAGAGCTCACTGCTCAATCACAAAATGAGAGTCACACTAACTACAATTGGATGGTTATCCAGTGATAATGTACTACACAAAATAGCATCTTCATAAGCTGGATTCAATATCGGTTAAGTTCTGATTGCCTTCACAAAACCCTCCTTCAACCTTCAAATGATTTCTGTGTGTATAGCTCTGCTTATTTTCGCATATACTCTATTACAATTCTTCTTCCTAATCGCATATCGATCTTACAAATAAGATCTTACATATATACCATAACCTAAGACCAATTGGATAAGTCGGATCACTAAAAGATATTAAAATAAAATCAATTACAAACAAATCAATATCTGATGCATGATGTCGGCTCAATGCATTTACAATAATAATAAATCATCTCCATAACATGTTATGCTGATCTGGAGTAGATAAGTTTGTCGATGCTTATCCTGGACTTATTTGCCGGTAACAACAAATATGCAAACCCGAATAAATAGTTAATCAAATTGCCAAAACCAAGTGATAGAATAATGTCTTCGACATAACCAAGTAGTTTCCAAGTCATTCCAAGTGTTGGTGAACAATATAATCTGATGGTGAACCAAATACCAATGTTTTGCATAAGTCTTTGTCTTGCCGGTGAACATAACCAAAATCTCCAAGTGTTGATAAGTGTTGACAAGTAATGATAGGTGTTGACATCAATGACAAAACCATATCAACATATCCAAAATAACAACAATCTCCCCCTTTGTCATTGATGGCAACACAAGATGGAAAAACCATCAAAGTGCCAAAACAAAAATGCCAAAAACCAAAAACCAACAATCTCCCAAAGATATCATTAACCAGAAATCAAAAATATATAATATCATCTCACTCCAAAGTAATAATGTCTCCCCCTAGGAATAATATGTGTAATCCATGTGTTTTTCCATATCAATCTCTCCCCCTTTGACATCAAATGTCAAAGCAATACAAAACCAAATACAAAATACCAACTCATTAATATACCAACTACTCCCCTTGAGAAGTAGCTCTCCTCATCAAAGCCGAAATAAAAGATTTCTCTGTCAATTCTGTCGGTTGATGACAAACATCAACTGTCTAAGTCTCTACCAGTGGGGGTAGGACTCCAAGTTGCTCTTTGAGATACTCAAATGTTTCCTTAGGCAAAGGCTTTGTAAAAATATCTGCAATCTTCTCTTTAGTATTCACATAAACCAATTTCACTTCTTTTTCTTCAACATTCTCTTTTAGAAAGTTCAGTTTGATAGAAACATGTTTAGTTTTAGGGTGAAGTACCGGGTTTTTTGATATATCAATTGTTATTGTATTGTCACAGTAAATAGTTATAGGTTCCTTGCAATTTACCTTTATGTCCTTCAACATTTGCTTTATCCATAATACCTGTGTACAGTTAGTTGTTGCTGCAACATATTCTGATTCTACTGTTGATAGACTTGTACAACTCTGTTTCTTACTCAACCAAGAAATTAGTCTGTTGCCAAGAAAAAATCTCCGCCATTGGAGCTTTTTCTGTCATCCACATCTCCTACCCAATTAGCATCTGTGTATGCATATAAGTCAAAATTTTCATCTCTAGGATACCATAAACCAAGATTTGTAGTGCCTTGTAGGTATCGGAAAATCCTTTTCACTGCTGATTCATGATTTTCTTTAGGATTACTTTGAAATATTGAAACAATACATACTACATTCATAATATTAGGTCTTGTTTGTGTCAAATACAGTAAACCTCCTATCATAGATTTATACCTAGTCGGATTGATAGGTGTAGATTCATCCTTGAAAGATAATTTATCAATTGTAGTCATAGGTGTGCTTACCGGTTTACAATTTTCCATGCCAAATTTCTTTAGTAATTCCTTCAAGTACTTAGATTGACATAGGAATATACCTTTATCAG
Organism: Cryptomeria japonica; assembly: GCF_030272615.1. Lineage (NCBI taxonomy): Eukaryota > Viridiplantae > Streptophyta > Pinopsida > Cupressales > Cupressaceae > Cryptomeria > Cryptomeria japonica. Next base: position 334,267,442 of record NC_081405.1, on the reverse strand, counting down.
TCTATGAAATCTGCAATCCTAAAAAGAATTTTATCTCTCCAATCATAAACATTTCAAATTATTACTGCATTTTCTTAGAAAAGTCTTTACACAAACAAAATTCTCCTCCAAAGATTATATCATCAAAAAAAACTTCAATAACCAAGATGTCAACATTAGTTACTTTGTAGTATAGATTGTTGTCTACATTACCTTTTGTGTAACCAAGCTTTAAAAGATATTTGTCCAATCTTGCATAGCAAGCTCTAGGAGCTTGTTTCAATCCATATAAGGCTTTCCTTAACCTGCAAACCATGTCTTTGTTATTTGTCAAAGAAAATCCATCAGGTTGCTCAATGTAAACTTCTTCTTCAAGATCTCCATTTAGAAATGCACATTTAACATCTGTTTGATATACTTTATAGTTCTTGTGTGCTGCAAAAGACAATAAAAGTCTTACTACCTAAATTATAGCTACCAGTGCAAAGGTTTCATTGTAATCAATTCCTTCCTTCTGAGAATATCCCTTACACACCAATCTTGCTTTGTTTCTGATTACCATGCCATCTTCATTAAGTTTATTTCTAAAAACCCATTTAGTTCCAATTACATTTTTGTCTTCAGGCTGGGGAACTAATGACCAAGCGTTGTTCCTTTCAATTTGTTCCAATTCATCTTCCATTGCTTTAATCCAATATTTATCTTCACATGCCTCATTAATTGATGTAGGTTCAAGTTGAGAAATAAGACATACCTCCTCATTTGCCAATCTTCCTCTAGTCATAACTCCTTGAAATTTGTTTCCAATTATCTGATCTTCAGAATGATTCAATCTTACATACCAAGGTGGTTTTGCCTATTGTTGTTCTTCAGTGACTGTTGAATCTCCAGATGATGCCGGTGTAACTGGATCACCATTATGTATTGGTGTATTCATAATAGGTTCATTTGTGATTATCTCTATTGCCGGTTCAGAGTCTGTGTACCTTGAATTTCCTCTAAACTATTCATCAATCTTCACATTTGCACTCTCAACAATTTTCTCCAATCTCTTGTTAAAACATCTATATGCCTTGCTCTTAGATGAATAACCAAGAAATATTCCTTCATCACTTCTAGGATCAAATTTGCCAATATACTCATCTCTTCTAATATAACATTTACTTCCAAATATTCTGAAATATTTAAGAGTAGGAGTATTACCAAACCATAGTTCATGTGGGGTCTTACTGGTTTCTCCTCTGATGTGAACTTTGTTGAATGTATAAACAATTGTATTGACCACTTCTCTCCAGTATATATGAGGTAGATTTGCTTTTGATATCATACTTCAGGTTGCATCCAAAATAGTTTCGTTTTTCCTTTCCACAACTGTCTTCTGATCCCATTCACTTCATAGAATGCATTAAATTCCTTAGATGTGAACTCACCTCCTTGATCTAATCTCAAACATTTGATTTTCTTGCCTGTTTCATTTTCTACCATAACCTTGAATAGTTTGAATTTCCCAAATGCTTCAGATTTTTCTCTGAGAAAAGTAACCCAACACATTCTAGAATAGTCATCAATGATTAGCATAAAGTATCTATCTCCTTGTATACTTCTAGTTCTTGCTAGACCACATAGATCAATATGAATTAAATCAAGAACATTGTTAGACTTCTCTGGAATACTCTTGAAAGATGCTCTAACTTGCTTTCCAAATTGACATTCCTTACATACCAGATTGTGAGGTTTAACAATCTTAGGTAAATCTCTAACTGCCTTAGTAGTACTGAATTTTAGAATGCAATCAAAATTTACATGAGAAAGTCTCTTATTCCATAACCAACTTTCATCAATATGTGCAATCAAACATGCTTTCTCATTATTGTTCAAATGAAAGATATTACCTCTAGTCTAATTACCGGTTGCAATTTCCAAACCAATTTTGTTTAAGATTTTGCATTTACCATTCTTGAATTGTAACTGAAATCCTTTCTTAACTAATTGACCAACACTCAAAATATTATGCTTCAAACCTTCAACATAGTAAACATTATCAGTATTGTGCTTACCATCAAAAGATATAGTGCCTTTTCCTTTGATCAAACAAGCTTTATCATCTCCAAATCTTACTAGACCTCCATTGTATTCCTGAAAGGTTAAGAATTTACTCTTATCTCCAGTCATATGATGTGAACATCCTAAATCAATAATCCATTCATCCTTATCTTCAACTTTAGCTACCAGGGCTTGCTCTACCGGTTAAACAGTAGGTGTCGGTTGATCTTTTATTAGAGCAACACAAGCCCATCCATTGTCTATTGGATCCTCATTAGAATCATTAGTAACTCCTTCATCAGCATAATAACAAGATTTGTCTCTATTCTTCTTGAATTTGTATTTCTAATAGTCAGGGTTAGGCTTATATGTTCTTTTAGCTTCTTCTCTTAATCTTGCATGTCTATCAAGACATCTAGATGCCATATGACAAATCTTATTACAGTTAAAACATTTAAAGTGTGCTTTACCCTCATACTTACTTCCAATAGGACCTTTAGGCATTTTCCTTGCAAATAGAGCTTCAAGTTCTTCATTTTCTCTCCTACTTTCTTCAAGTTCTTTTGCATAGAAGTCTTTCCAATCAGATTTATCAGAAAATGATAACGATGCCGTAGTTGATAATGATGCCTTGAAAGCTAGATCTATCTTGATAGTAGTAACAAGACCAAATTATTCAAGCTCAAAAGCTGAAAGTTTTCCAACCAAAGTGTCTCTAGATACCGATGCATTAGGCATTGTTCTTAATTCATTTATAGCAGTAATTTTCATTTTATATGCCGGTGGCAAAGCTCTTAAAACTTTAGATACAATCTCATCTTCACTTAAGGTTCCTCCACAACATTGTGTACCCAAAACAATTTCATTTACTCTTTCCATAAAAGCAAAAATTCTTTCATCTTCTTCCATTTTCAAACTTTCATACCTGACCCAGAAGCATTCAAGTTTTGCAATTTTGACTATGGAATCTCCTTCATTCAATGTTTCCAGTTTTTCCCAAATAGCTTTAGCAGTAGTTCTATCTGACAATCCCATGACTTGCTGATCTGACGATGTGCTCAAGAGTGCTTCTCTTGCTTTGCAATCATTTTCTTCATCTTTTCCCAAGGTTGGTGGATTAGGCTGACTAGGAGTAGGAGCAATATAACAATTCTTTGTAACCTCCCATATATCCTTTCCAATGCAATTCAAGTGTGTCTCCATCCTGATCTTTCGTATGCCATAGTTAGTTCCATCAAGTTTTGGACTGTCCTTCCTGAAATAGTTAGAAGACATTGGATCTCCTCAAGCTATTAAACTTCTGTAAAAAGAGGAATAAGCTCTGATACCAATTTTTAGGTCCTAGAGATAGCTGAGAGGGGGGGGAGGGGGGGTGAATCAGTTGTCCAATAAATTCAAGCAAAAATAACTTAACCAAAACTTAATGCTTAATACCGGTAAACCAAAATTTATGCCGATAGACAGTTTTAACAGTTAATTGCAATATCGGTAAAGATTAATGCATGAAACTGAAAGACAATAACATCCACAACACATATCACCAATGTTTGTATGTGGAAACCCTATAAGGGGAAAAACCATGATGGGAATCCTTACCCACAATCAAATGATGCTACTACAGATAGTATGTGTTTACAATATGGATTTTGCACATGCAGAAAGGCCAGCTGCCTAGAGCTCACTGCTCAATCACAAAATGAGAGTCACACTAACTACAATTGGATGGTTAAATCCAATGATAATGTACTACACAAAATAGCATCTTCATATGCTGGATTCAGTACTGGTTAAGTTTTGATTGCTTTCACAAAACCCTCCTTCAACCTTCAAATGATGTCTGTGTGTATAGCTCTGCTTATTTTTGCATATACTCTATTACAATTCTTCTTCCCAATCACATATCGATCTTACAAATAAGATCTTACATATATACCATAACCTAAGACCAATTGACTAGGTCAACTCACTAAAAGATATTACAATAAAATTAATTACAAACAAATCAATATCCGATGGATGATGTTGGCTCAATGCATTTACAATAATAATAAATCATCTCCATAACATGTCATGCTAATCTGGAGTAGATAAGTTTGTCGATGCTTATCCTGGACCTATTTGCTGGTAACAATAAATATTGCAAACCCAAATAAACAGTTAATCAAATCACCAAAACCAAGTGATAGAATAATATCTTCAACATAACCAAGTAGTTTCCAAGTCATTCCAAGTTTCGGTGAACAATATAATCTGCTGATGAACCAAATACTAGTGTTTTGCATAAGTCTCTGTCTTGCCAGTGAACATAACCAAAATCTCCAAGTGTTGATAAGTGTTGACAAGTAATGACAGGGGTTGACATCAATGACAAAAGCATATAACATATCCAAAATGCCAACATCATCCACCTTCACACATGCACTCTCCACTATCTTTTTCAGTCTCTTTTTATAGCAACGGTAGGCTTTACTCTTTGTGGAATATGCCAAAAAGATACCTTCATCACTTCTAGAATCAAACTTTTGAATATCCTCATCTCTCTTGATATAACATTTGCTACCAAAAAGCTTAAAATATTTCACAGTAGGAACATGACCAAACCAAAGCTCATAAGGGGTCTTATCGGTATTATCTTTCATATGAACTATTTTAAATTTGTAGACTATAGTGTTAATGGCTTCTCTTGAGTAGATCTTCAAAACATTTCCTTCAATCAACATAGTCCTTGCAGCATCCAAAACAGTATGGTTCTTCCTTTCAACAACTCCATTCTAATGTGGGGTTCTAGAGCAGAAAGCTATCTTCTGATTCCATGCATCTCACAGAAATAATTGAACTGATCAGAACAAAATTCTCCACCTCTATCAGATCTTAGACACTTCAGCTTCAATCTGGACTCTATTTCAACTTTAGCTTTGAATATCTTAAATTTCTCAAATGCTTATGATTTCTCCTTCAAAAAGACAACTCACATCATCCTGGAATAATCATCAATTAGTATCATAAAGTATCTATCTCCCTACACATTCTAACATTTGTAGGTCCACATAGGTTAGTATGCACAAGATCCAGCAATCTATTTGATGTATATCGTTTGATCTTGAAAGAAGTTCTTGTTTGCTTACCCAACTGACATTCCTTACATACCGGATTAACAGGTTTAACAATTTTAGGCAGATCTCTAATAGCATGTGTAGAACTAATCTTGATCAGTGAATCAAAGTTTAAATAGCATGTTCTTATATGCCATAACCAACTCTCATCTATCTTAGCAATCAAACAACTTTTCTCACTAGCATTCAAATGAAAAATGTTACCTTCAGTCTTAGTCCTAGATGCAATCTTTGTACCAGAGGCATTCAAGATATTGCATTTACCATCCTTGAATTGCAGATCATAACCCTTGTCAACCATCTATCTAACACTCAAAAGATTATGCTTCAAACTTTCAACATACAAGACATCACTATTGTTATGTTTACTATCAAAATAAATAGAACCTCTCCCATGGATTACACAGGCTTTGTCATCTCCAAATCTGACTATTCCACCATCATACTTTTCCATACTTACAAATTTTCTTTTATCACTGGTCATATGATGTGAACAACCACTATCAATCACCCATACACTCTTTTCTTCAACTTTTGCAGCCAAAGATTTTTCTTCAACAGAACAACTAGTGAAATCAATAAGCACACGTCCATCTTCCTTAATGGAAATAAACACAATGTCATCTCCTTCTGATTCTTCATATGTAACACCTTCATCTACAACATAATAATAGTTCTTCTAGTTCCTAAACTTCTAGTTAGACTTATAAGGCTTATCATACTTCTCATGTCTATCATTCCTATCATACTTATCATGCTTGTCATACTTAGCCATACTCTCTAGACATCTAGAAGTAAAATGACTGATCTTATTGCAACTAAAACATTTCAAAGACAACTTTCCATCATACTTATCGGCACCTTTAGGAAATCTCTAGGAAATCAATGCTTAAATCCCATCAAGCTCTCTCTTTCTCTACAATCTCTCTTCTTTCTCTTTCATACCTGAATATCCTGCACTCATCAGGATCATACTTCTGCTTACCAAAAATAGATACCAATTCTCTAAATGTTGTCTCAGACTTTCCATGTGATTCTCCAAATTCGTTCATCTCAAATGTAGCAATTTTTCCAACCAACATATCTCTTGTTACTGTAGTTACACTCCAGATCTCATCTATAGCAGCAACCTTATGTTTGTAAGCAGGAGGCAAAGATCTCGACACCTTAGCAACAATCTCATCTTCCTCAATCTTCCCATTGGCACATCTAATGCCAAAGACAAGATCATTCACCTTATCCATGTATGAATGTATGTTCTCATCATCTCTCATCTTCAATGTATCATACTTTCCTTTCAAGCTCTGCAACTTAGCAACTTTCACTTGACTATCACCTTCATACAGGATCTCAAGCTTCACCCAAATCTCATGTGCGGTCTGGAGTTCCATTACATTTGTCATTTAAGAATCAATCAGGGCACTAAGTAATGTTTCCTTCACTCTCATTTTATATTCAGATTCCTTAACTTCATTGGGAGTGGATGGTTCATTCTGAGGAACAACATAGAAATTCTTAGTAGTCTTCTTGTAATCTTCTCCAAGACATTTCAAGTGCACCTCCATCTGGTTCTTCTACATAGTATAGTTGCTTCCATCAAAACCTTGGATTGTCCTTCTTGAAAACAATACCTTGAGCTCCCATCATGGATCTCACCAAGCAATTAAGATTCTACCAGAGGATCTAGCTTTGATACCAATTGTTAGAAGCAATCAAGAAGGAAGACTGAGACGGGGGTGGTGAATCAATCTTCACCAAAAATCAAATAATCAAACACCAAAGCATAAATTGATAAACTGGAACAACAAATAGATAAGAAAATAAACATCACAACACTCAACACCAAGATTTTGACATGGAAAACCTGGTCAAGGGAAAAACCACGGTGGGAACCTACCCAAAATAAGATGATACTATGTAGTAGTATCTGAAAATATTATAATGGGGAATCCACATGCATTCAAGCACACTACCTAGATCTCACTTCTCAAAAGATATATGTTAAAAAGGCTACAACCCTCAGGGAAGTCTCACTGACTTACAAAATGAATTGGACTACAATCCAGAAGAAATGAACTGCAATAGTAGCATCTACATATGCTAGATGACAATTCCGGTTAAGCACAGTTGTCTTCTCCGCAACACCGATCTCACCACAACACTTCATCGAATGATATATCTCTTGTTTGCCCATACAACTCTCTCTGATAATGTATACATAACACCAACACCTAAATTACATAAGTATATCACCTATATATACAAATTATCAACTTTGATATCAAGGTCGGCTAAACCCTCAACCCTCAACTCATAAATACAAAAATTACATTACACGATACAAGGATTGACCACCGGATAAATATTATGATTTAAATTACATAGAATGGACATAATTCAAATTATCAAATGATCATATCCACTGGAAATCATGCCAGGATTAGCTACAACACACTACACCACCAGAAACACCGCATAATACACAAATCATCACTGATTGATAGAAATCACCAAAATTTGCACAACGATCAATGCAGATCACAAAAAAAAGGACACAATTATGAAACATCACCAAACACGTTAGAATCATCTGGAATAGTTGCACCAACTCCACCTTTCAAATCTTCATTGATCAACATCTCAAAGCTTAAGAACACAACCAAACAACAACTGTCACGAAGAAAGATAACTTGCGGGTCACCAAATTATGAACCATCTGAAATGAAGATACACAAGATAATCCCAAACAACATCCCAAAGTATCAGCATAAGATTTAATCATACCAGGATATACCGGAGGGAATACCAACAAGAACACCAACAAGAACACCAACAGGAATTGGTAAACCAAGAATTGCAAACCGGATCAGAAAATATTCCCAAACTCACCAGAATAACCCACAGGAATATGTTGACATCAATGACAACAAAATATCCAAATCCAACAACAAAATCTAATAGACTACAACAATCTCCTCAACAATCTCAACAATTAATAGCAGTAGATATAAGGGTGGTGATCAGACTAGTAGAGTTGGATATTAAATGCTGAATTTTGATCTACTATTAGCATATTTTCATATATTTTCTAAACTGGTACTCTTGATATTATGTAAAAATCCTATTTTATGAGATTGTGTGTCTGTGTGTGTGCTTCCATGAAATTGAAATAATGTATCTAAATGGTGGTCCCTCTGAGGAAGTGATTTGACATTCATGGCAGTCCTGCAACAAATCATAGTAAGGGGGAGAAGGAAGAACTGGATGGATATTCGGTACCTCTGTCGGTTATCAACATATATCTGTCAAGTGAAATTGTAGAGGACTTGGTATTATGGGAAAAGTTAGCAATTATTTGCAAAATCGTTGTGCCCAAGATGGAAAGAAGTCATATCAAAACTTGGATCAACGACAATTGGCCTAAAAGGGTGGTTATCAAATTCATTCCTAAAGGTTTTTTCATTGTTATTTTTGCATAAGAAGAGGAGAAGGAGAAGGTTATGCAACATGACAATTGGTTTTTGGATAATAACCCTTTGTACATGCAGTCGTGGTTTCCAAATTTCAACCCGGTGCCCCTTAGTATTTATGATCATCCTTTATGGATTCATTTGTATAATCTCCCTATTAAATATTAGGGGAAAGCAATTTGAAAAAATTGGGTGAACGTTGGGTACCATTTTGGAAATTGATGAAAACATTATAGAAAACAATTCCTATCTCTATGCAAGAATTAAAATTGTGGTTGTTAGGAAGATACCCCCCTCTTTTTGCTTGATCTCAGATGATTGCATTTGGAAGAAATTGATAGAAATTGAAGAATTTAACTGCTATTGTAGCTGATGTGGTAGCAGGCTTCATATGACTTTGGAATGCAAAATTCTTGTGCGGCCTGCCACAAAATGAAGGCTAAAAGCCAATTCTCAGGTAACGGTTACCAAAATGATTACCCCTCAAAAGAGGGACGACGGTACAAATGTAGGGACTTTGAAGCCCTCAAGGATTCCCCCCACATAAATATCATTCATCAATGGGAATTATTCTATTGCAAGAGGGGCAAAGGTGTCCCCCAAAGAGGAAGAATACCACAAGGCATTGGTGATCTCCAAAGGAGTCTCGGATATAGAGGTGGATTGTGTCTTTGAGTCCAAGAAAGATTTTGACAGAACTAATGAGTTGGATAATATAGATCCTAGATGCATTAGTCAATCGGATAATTTCCTTTTGGGAAGATCCAAAGGAGTTCGAGGTAGGAGAAGCACAAAACAATTGCAAGAAGAAAGGGAAAAGGAGAAGGGTATTGTGAGTGTTTTTGAGTTTTTGAAGAGATCCAAGGGAGGGAAAGTCTCCCTTGGAAATCCATGAAGATCCTTTCATGGAATGTCAAGGGCCTCAATGCCCTTGACAAAAAACACTTGGTTAAACATTCATTAGAAAAGGACTCTAAGGATGTGAAGCTCCTTCAAGAAGCCAAGCTAGATCTTGACAAAGATTTGAGTTTTCTACATTACTGCTTCAGGTGGGAAGGTTGCTTCAAAGAGGCTAGAGACTCAACAGGTGGGTTGGGCATATTGTGGAATCCTCATGTGGTTAAATTTTCCATGGATGAAAAGTCGGATCACTAGATGATGTGTAAAGTGAAGATTTTAGCATCAAATTTGGAGTTCCCATTGTTTAACATTTATGGTCCTATCAAAATAGAGGACAAGTTGAAAACTTGGAAGGATATTTCAAACCGTATTTGAATTCTTGGTAATGATTGGGTGGTGATTGCTGGTGACTTTAATGCCATATTGAATCTTGAAGATAAGAGTGGAGGGATTGGCAAAGTCAACAAAATCATGGAAGACTTTCGTGATTTTTTTTTACCAATGGAGTAGTGGATGTAATCCCTACTAATGATAAATATACCTGGATGAATAGGAGAATCAATTTTACAAATATCTCGGAGAGGCTAGACCATTTCTTTATGGGTCCCAAATGGTTGAAGGGTCAGTTTTCTTTAGCTTCTAGCATTCTGTCGATCTCTATTTCCGACCATTTCCCTATTCAGTTGGAAATGGACATAGGTGATAATCAATATCAAGGTAATTTTAAGTTTCAAAGTATGTGGTGGAGGGATGGGAACTTATTGAGTGTGCTAAAATCCTGGTGGGAAGAGAGCAATATATATGTAGGAGCCCCTAGCTTCTGTTTTGTTTAAAGATTGTGTATTCTGAAAGGTAAAATCAAAATCTGGAATAGGGATTCATTCAAAAATATTTTTTTTGGAGAAGGAACAGATAGAATTAGAACTCACTTCCCTTAATGAGGTTGTGTTGCGATCCGGGATGTCAGATGCAAATTACCATAAAGAAATAGATTTGAAAGCACATCTAGCTAAGATGCTCAAAAGAGAAGAATTTTATTGGCGTGATAAATCCAGGGAATTGTGGATTGCTAAGGGAGATTCGAACACCAAATTCTTCCATGCTTCCATTAAGGCAAATATATCCCTTAACAAAATCACCTCAGTCAAAGATGATGGAGGATCATGGAATTCAAAGGAGGAGGAAATTCAGGAGGTGGCAGTTCCTCACATTCAATCTATTTTATGCTCTCATATTATCTATGACAACAACAAAAGGGATTCCCTGTTGGAGGTTATCCACAATGAGATATCTATGGAAGAAAATTAATTATTAATGCCCCCATTTTCAATTCAAGAAGTCAAGAAAGATACATTCTCTCTTCATCCGAACAAAGCTCCCAAACCGGATGACTTTATTGTAGAGGTGTTTCAAAAAGGTTGGGTTTTCATGGATGAAGATATTTGACGAGTGGAAAAAAAAAGAGATTTGTCAAAGAGATTAATAACACTATCATCGTTCTGATTCCAAAGAAGAAGAACTATGAAAGCATGGAAGACTACCACCTAATCTCTTTATGCAACTCTATTTACAAAATCATATCGGTCTTTATCGAATAGACTTAAAAAGATCATGAGTAGGCTTGTCTCAAAGGAGCAACATGGCTTTACTCCAAGCAAAGAAATCACAAACAATATTATTTTAGCAGCAGATACTATTCATTCAATGATCTCTGCCAAGATGAAGAGCATGGTAGTCAAACTAGATGTAAGTAAAGCCTATGATAGGGTGGTATAAGACTTTCTCTTGTTAGTCCTAGGAAAATTTAGTTTTCATAGACATTGGCTTGATTGTCTTAAACATTGCATTTCTTCCACCCATTTCTTTGTGCTTGTTAACGTTAACATCTGTGGTTTTATCAAATTTACTAGCAGTCTATGCTAAGGTGAACCACTCTCTCTATTTTTGTTTGTCTTGATAGAAAAATTATTAGGGAGGTCAATTAAAAGGAGATGTAGATTGAGATCTTGGAAAGGAACCAGTGTTCAGAACAACCTGGAACCCATCTCGCATTCGCAATTCACGGACGACACAATCTTTGTTTGGATTGGCCATAGAACTTGAAGCTAAGAAATAAAAAATACCTTGGATTGGTATGTGGAGGTTTCAAAGCAACCCATGAACAAGCTTAAATCACACTTGTTTACTTTGTCAACATAGGCAAAAGATTGCAAAACAAGATATCCAAATTTCTGGAATTCCCTACAACACAATTTCCTGTAAAATATCTTGGAGTCTCCTTGTTTACTATTTGAAACAATAAGATCATGCAGGAAGAAGTTATCAACAAATGTCATGTCAAGTTAGCACTTTGAAAAAATAGATGGCTTTCTTAGATGGGTAGGATACAAATGATTAGATTCGTGTTGTCAGCAATTCCTATCTATAGCATGTCATGTTTTCATCTTTCAGTAGATGCAAAAGGAGCGTTGGATGCTCTTCTTAAGAAATTTATTTTGGAAGGTGCCAAGGAACACAAAAGAATTCCCCTCATTAACTAGGAGACAACCTATTTGACTAAGGAAGATGGAGGAGCATCTCTCAGGAAGATGGACCTGCAAAATTTAGCTCTAGGTGCTAAGTTGGCTTGGAAAGTATACAAAGCTCCCAACAATCCGTGGTACAAAATGATTAGATACAAATATTTGGATTAGGTTCTTCCAGAAATAATTTTCATAGTGGCAAATTCTGAACCAGGCTCACAAGTCTAGAGATTCATATGGGAGAGTAGGAGACTAATTACAGATCACCTCTCTTGGAGGATCGGTAATTTCTTAAAGGCCTATTTTTGGAGGGATTCTTGGCAGGAGGAGAAACCATTGGTAGAATGTATAGTTGATGAGGAGTGGATATTGGAGGTCAAAGCCAGTATTGGATAAGTGATCACAGACTATTTCAAAATACTAGTAAGGAGAGGGTCGAAGGTCTCTTGGATCAAGACACTCAACACAAACACTGAGAATAATAACATTCTCAATAACATTCTGTTGAGAAGAGTTATTATTTACTCGAGAGAGAAAGATACTCTTATATGGTGTGTTGCAAAATTGGGAGAGTATAAGGTTAGTCTGGGATATGTGGTGCAAAGATGTAGATAGAGGGATACATAATGGCTTTCGAGGTTGTTCTGGGATAGGAGAGTTCTCCCCAAAGATAGACCATTTTTGTGGATCGCCCTCCACGAAAGAATCTTAATGGGAAATAGATTAAAATCTATAGGAATCACAAGACCCAACATGTGTTTCATGTGCAGATCAGATGAGGAGACTTCAGACCACCTCCTTCTTCAATGTCTAATTGCAATGATGTGTTGGGATTGGTTCATGGAGAAACTTGATAGGCAAGGGGTGAGACAATAGAACCTAAAATACTTCCTTTTATCATGGCTAGTGGGTGGCAGACAATCCAAATGGGGGGACCTTTGGGTGGTAGGACCTTCAATGGTGACATGGCATATTTGGAAAGAAAGAAACAAGAGAGTCTTCAAAGAAGAATATAATTCAGTGGGATTTTTAATAGATATCATCAAGAGGTGAATAGAGGAAGTAGTTAATGTGAAAATTCTTGGGAAGCGTATATCTTTCATTTCCAAATGGGACTTCATGATAGAAAGTAAATGGAGGCTAGTAGATGTGGGAGGATACAAAATATCCAATAAGATAAATAGGAGATTGAATTCTCATTGGAATCCCTCGTATTCAGGATGGGCCACACTCAATTTCGATGGCGCTAGCAAGAGCAACCATGGCTCGACAGGCTTTGGACCAATAGTGAGGAACGAAATGGGGAAGATGTTGATTGCGGTTTTAGGGGAAGTGTAATTTTAATTTTAAAATTTAATTTGTTTAATAATTTAATTATATTTATATTCGATTTTATAATATTTTTTCTTTCTTAATTTAATTAAGAGGTTAATTATATTTACCTTTGATATTATAATAATTCTAGAATTTACTTAATAATTTGACTATATTTAAGTTTAATTAATGTTAATATTGTTTGTAATATATTAATTATAATTCTTAGGTACATATTTAATTAATATTTTGATTTTAAAAAATTAAAAATTATATTTTAGATTTTTTATTTAATTATTTTAGTAACTTAATAAATTTATTATTTATTATTAATTTTAAAAAAAAATTATGTTTAGGCTATTCTAATTTTCAATTTATGTTAACTTTAAAATTTATTTTAATTATTTTTCTCCTTTATGAAATGACAAATAATAATTAAAATTAAAATTTATTTAATTTATAATTATGTATCTTATAGAAAAAATCTAGTAAAAAATATGATGTGAATTAATTAGAATTCATTTATTTTTATTTTTTGATCATTAAGAGGCACTTCCTACGAGCATAACATCCCAATGAGGATTTGAACCTTGGTGGCAGTTTCACCAACTAAGTGTTTTAACCATTGTACTACATGGGTCACCCCAAAATTGATTGATTTATTAATATATATTTTGGTTAATAAGTAGCACTTGCACCAAATAGAGGTGCACGGGTAACGTCGATAGCAATATATGATAAAAGTTTGGTAGTTGTAAATTTAACATAAGTTATTTGTACAATGTAAGATGTGAGCCTTAGTTTGGGTGTTGATTGCTTGAAATATATGAATCACTTTAATTTTGGTGCTCTTGTAGATGAGTGTTTCTTATAAATTGGACATTTGCTAAATTAAGCAAGAGATGTAGAATTCAAACATGGGAAAATAAAGTTTGTGAGATATGTAAAATGTAAAAAGTATGAAAGAGTTTTAGTTCGCAACTATATACCTTTTTCACTTAAAGAGATAGTTCTTGTAATAAAACTTCTTGTTTCTTCCTTATAATCATATATGAGTTACATTCATTTCTAAAACAATTCGAATCATTCTTTGTTAGGATTGAACTCAAACTAGGCTTTTGCCATAAATCCACATAAGTACAAATTAATTTAAAAATCTAAAAATATCAAAAGTCATAATAAAAGTACAAACAAAATATATATAGCACCATCATCATTTAAAATACTTATAATTATATTGTTTATCATGTTGGATTTCATATTGTTAAATTAACTATATTTCTTCTTTGATTTTTTTTTTTTAATTTGACCTCACATTAAAAAATATGTACATATGATTAAGTGTGAACTGGAAGTCAATTTATTTTTTGTTCTGATTTTTATTTTATTTATTTTATAAGTGTGAATTGATAATTAAATCTATTTTTTTAATTTGTTTTATGAAATATATGTAAGTTCAACCATAAATATATTTTAATATATTATTTAATGTATCTTTTGGTACAAATGCTAATAGTAATATGGAGAGGAATTGGCTTGAACAGATCCACAAAAATGACATTAGATTGCTCGGGATAGCAAAAATATAGTCTGAACAACTTTCATCCCAATATCACCTCCACTAACCAAACAAATTTATACGTTAATGCATATGTGTAGGATCATGGTGGGCCAAACATGCCCTTAAGTGGCAATGAAAATCAGAAAACGGAGTTAAGCAACTTGACGTAAAAATTTGAATAAGTTAACAACTGTTAGGATAACTGGTGAACAACTGAGAGGAGGGGGGTGAATCAGTTGTTAACATATTATATCAATCAATCAACTTAATAACCTTTAACCAAATTAATTATCGATAAACCGGAAACAGATACCAGTAAACAATACAACTTAACAATTAAATAGATAATCAATGCAAAGTAACCATACCACATAACACCATGATTTGTATGTGGAAAACCCGAAAAGGGAAAAACCACGGTGGGAAGCCTAGTCACAGTCAGATGATACTTCTGCAGAAAGTATGTGATACAATGAGGTGCCTGCACATGCAGGAAGACACACTACCTAGAGTGTACTACTCATTACAAAAGAGTCTCACTGACTACAGAGAGGTTATAACCACCTCAAGATAAATGGACAATAATCCAAAGTAATGAACTGCTAGAGATAGCATCTACCGTGCCTGATTATAGTCTCGGTTAAGCTCAATACCGAAGGCCTTTGACCTCTTCCTTAATCCCAATTTGATCACCTATGATCGACCAAAACTCCTTCACATATGATATTGCATTTCGAGACCATGACACTTATTTCACATTCCCATACCATGATCTATTCTGAGATCTTACGTCTTTTTATACCAACCCTAATGCATAAACCAATTAGGTTGGCCACCTAAAACATATTACAATAAGATCATTACATAAATACATATTACAATGATATTCCATGTCGTCTTAAGAGAAAAACAACAATAAACAATTCATAGAACATCTCAAAACATCCTGATAATGTGTAGAGTACACGTTAACATAATACCAGTCCATAACCTAGATAGGCACCGGACCTATTCTAGGTCCACCACACTAAAGCAATGTCTTCAGGCTATTTGAAGCACCATCAAAGAACATCTTCAACATCCTGAAATCCATGTAGAAGCCGCACCAACACCACTTATGCATCCTGTTAAGATTCCTTAGTGAAATCCCTCTCGGTTAAACCTTAAACCAATGCCAGGAAGGGTTTACAAGAGTGTATGATAGCATCCAATCACCAAGTCAATGCCAGCTAACCAAAATATGCTCCAAGAACATGTAACACATAAAATCAAACATACTCCATCGATCCAAACATGTCAGAAGTGTCCAATAGATAGTCTCTACTAGATCTTCTACCGGTAACCAAAACCCATCTGTCAATAACCAACCATAACAACTAGTGTTGACATCAATGACAAAACATCAATGCAACACATAATCAATTCATCCATAATGCCAACAATCCCCCCCTTTGGCATTGATGGCAACACTAGATGTGAAAAACATCTAAGTACCAAAAAATGCCAAACAAGTCTTCCCCTGTGGAAGACAACCAACAATCTCCTGAATATCAATAACTCTCCCCTTGTGAATGATATCTCTGTAAAGTTCTAAGTTTATTTTTTACATCACTATCTCTCCCCCTTTGACATCAATGCCAGAAACCTGACAAAAATATCAAAGAAAGAATATAAACCTCTGAATCTCAAAGCGAACTACTCCCCCTGAATAGTAGCACCACTCATCAGTGCCAGAATGAATAGTAACTCTAATAATGCATGTCGGACTGGTGACAAACTGCATCAATCAAGTCTCTGCCGAAGGGGTAGAAACCCCTAACCTATCTCTCAAATGCTCAAATGATTCCTTAGACAATAGTTTAGTGAATATATTTGCAATTTATTCTTTAGTATTCACATAAACCAATTTGACTTCATTTGTTTCTACCTTGTCCTTCAGAAAGATACTTTATTGATATATGCTAAGTCTTAGAGTGAAATACTGGATTCTTAGACAGGTCAATAGCTGCAGAGTTATCATAGTAGATAACTATCAGTTCACTATAATTTACCTTGATATCCTTCAACATTTGCTTCATCCACAAGACTTGAGTGCAATTAGTTGTTGCTGCAACATACTCAGCTTTTGCAGTAGATAAAGAAATGCATGACTATTTTTTGTTGATCCATGAAACCAGTTTCTTTCCAAGAAAGAAAGCTCCACTAGAAGTGCCTTCCTGTCATCAGTATCTCCTGCCCAATCTGAGTCAGTCTATGCACATAAAGTGAAATCATCATTTCTAGAATACCATAAGCCATATTCTGTTGTTCCTTGCAAATACTGAAATATCCTCTTTACTGCACATTCATGATTTTCTTTAGGATTACTTTGATCTCTAGAAACAACACTTACTACATTCATAATATCCAATCTAGTCTGAGTTAAATATAGCATACCACCAATCATTGACTTATACCTGATGGTATGATGAAAGAATAATTATCCGGTCAACTACTGAGGGGGGGGTGAATTAGTAGATAGAAAAACTGATACAAACTTCACCAATCTCAAAAATCAATCTCTCAAAGTAAACTTAGAACTAACAATGTAATACCTCTGTCAAGATAAAAACTCATAAGATAAACCGGTTGACTGTTACAACAAATTAACAGTAAACAACTTCTTCATATCTCAATGCTTTGGGTTATCATGACTTATCAAAATAGCTAAGTAGTTAAGTAAATCAACCATGAAAACATAACCACAAAAACATTCACTACTTGACACAACTATTTTTGATGTGGAAACCAAAATAGGTAAAAACCATGGTGAGATGCGACTCACAAGATAACTATCTGAACTCTTTTGAAGTTTGCCCTATTAGGAGCCTAGCCTGTTAAAGCTTTACAAAAAGTCTTGTTAAGAACTGATCCTATTAGGAATCAACTGGTTAAGGGATTGACTACAAATGCCTTGTTAGAAGCAATACTCTATAAGGAGTAACCTCAGTAGAGGATTTGAAAATCCAATCTAATGGATCACCTTGTTAGAGGATTTGAATAACATTAAGCTTGTTAGAGCTTACCCGGTTAGGTGATTTCAATTCTATTGTAATTCTTAGAAAAATAATAGGAGTTTGTTGATTTGTCTGAATAGCACTACACTTGCTTGATTAGATCCGTTTCATGATCCTATTTTCCTTTACTCAATCTGCAAATACATCATCTGGTTTGGAAACTACACACTCAACTAATCTGTGCTCACTCTTTGCCAACTCATTAAACTAAACAACTTCATTGACCTTATAAACAAATATATCAAGTCGGTAACACAACAAAAACCTAATTCTCATAGAGATTACAAACAAATCGGTTCAAGTATGACCATTGGATTACATAGCAATCTCTGCACATCAACCAAGAAAACCTTGATCTCTCCTTGATCACCGCTTCATCAAAGTTAGTAACTCATCACACCCTTTGCATTAGATGCAATACATTTGCTCATTCCCTAGACAAAAACTGTTACAACAACTCACTGAAATCTCTTGGAATTGTCTTCATACAATAATCACACATGTCATAATCATTACCACTCATCATCGGATCATAAACCAATATAGCCAATTCACCAAAGTTAATCGGTTAGGGTTTATCAAAAGCAACAGGTAGGGTTTACCGATTACATCAATAGATAAGGTTTACACCGGTTACCAGTTCACTCCATAAATTCTTCCTACCGGTTATAGTAATAATATTACAATAATCTCAACAATATCATTACTGGTTTAATTGACATCAATGACAACATAACATATCATTAATGCAATCTTCAAGCAAATGCCAACAATCTCCCTCTTTGGCATTGATTGCAATATAAATATCAATACCATTGATTGTTGCGTGATTGTGAATAGGAATCCTGGTTTACATTACCAAGTATTCACCATGCTCTCCATGTCTTCAACTTGTTGTTGGTTCTCCTTCCCATAATCACATAATTATTCTCCCCCTTTGACAACAATGCCAAATTGAAAGTAAAACATGTAATGTCAAATTTCACTGTGCATCATCAACATTCTGCAACTTGATGCTCCCCCTGTGGAATAAATCCATTTCTACACCAATCCTTTTGTAAAATTCTACAAGTAGCTCCAAGACTGATGTAATCTACATCATACTTAACTGACTTCATTAAGATGGGCAACCCCTAACTGACTTCTAAGATACTCAAAAGTAGCCTTAGGTAGAGGTTTAGTAAAAAAATCTGCAAGTTGTTCTTTGGTAGAAACATGCTCCAAGATCACATCTTTACTTTGTACTTTTTTCCTCAAGAAATTTGACTTCAATTCAATATGCTTGGTTCGTGCATGCAAAACAGGGTTCTTGGAAATATTTATGGCACTTGTATTATCACATAAAATCTTTATAGGTTTTGAACTCTTCATCTTAAAACCTTCCAAAATGTGCCTCATCCATATAGCTTGTGTACAATTCATGTAAGCTACAACATACTCAGCTTCAACAATATATTGTGAAGTACAACTGTGCTTCTTACTACTCCATGAAACAAGTCTTCCTCCAAGAAAAAATGCTCCACCAATTGTACTTTTTTGGTCATCAACATTTCTTGCCAATCTGCATCTGTGTACACCTTCAAGTCAAAATTTCCTCCATATGGATACCATAACCCATAATCAATAATACCTTCCAAATATCTAAAAATTATTTTGGTTTCTATCACATGTGTTTCCTTAGGATTCTTCTAGAATCTAGCAACTATGCCAATTGCATGAGCTATGTCTGGTCTACTATGAACAACATAGTGCAATTTTCCAATCATTGACATGTATTCCTTCTCATCAATAGATTTGGACTCATCTTCCCTAGACAACTTACAACCTATAACCATAGGTGTCCCAACTGGTTTATAGTCACTCATGCCAAATGTCTTCAAGACCTCTTTCACATACTTATATTGTTTGACAAAAATACCATTCTTCATTTGTTGTATTTGCAAGCCTATGAAATTTTTTATTTCTCCCACTAAAGACATTTCAAACTCATTTTTCATTTCATCTGCAAAATTGTTGCTCATGTCATCATTACCTCCAAATATGATATCATCAACAAATACTTCACTAACTAGTATTTTATCTCCTTCAAACTTGAGATAAATGTTACTATCATCACTAGTTCTCAGAAAGCCTATCTTCATCAGATGTATATGAAGCCTTTCATACCATGCTCTCGATCCCTGCTTTAATCCATATAAATCTTTATGCAATCTGCATACCATGTCTTTCTTATCAATCAGAGTATAACCATTTGGCTGCTCAATGTATACTTCTTCTTCTAGTATCCCATTCAAAAATGCAAACTTAACATCCATCTGGTATACCTTGAATTTCTTTTGTGCTGCAAATGCAAGTAAAGTTATGATACCTTCCATTCTTGCCACTGGTGCAAAAGTCTCACCATGGTCTTCTCCTTCCTCTTGTGCATAACCTTTGCAAACCAACCTAGCTTTGTTGCAATACAACACCATCTTCATTCAACTTGTTCCTGAAAATCCACTTAGTACCTATCACATTTTTATTTACTCGTTGGGGTACTAGGGTCCATGTGTTTTTCTTCTCAATCCGATATAATTCCTCCTCCATAGATTTAACCCAATGATCATCACCAAATGCTTCCTTAGCAGTTCTTGGTTCAATAGTGGAGATCATGCAAGAATTCTATCTTATTCTTCTTCTGGTTAGTACTCTAGCATCCTTATCCCTAATAATTTGTTAAGGATTGTGATTCAGTCTCACATATCTTGGAATAACATGATCATTATCTTTAGGTTCAACTTCTTCATTATCATCATCTTCTTCTGAATTTATCTATTTTAGTTGAACTGGTACATCAATATTTTCTTTGCCGATTTCAGATTTCACAGTTTCTGGTTCCAAAAACAAAATGCAAGGATCTTCATTCTCTGAATTGGTTTCCTCTAAGACTTTAGGATTTTCATCCACTCAAACATCAACACTCTCAATAATTCTATGTGTCCAGTTGTTAAAACACTTGTAGGCCTTACTCTTGGTGGAATAGCCAAGAAATATACCTTCATCACTTTTAGCCTCAAATTTGCTAATATAATCACCTCTCTTAATAAAAAAATTTCTTCCAAATATTCTAAAATAACTAACATCAAGTGATCTACCATACCAATATTCATAAGGATTCTTGTCCTTACCTCTCTTTATCAGAATCCGGTTCATAGTGTAGACAATTGTGCTGGCAGCTTCTCTCCAAAATTTTTTTGCTACACCTCCTTGTATCAACATCGTCCTAGCAACTTCAACAATTGATCGGTTGTTTCTCTTTCTAATACCATTCTATCGTGGTGTCCTTAGTGCATAAATTTTTCATTTGATACCATTTTCTTCACAATACCTAGTGAATTCCTCAAAAGTAAATTCACCGCCTTGATCTATCCTCAAACACTTTATCTTCTTACCGCTCTCTTTCTTAGCTAAGGCCCTGAATGCCTTGAACTTACAAAAAGCTTCAATCTTATCCTTCAAGAATGTGACCCACATCATCCTTGACCAATCATCAGTGAAGATCATAAAATATTTGTCACCTTGAATACTTTTTGTTCTTATTGGTCCACAAAGATCTGTATGAACCAAATCTAACAAATGTTCCACTGAAAAGGATTTTCTCTTGAAAGTTGAGGATGTCATCTTTCCCAACTGACATTCTTTGCACAAAGCATTAACCAGTTTGTCTAACTGAAGCAAACCTCTCACTGTCTTGGACTTACTCACTTTAACAATGTTATCAAAGTTTATATGACAAAATATCCTATGCCAAATCCAACTATCATCTATCTTTGTAATTAAATAGTTGCTGACTTTAGGATTAAGGTGAAACAGGTTACCTTTAGTTTTCTTCTCAGTTGCAATCAGTTCACCTTTGTTCCCATAGATTTTGCACATACCGTTCTTAAACTCCAATGGGTATCCTCTGTCATTGAGTTGTGACACACTCAAAAGATTGTGCTTTAAACCTTCAACCCAATAGACATCATCTACACTTCTCTTTCCATTAAGAGGAATACTTCCCTTACCATTAACCATGTAGGGTGAGTCATTACCAAATCTTACAACTCCGCCATCAAATTCCTTTAGAGAAAGAAATTTTCTCTGATCACCGGTCATGTGATGTGAACAACCACTATCAATGATCCACTCATCAGAGTTATCCATCCTGGATACTAATGCCTTATGGTCTGACATCTCTTCTTTAATGGCTACAAACACAATGTCTTCATTAGCATCACCATCAGATTCCTCATCAGTGATACTACCATCAATAGTAATAAGACAATCTATTTTGCCTTTACCCTTGTACTTCTTGAATTTCTCTTGTTTGTGCTCATTATCACCATTAGGAAAGTTAGCAGCAATGTGTCCAATCTTGTTGCATGCAAAACATTTCAAAGGTAATTTTCCTCTATATTTACCTATACCTCTAGGCAACCACTTGGCCAACAATGCTTCAAGCTCAACTAAACTATCTTCATCATCAGCCTCTCTGCTGGATCTGGATTCATAACTATGACTAGCATCTCTACTTTTCCTCATAGATGGGTTAGAAATAGAAGCTCTAAATGTAGACTCAGATTTCTATACACTACCATCATAACCATTTAATTCAAAAGCAGTAAGCTTGCCAATGATGGAGTCAAGATTTACCTTAGTTTTGTCAATGGACTTCAGCTCCTGAATAGCTGCAACTCGGATAGCATAGATTGGTAGAAAATTTCTCACTACCTTACTGATCACTATGGAATCTTCCACTTTACCTCTTGCACTCTTAATTTCACCAACTATCTCTTTTATCCTTTGACCACACTGCTCGATATTCTCACCTTCAGCCATCTGCATGTCATCAAACTTTCCTCTTAGACTCTCTTCTTTAGCAATCTTAACATGTTCATCACCACTATAAATCTCTTCAAGTTTTTTCCATACCTCATATGCAGTTTCAAGACCATGAACATCTACATACTCTGCATTAGACAAAGAACTGATAATAGCCTCCAATGCTTGATGATTTTGTTGTTGCTCTTTCTTTTGATCATCAATCAACATCCCAATAGGTGCAACATACTTAGTATCGACATATTCCCTGTTAGGTCCTAGAGACAACTGAGAGGGGGGGGTGAATCAGTTCTCTAATAAATTCAAATTAAAAACTTATTAACCAACTTAATACTTAATACCGGTAAACCAGTTTAGTATGCCAATAGACAGTGTTAACAGTAAATTGCTATACCGGTAAGAATTAATGCATGAAACATAAACACAAAGTCATCCACAACACATGACACCAATATTTGTATGTGGAAACCCTGTAAGAGGAAAAACCATGGTGGGAAACCTTACCCACAATCAGATGATACTACTGCAGATAGTAAGTGTACAAAAAGGGGTCTGCACATGCAGAAAGGCCAACAGCCTAGAGCTCACTGCTCAATCACAAATGGGAGTCACACTGACTACAGTTGGATGGTTAAATCCAATAAGAATGTACTGCACAAAATCACATCTTCATATGCTAAATTTAGTACCGGTGTAATGCTGAATTCAGTACCGGTGTAATGCTGATATGCTTCTACAAAAACCTAACTTCACCTTCAAATGATGTCTTCATGTATGCCTCTACTTTATCTCACATATACTTTCACTTGAATCTTTTTCGCATTCCACACTTGATCTTACAAATAAGATCTTACATTTATACCATACCCTAAGACCAATTTTAGTAGGTCGGCTCTACAAGATATTACAATAAAAACATTTTACAGATAATATAATATTCGATGCAATAACCGATTAATCATGTCGGCTTAATGCATTTACAACAATAATAAAATATCTCCATAGCATGCCATGCTGATCTAGAAAAGATAAACCTATCGGTGTAACCCTAGATAACCTGGACCTATTTGTCGGTAAAAGCAAATATGCAAATATGAATACACCAATGATTATTACTTCAAAATAAAGTGTCCACATGATGTCTTCGACATTACCAAGTGTCTTTCATGTCATTCCAGGTACCGGTGAACATTATATCCTGTCGGTTAATCATATACCGGTAACTGTTGCATAGATTACTGCTTGCCGATGAATGTTGCTAGATCTCCAAAGTAGGTGTATTTAGTAGGTGTTGACATCAATGACAAAACCATACCAAAATACCAACATTCCCAATACTGGCTTCCCAAACTCTTGATATAAATTTTCATTTTGTCACTCCATATCCTGTAGTTCTCTTTATTAAACTTCAAACCTTCCTTCTTCATCATGATCTGTAGATGTTTACCTCAATTTGTTAGGCTTAGACCTTAGAGGACCTGGATAGCTCTGATACCAATTGATAGTATGATGAAAGAATAAGTATCCAGTCAACTACTGAGAGGGGGGGTGAATCAGTAGATAGAAAAACTGATACAAACTTCACCAATCTCAAAAATCAATCTCTCAAAGTAAACTTAGAACTAACAATGTAATACCTCTGTCAAGATAAAAACTCATAAGATAAACTAGTTGACTGTTACAACAAATTAACAGTAAAAACTTCTTCATAGCTCAATGCTTCCGGTTATCATAACTTATCAAAATAGTTAAGTAGTTAAGTAAAGCAAACATGAAAACTTAACCACAAAAACATTCACCACTTGACACAATTTTTTTTGATATGGAAACGAAAATAGGTAAAAACCACGGTGAGATGAGACTCACAAGATAACTATCTGAACTCTTATGAAGTTTGCCCTATTAGGAGCCTAGCCTATTAAAGCTTTACAAAAAATCCTATTAAGAACTGATCCTATTAAGAATCACTCGGTTAAGGGATTGACTACAAATGCTTTGTTAGAAGCAATACCCTGTAAGGAGTAACCTCGATAGAGGATTTGAAAATCCAATCTAATGGATCACCTTGTTAGAGGATTTGAATAACACCAAGCTTGCTAGAGCTTACCCAGTTAGGGGATTTCAATTCTGCTATAATTGTTAGAAAAGAATAGGAGTTTTTTGATTTGTCTGAATAGCACTACACTTGCTTGATCAGATCCATTTCATGTTCCTATTTGCCTTTACTCAAACTACAGATACATCATCCGGTTCAGAAACTACACACTCAAGTGATCTGCACTCACTATTTGCCAACTCATTAAACTAAACAGCTTCATCAACCTTATAAACAAATCTATCAAGTCGGTAAAACAACAAAAACCTAATTCTCATAGAGATTACAAACAAATCGGTTCAAGTATGACCATTGGATTACATAGAAATCTCTGCACATCAATCAAGAAAACCTTGATCGCTCCTTGATCACTGCTTCATCAAACTTAGTAACTCATCACGCACTTTGCATTAGATGCAATACATTTTCTCATTCCCTAGACAAAAAATGTTACAACTCGCCAAAATATCTTGGAATTGTCTTCATACAATAATTATACGTATCATAATCATTACCGCTCATCATCAGATCATAAACCAATATAACCAATTCACCAAACTTAATTGGTTAAGGTTTATCAAAAACAATAGGTAGGGTTTACCGGTTACATCAATAGATAAGGTTTACATTGGTTACCGGTTCACTCCACAATTTCTTCCTACCGGTTATAGTAACAATATTACAACAATATCATTACTGGTTTAATTAACATCAATGACAACATAACATATCATTAATGCAATCTTCATGCAAATGCCAACAATACCTTGTCGGATTTACCGATGTAGAAGTATCCTTGATTGATAATTTATCACTTGTCACCATAGGAGTACTTACCAGTTTAGAATTATCCATACCAAACCTCTTCAACAATTCCCTCAGATACTTAGTTTGATAGATAAAGATGCCTTTGTCAGTTTGAGTAATCTGCAAACCCAAGAAAATTTTCATCTCTCCAATCATGGCCATTTCAAATTCATTCTTCATGTTATTAGCAAATTCCATGCACAATTTATCTTCTCCTCCAAAAATGATATCATCAACAAATAATTCAATAATTAGAATATCATCATCAGTAATTTTATAATATAGATTACTATCAGCACTACCTTTAGTAAAACCCAACTTTAAAAGATATTTATCCAACCTTGCATACCAAGCTGTAGGAGCTTGTTTCAATCCATATAAAGCTTTCTTCAATCTGCAAACCATATCTTTATCATCTATTAGTGAAAATCCATCAGGTTTCTCAATGTATACTTCTTCTTCAAGTTCACCATTCAAAAATGCACATTTAACATCCATTTGAAATAGTCTAACAACTTCAATTCTAGCTACAGGGGTAAATGTCTCACCATAATCAATTCCTTCCATTTGAGAATATCCTTTACAAACCAATCTAGCCTTGTTTCTTACAACTTGACCATCCTCATTCAGTTTATTCCTAAAAACTCATTTAGTTCCAACAACATTCTTATTTTTAGGCTGGGGAACTAAAGTCCAAGTTTTATTTTTCTCTGTCTGATCTAATTCATCTTCCATGGCCTTTAACCAATGTTTATCCTTACAAGCTTCAATAACAGATGCCAGTTCAATTAGAGAAATAAGACATACCTCTTCATTTTCCAGTCTTCTTCTTGTCATAACTCCCTTGTTCCTGTCTCCAATGATTTGATCTTCAGAATAATTTAACCTTACATACCTTGGTGTCTTCTGAACTTTAGGTTCACTGCTCTGATCATCAGTCACAGTTGAATTTTTTTGTTGAGTCAGTGTAACTATCTCAGTTTCCTGTATCGGTTGAGGCATTGTCGTTTCAGTTATGATCACTTATACTGCTAGTTCCCTGTCATATGATATAAATTGATTTTTGTACTGCTCATCCACTTTCACATTAGCACTCTACACAATTTTCTGCAATCTTTTGTTATAACATCTATATGCTTTTCTTTGAATTGAATAACCAAGAAATATCCCTTCATAACATCTAGGATCATACTTTCCAATTGAATCATCTCTTTTGATATATCATTTACTTCAAAAAATTCTAAAATATTTAACAATAGGTGTATGTCCAAACCATAATTCATAAGGGGTCTTACCGGTTTCACCTTTGATGTGAACTCTGTTGAATGTGTAGACTGTTGTACTCATTGCTTCTCTCCAGTAGATGTGAGACAATTTGTCTTCCATCATCATGGATCTTGTTGCATCCAAAATGGTTTTGTTCTTTCTTTCCACTACTCCATTCTATTGAGGAGTTCGAGGTGCAGATAATTGTCTCCTAATTCCATTTGTCTCATAATAACTATTAAATTCATGAGAAGTGAACTCACTGCCTTGATCTGATCTTAAACATTTGATTTTCAATCTAGTTTTTGTTTCAACCTTTGCTTTAAAGATCTTGAATTTCTCAAAGGCTTCAGACTTCTCCCTAAGAAAGTCACCCACATCATTCTAGAATAGTCATCAATAATCAACATGAAATACCTATCACCTTGAAAGCTTCTAGTCCTTGCTGGACCACATAAGTCAATGTGAGTCAAATCAAGTACATCATTAGATTTATCATGTGTACTCTTAAAAGAATTTCTAACTAGCTTTCCCAATTGACGTTCCTTACATACCAAATTATGAGCCTTCATAATCTTAGGTATATCTCTAACTGCCTTAGTTGAACTGATCTTAACAATACAATCAAAATTAACATGACACAACCTCTTATGCCATAACCAACTCTCATCAATATGAACAATCAAACATGTCTTATTACCAATATTCAAGTGAAAGATATTACCTCCAATCTGAATACCAGTTGCAATCTCCAAACCAGTCTTGTTAATGATTTTGCATTTTCTATCTTTAAACTCAAGTTGGAAACCCCTGTCCACCAATTGACCAACACTTAAAGATTATTCTTTAAACCCTCTACATAATAGACATTGTTAGTATTATGCTTACCATCCAGAGAAATAGTACCTCTACCTTTGATCATATATGCTTTGTC
The DNA here is from genome assembly GCF_030272615.1 of Cryptomeria japonica. Taxonomy (NCBI): domain Eukaryota; kingdom Viridiplantae; phylum Streptophyta; class Pinopsida; order Cupressales; family Cupressaceae; genus Cryptomeria; species Cryptomeria japonica. Next base: position 334,239,519 of record NC_081405.1, on the reverse strand, counting down.
ATCACCAAATCTGACTTGACCGCCATTATATTCTTGCAGGGATATAAATTTCCCTTTATCTATAGTCATATGATGTGAGCATCCACTATCAATTACCCATTCATCCTTATATTCAACTTTTTCTGCCAAAGCTTTTTCTTCATTCATGACAGCTGGTTCTGGTTCATATTCCTTTAAAGCATAGAACACCCATTCCTTTCCATTGCCAGATCCACTAGTAGAGTCTTTTCTTGGTTCATCCCCAGAGTCATCACTTACTCCTTCCTCATCTGCTATGTAGCATTGTTTACTTTTCTTGAATCTATATTTGTTCTGGTTAGGCTTAAATGATTTCTTAACTCTTTCCTCAAAACTTGCATTTCTTTCAGGACATCTAGATGCAAAATGACCGAACTTATTACATGAAAAACATTTAAAAGGTGCTTTTCCTTCATACTTACTTCCTGTCGGACCTTTAGGTACTCTTCCAAAAAATAAGGCTTCAAGTTTCTCAAATTCTTCATCTTCTTTCCTCATGTCTTCCAATTCTTTTGCATATAAGGCTTTCCAATCACTTTTGCTAGTAGATGATGATGCATGAAAAGAAGGTTCAGACTTTACAACTCTGGAAGATCCAAATTCTTCAAGCTCAAAAGCAGATAATTTCCCAATTAGAATGTCTTTGTTAACTGAAGTGTTTGTCTCTCAGCTCATTAATTGCAGTTGCCTTCAACTTGTAAGCCGGTGGAAGGGATCTCAAGACTTTGGAAACTATTTCATCTTCACTCAGAGATCCTCCACAATATTGAATTCCCATAACAATCTCATTTACTCTTTCCATAAACACAACAATTCTTTCATTATCTTCCATCTTTAAGTTTTCATATCTTACCTAGTAACTATCAAGTTTAGCAATTTTGATAGTAGGATCACCTTCATTCAGAGTTTACAATTTATCCCACATAACCTTAGCCGATGATTTATCAGTCAAACCCATGATCTGCTGATTAGTAAGTGCACATAAGAGGGCTTCTATAGCTCTACAATCATTTTCAATATTCTTGTCCAAGTCTACAAGAGCAGGATTGCCGGATGCTGGATCATAATGTGTGTATCCTTTCTCAGTGACCTCCCAAATATCCTTGCCAAGCCATTCTAATTTTCCATGTCCCATAATTTGTTCCATCAAGCTTAGGGATTTCTCTTCTAAAAATAGTTGCCAGTGGATTTGAAGTGTTAGCTGCCATAGGATCTACCTCAAGCGGTTAAACTTCTACAAAAGAGGACCAAAGCTCTGATACCAATTGCTAGGATAACCAGTGAACAACTGAGAGGGTGGGGTGAATCAGTTTTTAATAGATTATACCAATTAATCCACTTAATAACTTTTAACCAGATTAAGTACCGGTAAAGCAGAAATAGATACCGATAAACAATACAACTTAACAATTAAACAGATAATCAATACAAAGCAACCATACCACATAACACCATGATTTGTACATGGAAAACCCTGAAAGGAAAAAACCACGGTGGGAAGCCTAGCCACAGTCAGATGATACTTCTATAGAAAGTATGTGATACAATGAGGGGCCTGCACATGCAGGAAGGCACACTGACTAGAGTGTACTGCTCATTACAAAAGAGTCTCACTGACTAGAGAGAGGTTATAACCACATCAAGATAAATGGACAACAATCCAGAGTAATGAACTGCCAGAGGTAGCATCTGCCATGCCTGATTATAGTCTCGGTTAAGCTCAATACTGGAGGCCTTTGACCTCTTCCTTAATCCCAATTTGATCACCTATGATCGACCAAAACTCCTTCGCATATGATATTGCATTTCAAGACCACGACACTTATTCCACATTCCCATACCATGATCTACAATGAGATCTTACATCATTTTATACCAACCCTAAGGCCTAAACCAATTAGGTCAGGCACCTAAAAGATATTACAATAAGATCATTACATAAATCCATATTACAATGATATGCCATGTCGGCTTAAGACCAAAACAACAATAACCAATTCATAGAACATCCTGAAACATCCTAGTAACGTGTAGAGTACACTTTAACATGATACCGGTCCATAACCTAGATAGGCATTGGACCTATTCTAGGTCCACCACGCTAAAGCAATGTCTTCAAGCTATTTGAAGCACGATCAAAGAACATCTTTAGCATCTTGAAATCCATGTAGAAGTCGCACGAACACCACTTATGCATCCTGTCAAGATTCCTCAATGAAAGCCCCATCGGTTAAACCTTAAACCAATGTCGGTAAGGGTTTACAAGAGTGTATGATAGCATTCAACCACCAAGTCAATACCAACTTCCCAAAATATGATCCAGGAACATGTAACACATAAAATCAAACATACTCCATTGATCCAAACATGTCAGAAGTGTCCAACAGATAGTCTCTACTAGATCTTCTACCGTTAACCAAAACCTGTATGTCGGTAACCAACCATAACAGCTAGTGTTGACATCAATGACAAAACATCAATGTAACACATAATCAATTCATCCATAATGCCAACAACAACATTATTTAAAAAATGTGTAAGAATATGATTTGTCAAAAATTGAATGTAGTTTCTAAGCTACTAGTTGTTTTTTTGGAAAAAACTAAATGTATTTGATGAAAATTTGAGATTTCAATGCAGTAGTACTAAAATTTCAGGAAAAAGATAAGAAGCGTGTGTCTGTCTAACCACCCTAATCACAATCAAATCATAATATTTTTTATAAGATTTTAGATATAAATAGAAGACTGATGTCCAAATGTGACACAAATTTTTTTGTATTTTTGGAAATAAATAATTAATTATGATTTTTCTACTACAACTTTTTTAAAATATAAAAAACTTGTCTATTTGACCATCATAACTTGGTCAATTTTTTTATGAAATTCAATTTTTTTTAATCCTATAGTATACGAAGCATAGAATGTGATGCATGTTTCAGATTCAAAAAATGTGATACCATTTGAAAGTTATAGATATTTTTCAATCAGACTATCAATCAGAACTTTAGTCAGAATATTGCCACTTTTTGCCCCCTCGTGATCTTGCACATACCCTAATTCATACATAAACTATTTAACTAAATATTATATAAATAATGTTTTAACCCTAAAAATCTTGATACTGTACCCGTAAAACTAGTATACACATTTCAAATTCCTTAGATGAAAGATGTTTAGAATCGTATTTCCTAATCTACACAAGAAAGTTCAAATTGTGTAGTGTACTTCAAAAAAGTTTTGCTTTTGTGACGATAATTGTATCACTAGCTCCTAAATGCTTACTAGAGTGCAAGTTTAAGATTTATTTTAAGCTTGAATCTAAGCTGCTCGTGACTAGCTTTCAACAAACTCATGAAGATTTTCACCATCTTCCTCAATTCTTGCTTTTTCATTGAAGATGATATGAAATACATTTGTATTCCAATCCCTAACATGGATTTGAATATTTTTGAGCTCAAAAGATAAGATATTCATCTTAGAACTACTTGTTGTCAAAGTGATGAATAAGGGGCTTCTACAAACGAGTCAAATGTTGAATTTACCCAACAACATCAATCTAATTATATTAGATGTTTATACAACGAATAATACACAAAAATATGAAGCTGGAGAAAATTCTAGTGCAAGAGAGTGGGTAGGAGGGAAAATAAAATGTGAGTGCAAAGGCCCGATGGTAAGTGTGTAGCCTTTTATGTCAACAAAAAATTCTAGTAATCATCAAGAATGAAAATAGCAAAATATTCAATAAACTACAACTATATTTTCTAAATTAGGGGATGTCATAGTACTACTAAAACCAACTTTTCAGTCTAATCTGTTATGAAAATTGTAGCCTAAGAATTTCTAGGCATTTTCCCTTTTCTTACAAAAGGAAAGCCAAAATTAGGCTACTTTCATGCTACTGTAGAAGAACTTATGCTCAAACAAAAGTTGTTGGGGATGATTAAGGCTTGCTTGAACGGTTTGGGTGTCCTCCTCCTTTACTCTATTTTCTTTTTGATTTTTCAATCTCATTGTCTGCAGGGATGTCCTCTCCACTAATTGAAAATTATTTTTGAGTATAGGGGACAGTTTGAAGGATCTCGATGGAGAGCTTGACTCTTGGGAGGGAGATTATTGTTGTACATGGAAAGTTGTTTATTGTGATGAAGTGGAGAAGGGCAGACATGTCTCCAAGTTGGATATCCATGGATTCTACCTAGAAGGTAATATGAGTTCAAGCTTGCTTGAATTGAAACATCTCAACCATTTAGATTTGGGGGGTAATAATTTCTGCTAGGAAAATATGATGCTTGTAGGATTGGATTCCTTTAAAAACTTAACGTATCTAGATATGTCTTTAGTGAAAGGTATATCTAGTGGGTGTACAAGAGAAAATGAGTTGAGCATACAATGGTTGTCTTGTTTGTCATCACTAAATATCTTGCATTGAGTAGGTTATATCTGTAGTGCTCTAAAATAAACCCAGGCATCAGTAGTCTATCCAAGCTTAGTCAAGGGAATTGATAGAAAAATCGACAATAAAAAGAGGCACCAAAAAATTTTCCCAACCGTAGTGTGAGACAAATTTCCAACGTGGGGTGCCCCCACAGGGGATAAGCCTATTGGCTAATTATTTTGGTTAATAATTAAATATCATGGCTTTAAATGTATTAGATATGTTTTGTCCAATCTTTATGTAGTGATTTAATTAATATGTATATATAAGATTAAAGGATTGGAGTGCCAACCTATATTATTTAAATATAATTTATAGATAGTCAATTATATATTTACAACTTTTAAATATTATTTATATTTTTAAGATATTAAAAATTATTATATTATAATATATCTATTTAATTTAGTTTTGAAATAATAAATATAAAATGTAAATAATAAATCATATGTTTACAAACTTTTAAATTTTTTATTTTTTATTTGTTCATATATTATATATATATAATTGATTTTAATATATATTATTCAAATATTTTAATAATACTATTATTTAACTAACACTCTCTCTCTCTCTCTCTCTCTCTCTCTCTCTCTCTCTCTCTCTCTCTCTCTCTCTCTATATATATATATATATATATATATATATATATATATATATTCTTCTCCCGCTTCTATCAATAAGCATGTCTCCCTCTCTTTAACCATCCATCTCTCTCTCCCTCTTACTAGACCTCTATACCTCTTTATCTCTCCTCCTCCTCTCCTATCCCTCACTTCTCCATCTCCATGTTCATATACATCTCTATCTTTATCTCCTTACCCCTCCCTCTCTCTCATTCTTCCTCCTCTATATCTCCCTTTTTTATAATCCATATTCCTCCCCATCTTTCCCTCTCCCTATTACAATCATAACATGAGCTTGTTAGTAATGGAGTCTAATTATCTTATGTTAAGACTTATGTTCCATAAACAAAAATTATTCGCTAAATGACCTACCTGATGTTGGCATTATGTGAACCGGTATGAGGACATAATGACATTGTATGTTGTCATTGATGTCAATATGCTAAAGAGGTGAGAACCGACATAACACTGTGAACCGACATTCGTGCCAAAGTGAAACGTTGTGCTTGTTCAAGGTGAACCGGCATATGGTTATGGGAACCGGCACATGGAAGCGTTGTATGACTACCGATTAGTAGTCTCAACTTCAGGGTTTCCAGTTTAAGTGCTTCAAGCCTATGTGGCTCAATCGGTGACATTATGTGATGAGTTAGCATTGTAATGAAGAACAGATCATGTTGCCATGTCAGCCTTGTGCGCGTGAAGGATCTTGAATGAAGGAGATTGTTCTATCTACCTCGAGAATGTGCAAAGTCTGTAAAATGGTGATAACGTGTGATGGGTTATCAACCACCATGAAATTAGTGAAAATGGACGATGGAGAATATCTTGAGATTAGATCAAGACTATTGCAATTAATGGAGTGTTCTCAATGGTCAGGATTGAACCATTTGAATTCCTTAACCTAATAGGTTTATGGTTTAGGGTTTATGCTACCGACCTATCTATTTTCCTATAAGGTTGATGTTGTGTCTCTTTCTGAGGTTGTTGGAAAAAGTTGTGTGTGAGTATCCAAGAGAAGGAATACGTGATTCTTGCCAGACCAAAAGGAGAGAAGTGATACCTGCAGAGTGTAAGTGCAGAAGATGAAGAGGAGATTAAGCGGATCTGCATTGGCATTGAGTGTTGTTACTAGATCATTGTAATACCTGTTGATCTCTAACCACCTCAACAGTTGGAAAATCCCTTAACAGGGTAGCCTTAACCGATTTGCTGTAAATCCTTTAACAGGGCAATTCAAAGCTATTGAGTTCGAAATCCTTTAGCTATTGAGTTCTTGAAATCCTCTAACAAGGTAACCTTTAACAGGGTTTAACCCTTAATCAGGTATTGTAGCCATCCCTTAACTGGGTGATCTTTAATAGGATCGGTTCCTAGCAAAACCTTTTGTAATGTCTCTAATCGGACAAGGCTCCTAACAGAGCGAACTTCTAAAGAGTTCAAAAATAGCTTGTGGGTATTCATCCCCACCGTGGTTTTTCCTAGTTGGGTTTCCACGTGAAAAATCTGTGTGTTATGTGTGATGCTTTTATCTTGTGATGCTTTGCTATTGTCCATCAAGCATATAATGGTTCTGTGTTTTATGCCTATCAATAAAACATGTTGAACTAGCTGTTATTATGATCTGATGGTAGATTACCTGTTTATGCATAAGGGTGAAATGGTAGTGTAGTCTTGAGTTGAGTGAAAAGCTAAGTGAGTAACCGGTTAATGCTTGTCACAGTCATTCCTAGCTTTACCGGTTGCACTCTGTTTCAAACCGGTGTCACTGCTTGCTAGTCATTTGAAGTATCTATTGTCAAACCGGTTTAGGACTATATTTTTATCTGTACTGTTTCACCCCCCCTCTCAGTACCGGGTTTATACTATCCATTCATCATTGAGTTATCACCTAATACTCCTAAAAGTGATTATGCAAAATATTGGTGTCTTTGACAATGATTTTAGCTATTTTGACTCTCTGTTGTTCTCTATTTTCGCCCTCGGGGTTTAGGGTTTTTAGATTTATGTGTTCCTGGATGAAATTTTGTTTTTGATTATGAGAAAAATAGGTTTTGAAGGGATCCCAAAACCCTTTACAAAAGATCCTTAAAAGATAATAGCATTAAGAAACATGAAAAGACATTCTGCCAAAAAACCAGCACAGTTTTGGGCAAAAATCAACATAAAAGCTCAACAAAACCAGCAACATCCAACCATAATAGAAAAAATACAAAAGACAAAAGACAAATTACTTAATGTTTTTCAGGGCATTAGCCAAATTTTTGCTAATCCCTTGCAAATATTTAATATTATCCCTAAGCTTAGGGATATCCTTGGAAGAGGCCACAACAACTTTTTTCATGCTCGCCCTTGTTCTTTTTGCCGCACCACTAGGAGCACTTTCCACTATCCCTGCCTCAATAGCTTCCTCATCAATATCTAGGTCTACAACAGGTTTGGAGGTGCTGGAGCCATCAAGGAACTTGGTAATTTCCTCTAAATTCTTAGTCATCGAGGTAAGGATATCCGGAATCATTACCAAAAAGTTTTTCATAGCTCTTTTTCCTTCCTCCAGTTTACTAATCTAAGCTTCCAGCTTCTCCACTTTTTCCTCCATACCCTTTTTCCATTACTCCTGGTTCATTTTAGCTTTCTTTACTTTCTCTTCCTGCTGCTTATCAATTTTTTCCAGATTCTTGATTCCTTCATAAACCCACCTGTCAAAACCCATTCGAGCCTTAGACTGGTTTTTGAGTTTATCCAGAATCATCCCCTCTCCAGCTTTATCCTGATCCCTGCTTGAATTATCCTTGTCCTTCTCCTACTCAATTTCCATTTCCCTTTCCTCATTAATCTTATTGTTCTGCTCCTCCATTGGCTGGCTCTTAACATTATCTATACTCACACTGTGGGTAAGACTATTCTGATCAGAAACATCCTCAGCTCCTCCTTCCTCTTCCTCCACTTCCTCTTCTTTCTAGCTCTCCTCTCCTTCAGACTCATCGGTCTCAATCTCACTTCCATCTTTTCCAATGTCCTCTAAATCAATCTTCGTATCCTTTTGATTACCCTTGTCCTCTTGAGTTTTCTTCATAGTGGTTTTTTGGCCCTTTTTGCTCTATGTCAACTCATCCTTGCTAGGCCCACCTTCCTCCATCTTTCTCTTTCCTTTACCCAGTGACACTGACAATCTTTTATTTTCTTGGATAGCCAGAATCTTGTAATGCTCATAAATGAGCAAAATAAGGCTGCAGTGAAGCATAGGCGAAGAAGGGTTCTTGCTATGCTTATTTAGAGACCACGACAGAGACCTAAAGAGGTAATAGGGTAGAGAAATCCTCTTCTCATGTCTAAAATGATTTAAAAGCACAAAATAGTATGTGTGGACCCTGGTAAAATGACCCTCCATAGTAATATATTCCATAATTGCATTAAGCACACAACCCCATACTTTCTTAACATTGGAAGCATCATAATACCCCCCCATGGCTTTTCCTAGTTTCGCTCTCTCCTTCTCTTTATGTGGAAAAAGATTAACTGCATTATTAGACACTTTCAAGTCTCTAAAGAAGTTAAGACCAGAATGGGGCATACTTATGACCATCGCAATGAGGTCCGCATCCAGCTTAAACCTAACACCATGAATTTTGAAGGAGCCATTTATCCAGTTTTCAGTAACTTTGGTGACCGCTAGGTAAACTCCGCCTTTATCATAGTCGACCAACTTTTCCATGAAATTCATCATTAATCCTTTCTCCAGCTTTGTCCAAACCTTAGGCATCTCCTGCCATCTACAAATATTATCAAGTTCCTCTCTTCTTAGATCCCCCCCCATTTTAGATTTCGTTTTTACAATTTCTCTTCTTCTGCAACTTCAGAGCTTTCTTCCACACTTGATTTTTTGAAAATGCATACCCAGAAAGTGTGCGGAAAATTAATATTCTTGATTAGGACTCTGCCCTTTTGACATGTCATCATCACCTTTCTAAAAATTTGAAGATTACTCATTAAAACTTTCATGATTAATCATGTGATCCATCTTTCCCCATAAATCTGTCCTTTCTAATGAGTTCTTTAATATTAAAATCAATATTAACTTCCCCATTCCATATACTTTGTGCTTCGGAAATTACGCCAAGGTTCGCTAGACCATTCACTACAACATTTTTTTCTCTAAAGGCATGTTCAATGATAATAGATTTAAAGCTAGAAATAATTTCCCTAGCTTTAAAAATAATATTTTCTATAGTCCACGAAGGCTCAATTTCTCCCTTGAGGCATTTAATAATGTTAAGTGAGTCTCCCTCCAACCATAAATTATCATGATTAAGAATTTTAGCTATAATCAAAGTATTCAAAGCCACCGAGGCTTCAACATAATGACTAGTTTGGCTACCCAAAGGGCCAACAACAACCACAAGGCAACTTCCAACAAAATTTCTGACAATGCCCCCATAACCAGCTTTCCTCGGGTTCCCCTTAGAAGCCCCATCAAAGTTGGCCTTAATCCATCCTTGAGAAGGAAAGCACCACACAAGAACATCCCTACACTTATCCTTACTGATTATGTTATTGAAGAGGTTCCATCTTTCATTAAAGTCTTCTTTAGCAGCTAAACCATTATCAGTTCCATTTAAACATTCAAAGATCCCTCTATAGATTCTATCCACCATCACTTCAGGGTTCAGACTTTTATCCCTAAAAATCCTATTTTTGCACTCCTTCCAGATGTTCCATATGACATTAGGGAGAGTAAGTTTCCAAAGCTCAACACTCTTAGAATTGGAACTAGGGCAATACCACTGCTGCCAAAACTCTTCCAGAGAGTTCGGGAAAACCCAGCTCAACTTCCACCTACTAAAAATAATATTCCAGATTTCCTGAATGAAAAATACACTGGTAGAAGATATGACAAGAAGACTCCTCATCCCTGTAGCAAAAAGAACACCTGTTAGGAAAAACAAATCCATGCTTATGGAGATTATCAAGAGTTAGCACCTTATTTTGGATAAAAATCCAAAAGAAGATATTAATTTGGGCATCAACTTCGTTATCCATACTTTAGCCCACAAAGGGATCTCTTCCAGAACTTTGTTTTGGATAGACACTGCTGAAGACACAAAATATTTCCCATCCGAAGTTTCCCTCCAAATCAAACAATTCTCAATATTGTCCATAAAAACTTTAGAAGAAAGCAAAATCTTTAGAAATTTTAATCCCGAACAAAGATGGCTGAAATCAATCCACTTCCCATTTCTCTAGTAGTCTCTAACAAAGACTCCATACCTACTTTTGAACCAATCTTTCCATTCCTTAAGGATGGGGATTTCCTCCAGCGGTTTATCCATAAGCCATCTGTCCTCCTAGAATCTAATAATTCTCCTATTCCCCAATTTCCACTTTCTTCCAGCTGCTGCCCAAGCTTTAGCCATTTGAACTGCATTCCAAATTGCAGAGCCTTCCAAAAAAAGAGAATTTTCCATAAATTCTTCCTCAAATGGTTGCATGTAAAGGTATTTCTTTTTCCAAATTAAATTCCATTCTCTTTCCTCCCCTTTCATTCTCCAAATTTGTTTAGCTAACAAGGCATTATTCATAGTTATAATATTCCTTAACCCCAAACCCCCAAAAGCCTTAGGAGTACAAATATTATTCCATGCAATAAGGGGGTTTCTATTTTTATCTTCCACTCCCAACCATAAGAATCTTTTTTGAATTCTTTCAATTGCCTCCGCAAACTTTCTGGGGATTTTGAACAGACGAAGGACATAGATAGGCAAATTTTTAAGGGTAGCTTTACATAACGTCACCTTACCCGCTTGGCTAAGGAGGGATCCTTTCCATCCAACCAGTTTGGAATTGAATCTATCAACCAGCTTCATCCAAAAATTCTCCGAAGGCTTTAAGCATAGAGGGAGACCCATATAGGTTGAAGGAAACTCAAAAATTTTGCATCCAAGGATTCTTTCGATCCTTCTTTGTCTATCCACAGGGGTATTGATGAAGAACAAAGAACTCTTATCCCAATTTATTTTTTGACGAGAAGCAGTTTCATAGGAATCCATAACACTCTTCATGTTTCTTGCTTCCCTAATGGTAGCTTCTCCCATAGTGATCGAATCATCAACAAATTGTTCATGAGTATAGGTTATGTTGGAAGATGAAGGTTTAAGGCCTTTGAGTTTCCCTTCTTCCACATTTCTGATAATAAATCTACCCAAACTTTCAGCCAGAATAGTAAACAAGATAGGAGAGATGGGATCCCCCTGTCTTAGGCCTCTAGAACTTTTGAAGAAACTAGAAGGGGATCCATTAATAATAACTGCAAAGGTAGAAGTTCCAGTCAACTAAGAACAAAGTTGAATCACCTTTTCCCCAAACCCAAAAGCTTTCATAATTCTGAAAAGGAATTGCCAATTCACTCTATCATAGGCCTTAGACATGTCTAGCTTAAGAAAAAAGCCATGTTTTTTAACAACAGTTAAAGAATGAATATTCTCATGAACAGAAATGATAGAATCTAGAATCTGTCTACTAGGGACAAAATTGTTCTACTGAGCCGAAATAATGCGGGGGAGAATATCCAACATTCTAGAAGTAAGAACCTTAGATATAATCTTGTAAACAGAATTACAAAGACAGATAGGTCTGAACTAATTGAGAGAGTCAGCTCCAGAGATCTTAGGAATAAGAACGATAAAGGTAGCAATGAGTTCTTTTAGAAGCCGCCTTGAACCAAAGAATTCTTTAACTCCATTACAAATATCAATATCCACAATATGCCTAAAGTTTTGGAAAAAGAACATAGGGAATCCATCTGGACTAGGAGACTTATCTCCATGAAAGGAAAACACAACCTTTTTCATTTCCTGACTTGAAGGGATCCGAGAGAGATTTTTGTTGTCATCCTCATTTAAAATGGGAGGGATTGCTTGAGAAAGAAGGTCTTGATTTCTGATATCCAGAACGTCCACCCCTCCCAACAGATTGCTAAAAAAATTCATAGCTTCCTTTCTTATTTCATTTTCATATGATAAAATCCCCCTATTGTAGGATAACCTAGAAATCTTGTTAGCCACCAGTTGATATGTGGCGACTGATCAGCAAAGTACTATACACTCAGCACGTACCCTAAAAAGGTTGACTTTGTTTGGCCCTAAAAACACATGTTATAAGCGGCTGGGATGCTTAAGGCATTGTAAGGTTGATGCACTATTTTGCTGGATAATAAGAAAGATTGGACGACTATGTATGGTGGACGTAACCCATTCTGGGTGAACCACATTAAATCTCTGTGTTATATGTGTCCTATTTTATTCCTTTATCTTTTGTAACTAAATCTGCATATAATTGTTAGTTCATATTTGCTTTGAATCTGCTAGAAACCCTAACAATTGATATCAAAGCGAGGTTTTCTGTAAATTGGCAGGACTTTCAGATTTGAGTGGGAGCAATGGAGGATTCCAAATTCAAGGTCAAAAAGTTTAACGGCTAGAATTATCAGTTATAGAAAATGCAGATGGAGGATTACCTGTATCAAAAGGATTTGTGGCGGTCATTGGAAGGAAAGGCAAAGAAAGCGACCACAATGTCAGATGAAGAGTGAGACATTTTAGATAGAAAGGCACGGGGATCCATTCGATTGTTCCTTGCACCATCTGTAGCATTCAATATAACAGAAGCAAAAACGACTGTAGATTTGATGGCAACATTGGCTAAGTTGTATGAGAAACCCTCAGCTTCGAATAAGGTATTTCTTATGAAGCGTTTATTTAATTTGAAAATCAGTGAGGGAGGATCTGTAGCGGAGCACTTAAATGAATTTAATACAATTACCAGTCAATTGTCTTCGATAAAAATTACCTTTCCAGAAGAGGTTTGGGCTCTCTTGATTTTATGTTCTTTGCCAAAAAGCTGGAATAGCTTGGTTATGGCTGTAAGTAACTCTGTCTCTAGTAAAAACACTTTGGTATTTGATGATATTATTGGTGTTATCCTAAGCGAGGAAATGCAAAGGAAAAGCACAGGTGAGACTTCAACATCATCAAGTAGTGTTTTGAATGTGGAGAACAAAGAAAGATCAAAGGAAAGAGGAAAAGGCCCTTGGAATGAGAAGTCACGAGGGAAGTCAAAGAAAGGACGCTCTCAATCTAGAGGAAAGAAAGATTGCTGGTACTATGGAAAGCCTGGTCATCTAAAGAAAGACTGTTGGTCTCAGAAAAACAAAGAAGGAGACAAAAATGAAAATGATAGTAAGAAAGCTAATATTGCAAGTAATACTCTACAAGATGCTTTAATCTTATGTTTGGATAATGTTAATGATTCCTGGGTAATAGATTCTGGGGCTTCATTTCATGGTACACCCCATAGAAAATATTTTCTAGATTATGTTCAAGGTGATTTTGGATAGGTATATTTGGGTGATGATGAGCCCTGTCAAATTGTTGGAAAAGGAAAGATAAAGATCAAGTTGTAGAATGGAAATGACTGGTTTCTGCAGGATGTAAGACATGTTCCTAATTTAAGAAGAAATTTAATTTCTACAAGGTAACTAGGTAGTGAAGGTTGCATAGTTACCTTCTCAGATAGTATCTAGAAGGTCAGTAAAGGATCATTAGTAGTAGCTAAAGGTGCGAAGGTAGGCACATTATATCTGTGTACTGGTAACACTTACTCTACCCTAGCTACTACAGATAAAGTTACTGCAGGGACAACAACAATAGATGTTGCAAGAACAGATTAGATAATGTGGCACCATAGGCTTGGGCACATGAGTGAGAAAGGGATGAAAATCCTTCACTCCAAAAATCTATTTCCAAGACTAAAGAAGATTGATTTAGAGTTCTGTGAAAACTGTGTTTATGGTAAACAGAAAAGAGTTAGATTTCTCAAGGTTGGGAAAGAGAAGAAGAGTGAGAAGTTAGAGCTTGTGCATTTAGATGTATGGGGACCGGCTCAGGTATCATCTCCTGGTGGCTCTTGTTATTATGTTATTTTTATTGATGACTCAACCAGAAAAACATGGGTATATTTCCTAAAACAAAAATCAGATGTTTTTTAAACTTTTAAGAAATGGAAAGCTTTGGTTGAGAATGAGATAGGAAAAAAGTTGAAGTGCCTCAGATCGGATAATGGAGGTGAGTATTGCAGCAAAGAATTTGAAGATTACTGCTCCTTAAATGGGATTCGAAAGCAGAAGACAGTTCCAGGAACTCCATAGGAAAATGGTGTGTCAGAGAGAATGAATAGGACTATCATGGAACGTGCGAGGAGCAGGAGATTGCATGCTGGATTGCCCTTACATTTTTGGGTAGATGTTGTACATACTGTTGTCTATTTCTTAAATAGAGGACCTTCAACCCCTTTGGATGGTGGTATTCTAGAGGAGGCATGGACTGGTAAAAAGGTAAATTATTCTTTTCTGAAAACCTTTGGTTGTGAAGCTTTTGTCCATATTGATAAAGAAAACAGAACCAAGATTGATGCTAAATCTCAAAAATGTACCTTCATTGGATATGGGATAGATGAATATGGCTATCAGTTATGGGATTTTGAAAATAAGAAAATAATTAGAAGTAGAGATGTTATATTCAATCAGAAGGTTATATATAAAGAACAGATGCAGGAAAAGAAGCATGAACAGGACAAACAAGAATATGTGGTGCTGGATGAGATTCTTAAAAATGAAATGCCATAGGTATTTGATGCTCAGCAACAACAGATTGTCCCACAAACTCTTGCAAGTGTTAGATGTTCTACGAGGTCAAGTAGACCCCCTGAAAGATTTTCTCCTTCTTTGTATTCTATTTTATTAACTGATTCTGGTGAACCAGAAGAATATGAAGAAGCAATGCAAGTTGATGCCAAACAACAGTGGGAGCTAGGCATGAAAGAGGAGATGAACTCCTTGATGAAAAATAAGACTTGGGACTTAGTCCCTTTACCTACAGAAAAAAGAGCTTTGCCTAACAAATGGGTTTATCGGCTGAAGGAGGAGGAAGGAGGTCAGAAAAGATATAAGGCCAGACTTGTGGTAAAAGGTTTTACACAGAAAAAGGGTATAGATTATGATGAAATATTTTCTCCAGTTGTAAAAATGACTTCAATTAGAACTATACTTAGTCTTGTGGTTGTAGATTATTTACATCTTGAACAATTAGATGTCAAAACAACTTTTCTCCATGGAGATTTGGAGGAGGAAATTTACATGCTGCAACCACAGGGATATGAGGTCAAAGGTAAGGAGAACTTGGTGTGCAAGTTGAAGAAAAGTTTGTATGGCCTAAAGCAAGCACCCAGACAATGGTATTTAAAATTTGATAGTTTCATGGCTAAACATGATTATCATAGATGTCATTCTGATCATTGTGTATATTTTAAGAGATTGGATAATGGTAGTTATATTATCCTGTTTCTTTATGTTGATGACATGCTTGTTGCTAGGTCTAACATGCAACATATAAATGATCTCAAACATAAATTAGCTAGGTCATTTTCTATGAAGAATTTGGGTGCAGCTAAGCAAATTCATGGTATGAGGATTACACAGGATAGGAAAAATAGAACCTTGAATTTGTCTCAAAGCAAATATATAAAGAAGGTGTTGAAAAGATTTAACATGCAGGATGCAAAAGCAGTTAGTACACCTTTGGCTAGTCATTTCAAATTGACTAAGGAGATGTGCCCAAAGGCACAGGAAGAGGTAAAGAAAATTTCTAACATCCCGTATTCATCAACTGTTGGCAGTCCGATGTATGCAATGGTTTGCACAAGGCCAGTTATTGCACATGCAGTGGGAGTTGTGAGAAATTTTATGAGTAATTCGGGTATGGAACATTGGAATGTTGTGAAATGGATTCTTCGGTATTTGAAAGGAATTAATACGAAGGCATTATGTTTCAAAGGATCTAATGCTGCTCTGAGTGGATTCATTGACTCTGATTTGGCAGGTGATATTGATTCACAGAGGAGTACTTCAGGGTATGTTTTTACCATAGGGGGAACTATAGTCAGTTGGATTTCTAGGCTGCAAAAGGTTGTTGCACTTTCAACCACTGAAGCTGAGTATGTTGCTGCTACAAAAGCTAGCAAGGAGATGATTTGGTTACAATGTTTTTTGGAGGAATTGGGTCAGACACAAGAGGATCACCCATTATATACCAATAGCCAGAGTTCCATTCATCTTGCAAAGAACTCTGCTTTTCATTCAAGGACAAAGCACATTCAGGTCAGGTACCATTTCATCCAGACTATTTTGGAGGAGGGTCAGTTATGGCTTGAGAAGATTCACACAAGTGAGAATCCTGCTGATATGTTCACAAAGGCAGTTCCACATGAGAAGTTGATTTCTTCATCAGTTTCTGTTGGTCTTCTTGATTGATAAGTGTGTAATTTATACCAATCAAGTCCAAGTGTTTTATCTAGTGGATGCTGCAAGTATAGTGGTGTTGTCTTGTATTAGTCTCCAAGTGGGAGATTATTTGGTGTGGAGCCTGATCAGTCTCCAAGTGGGAGATTGTTGATATGTGGTGACTGATCAACAAAGTATTGTACACTTAGCACGTATAAAACCCTAAAAAGGCCGACTTTGTTTATTGCCCTAAAAACGCATGTTATAAGCGGCTGGGATGCTTAAGGCATTGTAAGGTTGATGTACTATTTTGCTGGATAATAAGAAAGATTGGACGACTGTGTATGGTGGACGTAACCCATTCTGAATGAACCACGTTAAATCTCTGTGTTATCTATGTCCTATTTTATTCCTTTATCTTTTGTATTTAAATCTACATATAATTGTTAGTTCATATTTGCTTCGGATTTTCTAGAAACCCTAACACCGCCATATGCTTAAGAGTAGTCATGTGGAAAAACCAGGTGTTTTTATCACCTTCCTTCAAATACAAAGCTCTTGATCTTTGTCTCCAAAAAGTTTCTTCATTAGAGACAATTTCATGGTATTTAAACAACAACCCGTTTTCAACATTTCTCAAATCCTCAGAAAGCCCTTCCTCCTGGATTTTATCTTGAACTTCTTTAATATTAGTCTTAATTTGAGCTTTACTTTAAAAAATATCTCCAAAAGTCTCTTTGTTCCAGATTTTAACTTTGGCTTTTATGATGTTAAGCATTTTGGCAACTCTGAATAAGGTCATTCCCTCAATCTCCTAATTCCACCATTCAGCAACACAGACTTCCAAAGATGGGTGGAATAACAAAGCTTTTTCAAATCTAAAGGGAAAATTTTGCTTTGCAGAAGTTGAATTGGCAGTGAAAGAAATAGGGTAATGATCAAAACCAATCTTAATGATTGACACCAAAGAATAATTATACTTAGAAAGCCAATCAGGAGAAATCAGGGATCTATCCAAACTTACTTGAATAAGATCAAAACCAGTTCTTTGATTGGTCCAAGTGTAATTAATCCCTTGGAGATCCACATCCATCAAAGCTTGATCATTAATAAAAATCCATAATATCTTGTCTTCCATCCGGCTGCAAAGGGAGCCCTCCCATCTTTTCATCCTCTTTTAAAGGGGTATTGGAATCTCCCATAATCATCCAACTTTTATCAGCAAAACTTAGTCTATCTTCAACCAGGCTCCTCCAAAATTTAGTTCTTCCAGCTTTAGAATTAGGTGCATAGACATTAGTGATAACCCAGACAAAGTTATCCTTAATGTGCTCAAGCAAAAATGAGGTCCTATTGACCCCTGAATTAATTTCCTTACCTATAATAGTATGTTGGTTCTAAAAGATAGTTGTACCTCCAGAGGCACCCTCCGAACTTGTTCCAATTACCCCATTACTTTTGAATATTCTAATCCTTTCCACTTTATCCTTACACATCTTAGTTTCCTGAATAAGGACTACATCCAGTTTATGATCTCTTACAATATTACGCAACACATCCTGCTTATGGGGGGGATTCAACCCTCTAATATTCCATGAAATTATCTTCATACTTTAACCGGGGATAAGGCTGACTCAATGGAGCTCTGTGTTCCATTAACACGGTTCTTCCAACTTTCCTGTTCCCTCTGATTCTTTAGAGAGGGTCTCTCCTACTTTTTGTTGTGACTTCCAACATCTACCACTTTCTTATTCTTGCTTCTGGTTGAAATACCTCCATTGGGTCCTCCATTATTTGACTTGCCTTCTTTAATACCGAAAATCCTAAGATTTCCCTCAGGAGCCACCGTTTCCAAACTTTTAGGAGGAGTTTTGCATTGGGAGTTTAGGATCATATTTCTAGTCTGCTTAGGACTTCCATTGGTTAATAACAAGAAAGGCTCAGTATCTGAAATATTACAGTCTTGCGCTTCATTAAATTCTTCCTCATTTTCTTTATTATTAGATGAAGCGGAAGCATCATCATAGGAACTCTCATCAGCTTTACCTTGGATGATAGGACCAACCTTCTGATCCTCTGATTCAGATTTTTTAGTCTTTTCTTCTTTCCCATGCTCTTCCTCCTTGTTACTTTCTTTTTTACTATTAGAATAGGCACAAACTGATTTTTCATTGTTACTATTCACACCCTTCTTTTCCTTCTTTTCTATCTCGGTCACTTCCCTCTCAAGGACAACCTCTGAAGGTGGATCATCATTCTTCCCTTTCATTTGCCATTTCTGCTTCGAGTTGCTATCATTTTTACCAATCTTACTCTTCTTAAGCGGGCAAGATTTTGCCTAATGACCCAAGTTTTTACAATGAAAATAAACAAACAGGAGAGATTCATATTCAATCACTTGGGTCCATTTCCCCATTTTAGACAGAATCTCAATAGATTGAGGCATATCCATCATTTGATTAACATTAACAAAAATACGAGCAAAAACCAACCTTGATTTAGCTGCTGTCATCGGGTCGATCGAAAGAAGTTCACCAAATGATCCCACAATCCCTTTAAAGACCTCCTCATTCCAGAACTCCAATGGAAGGCCAGGGAGACGCATACACACAGGCACTGACACAAAAAAGGAATCATCTAGAGGGAGGTTAGGAGCCCATTTCTGTAAAGCCAAGGTTGACTTGCCGAACATCCATGGCCCTTCACAGAGCGCTTTATTCATATCTTCTTCATTATTAAAAGCAAAGGAAAAAAACCCCTAGGCAAAGCCACCACATCCACTTGACCTTTGAGAACCCATTTCCTCCTTATAAAGTTCCTTACAACATCAATGTTAGGTCCAAAACAAGCAAACCGTCCAACCAAGGTCATAGCTAAGCCAAACATAGCGAAATCAACCAGCTTATCCGGAACAGATATAGCAAAAGCCCCTGTCGCTGGATCAAAGATATTTTTAACTTCCGGAAGACCAAATTTCACCAGAGGCCTGACTCCAAAAAGAGAAGACCATTTCTTTTCTTTACCTCTATCATGTGGGTCTCCAGTTTTGGAATCTTTATCTTCCACCGATTTGATTGCCACCTTGTCCCCCTTAGTACCCTGAGAAGCCTGGGGACTAGCATGATTACCAGCTCCAACCGTAGAAAGACTATCATCCCCATGAATTCCGCCATCCCCAGGTTTGAAATTTGAATTTCCCGCTCGCCGCTCCTCTCCACTCATCGCAACTTCCCAGATGAAATTTTGTTATAAACCACAGGCCTGTTATGTTTTCGTATTACCTTTTTCATTTTAAAGCTTGAGGGTCTTTACCATCATCAAAAAGAGATCGCGTTCTTTCCCTAGGTGTTACTTCATACCGACCTTTTAAGAAAATTATGTCTTTTGCATTATGGTCAGGACCCCCTTTTTATATTTCCACGGGCTCTCAATTCCCTAAGTTCGACTTTGATATTTTTGGTTTTATTTCCTGAATTAAATGCCAAGCAACTAACAATCCCATCAATTTGCACGATTTTCAAAAGGATGAAGATATTTTGACTTAAGCAGAAAAGATTCTCGGGAGATAACGGTGAATATTGAGTGGACTATGTAAGCGATGCATAATGAGCGAGCAGATCAGACGACTCTCTCAAAACCACGATGAAAGATGCAAGGAAGTTAAGGACCGTGGCATCGCGAGATGATGCCATGTGTCCCAGGCAGGTCGAACAAGTCCGATAGCAGGGTACCTGACGGAGTGGAGTTTCCAGGATGATTTGGCGATTCTTCGTCAAGTTTTAAAGGGCCCACTTGTTACGTAGGAAGGTCAATATAAGTATTGACCAATGTTGATCATGCAATTTGCCGTGGTGGACAAATCAATGATGAAAACAAAAGAGGTTTTGAAAAGGAGTGATTCAGATCGTCTCAAAGTTGTTCACGCGGGAAAGCAAAGATAGAAGGAAGTAGGTATGCTGACATGGAAAACAAAGACAAATTGAGATGAGTGGATGTCGAATGATCTTCAAAACATCATTTTAATGGGTGTTTTATTAAGTCGAGTTGTATTTGCAAGACAAAGCTGGCAACACTTGAGGTGGCAATTTCTGCATGTTTTCATTGCCACCATAGAGAGAAAATCAGGTTTTTTTAGAGAGATGAAAGGGATAAGAATGATTTTTTGAGCTGGAAGTGAGATGATCAAGGACCTGTCAACAAAATCATAGGATGCATATTGTCAGGGATTCTCACAGTTAGATAGAAAATCAAGAAACTATTCATGAGAAAATTTCAAAAGATAAAAACTTAGTATCTGAGAAGAGGATTCTGGAGCAGAGAATCTATAGTCAAGAAATCAGAAACAAGATTGTTCACGTAAGGTGAACTTGGTTAGAAAAGTAGTGAATTGGCAGTTTAAGTTTGACGATTTCTTGATTTGATGGATATAGTTTCTTGAGTCTATTTGTTGGCAGAATAAGTAGAAAAGCATTGAAAAGATGATTTTTCCATGCATAAACATTGCTAAGAGAGAAGTATTTTCATTATAAATACAACCTTGTGGTGTCTTGAATTGGTAGAAAGAACAAAGAGTTCATTATTTTCTCTCAATATTTTAAGATGATAAAGACAATTTTTGAGCCATATTGTGCCAGAAGTTACACTGAGCTTTGTGATACTAGATGGATTTCCTATGGGATTGAGTATGTTTATAGTCGATGGAGTCTTGGAAGTGGGGAGGATAGCCGATGGAGGTTTGGAATCTGTTTCTTTCTGGAACCAGCCCTACGTGGCACATCATTTGCCTCCTCTCTGTCACTTGTTGGCAGAGATCTAAAGAAGAACCTTCATGAAGGAATGGGAGCAGAATATGGTTGGGATGGAGTTGGCAGCCAATTATTTCTGCAATGATATACAAGCTGCAACCCCTTCTCCTCCTTCTATGTCCCCCTACAAGCTTCTTTTTCCACTTTCTCTGATCCTAGGCATAAAGGCTTGGACTACTCTTTTTGTGGAGGGGGGATTTTATTTCTTGCCGAGATCTAAACCCTCTTCGAGAAAGGGGAAGTACTCTATGAAACATCAAGGAGCATCTCACGGTCCATCATGGGTGATAGTGGCACAGCTCAATGATTTTGTTTCTACCAAAAAGCAGTTAGGAAATTTCGGTTCTACTTCATCATGACCGCCAACAAGGAGAGTCTTTTGGGAGACTGTGAGGAATGTTTTGTTACAAATAACAAGCGATCTTATGAGCTTGTGATAGGTGTCTCCTTTGGCCCGAAGCTTGTTGCTCCCTTGTTTCTATAAAAGGGAAATCAGGGCCATGAGACATGAGGTCGAGAAATTTGGTCTAGAAGTCTTGGATTCAAATCCTTGGTCATGTATAGTAGGTTTAGGTGAAATGAGTAGGCTGTAATAGGAATTTGCAGAGCAAACAAAATGGGTTTTGTGTCTTAGTTTGTTGTAGGTTCTTGAAGGAGTTATATGTAATGCAATTTGTAACATAAAATAGCTTATGAAATGAATGAAAATATTTTCCGAATTGATTTTCTCCAATGTATGACTCTGTTATGTTTCTGAATGAGTAAGATCAAGGGTTTTCTCGTTTGTTGCATTGTTGTGATGTACGTTTCTTCTATCTTATGCTCTGACCCAAGGGGTCGGTTAAACTGCTTAGATAGGATTTGCAGACTAACAGGGCTTATACATGGATTCTGATAAGTATTGTGGGTTGGGATAAGCAGATGAGACACATTGTAAGGTAGTGTTGTCTCGAGATCTTTGGCTATTAGATTAAGGTTTTTGTTGCATATTTATCTTTGCATTCTGCAATTTTAGCTACCCAATGGATAAGACATTGATCGTTGCTTTCAGGCATTTTTCTATGATATTTATTTACTCATCACTCATCGACAACTTTCTATAGCTATAGAAAATATTAGAATATCTTTTCATTTTCTATGAATGCTGTTGTTCGTCGAAAAGTTGTCTCACACTCCAAAGCAGGTCGAGGATCACTAGGAGCTAGCCACTTTGTAGAATTCTCCCTCTTTGTTTGAGTCCCCTTTTAGGAGTGAGACCATCTGCTTTGTTTTAATGCTACCTATAAGTGTGGTGCGGAGATTGCAGAAGCATTAAGGGAACACCCTCCTGGGTTTTGCAGAGCCTGAAGTGTAAAAGGATAAATCAGAAAATCCTTGTTATATTGTTGGTCCAAGTACCTGAGTATCCTAAACAGTCCGGAGGCTGGCCCCTCCATGGATGATTTGAGGGCTCGACTTGGTTTCTGTCCCTAGGGGCAGTGCGAAAACCTCGCCAAGTGCATTTTGGGGAACCGACACTACCAATTGACCTCATGTACTACACAAATGTATGCAAAAATAAACCAAAGTTTTGTCTAATTAACCTTCCATAGAGATCTTCAACAATACCCATTACACACCAAGGTACAATTGCTAGTACTAGGCTTGGAATTTGATGGTCTATATAGTCGTTTTCCCACTTTTAGACCGTATATGACAACTAACAAAATTGTTAGACCGTATGCATCGACAGTCTATGTTTTTTCAAAAACTGTATATATGACACTTCAAATTATTAATAAACCGTAAAAAACCATAATAGATAATATATATTATATACTATTGTAATTTACTAGTATACTTATATTTAAAAAATATATGTAAAATATGCCAAGAGATATCTTATAATAGAAGATAATTATCTGTAAAATAAATATTTTTCTAAAATACTAAACACCAAGAATACAAATCCATTAAAGTCCTGACAAGTGGCGACGGTTCTGTTTTATTTAGAGTAATAAAATAGCACCTCCACAAAAGTTGAAACATGGCATATTTCATGCATTTAGCTATCATTTGCATGTCAAATTGTTTCAAAAATATATTTTTGTTTACAGATATTTTGATGTCATTGTAGATGCCTCTTGGCATAATAATATTGATATATTATTTTAGAAGGTTTATTATTAAAATATAAATTTATTTAGAATATTTTGAAATTGTATGATTAAGATATGTTTCTAATTTATATTATTTTTATATAAACTTCGTCAATTTATTTTTTAAATATTGTTTATAAGATTGTCTTAAAAATCAATTTAGAAACTTTTCATAATTGAAATGATAAGATATAATCATTTCTAATTTTTAAAATATTGTAATAAAAAAATTTAAAATAGTTTCTATTTTAATTATATACAAGATTTTTGGATGCAAATTTAAAAACTTACTTAGTAAATTTAAGATTTTTGAGTATATTACTAATTTATCATTTAAAAAAAAAAAAATTGCATTCTTTTTATCAATAAAAGTACATGTTTTTTTATTTTTTTCACACTATAGCTTCAATCTCTTTAAGCATGGATTTTCATTTCTTTTCACAAAAATTGAATTTTACTATAGCTTCAACCTTGAAGCTTAAATATATATATTTCCCTAATTTCAATTTGTGAAGCTTGCTTCAAAGTCTTGTCTTTCTTTCTATGCAGTTTTAATTATTTTATTTGAGCACAAAATTCTTACTTTTTGATGCCCTTCTCTATTTGATGCAATTTTTGTAAGTTTTGTCTCTCTCCGGCGTCTACTCCCTTCTTGTTTTAATTCAATATCAAAATAAAAGAGTTTCTCTTTCCACTTAGATTATTATATGTTTTATTTGTTAGTGGCATTTTTAAAATTATAAATCTATTTGCACATTGATTTATTAAAAATAAAAATATTTTTCATATTTGATATGTATTATTGATTAAATTAATAAAAATATTTAAATATAAAAAAAAATATATTAAATTATTCACAAATTAAAAAAAATTGACACTTCATATTTTTCTTAAAACGTAAAATGAAAAGAATTAAAATAACTAAACGATCATAAAAAATGTAGGGGTGGCCATCAAATTCCAGGCCTGACTAGTAGTATTATCATTTTTTTTCAACTATGACTCAATTTCAACCGCATAATAAGATTAAAAGCAAAGCCACTTAACTCTCTGTGCCCATCAACAAAATTAAAAAAAAAAAAAGACCTCTCACTGTGCCGTTAATTTTGCTTTTTTCCAGCTATATACTTTTTTTTTCAGCTTTTTTTCCCAACGACACTTAAATCTCAGTGACGTTAATTTTGCTTTATTCCCAACGACACTTAACTCACTGCTATATATGTGGATGGTGTTATTTGATCATCTGATCAGTCTTGCTTTTGCTTGCTATATTTGTTGTTTATTTCTTTTGTTGTGTTATTTTTCTTGTAGTTTTTCTCCTCCGTATGATGTTTTCCTGTTTTCTGTGTGTGTATTCTGTGTTTTCTGTGCATTGTATGTTTTGCTCTATTTCGTTTGTATGTTGTGTTTTCTGCGGAATGGAGGGGGTTGCGGCTAGCAGGGGAAGGACAACTGAAAAGAGATGAGGTGGAGAATGTCATCAAACTTGCTTTTGGTTAGTACCTTGAATCCTTTTCCTGTCCAATTTTATGTCATGGTGTTTAAATTTGTATGCAAAACATTTCTCTTAGTGTAGTATTTTTCTGTTGGAGGAATTCTATGGATTTTGTCCTGTTGCTAATAGTTTTTGGGAGATTTTCTTAAGTAGTATGTAGGATTCGCATTGCTCTTCATTGTTAGTGTCGAGGGTTTTCCTATACTTAAATCTTCATCTTTGTGATGTTTGGCGGATGTTTCCTATCCAATTTTATCTCATGGCATTTAAATGGGTATGCAACACATTTCTGTATAGTGTAGTGTTTTTCTGTTAGAGGAATTCTATGAATCGTCTTCTGTTGGTAATGATATTCGAGAGATTTTCTTAGGAATGCCAGCTAGACTAACTATTGGGAGAGTATTAGCTTGAAAAGTGTTTGAAGTAAACTGTTATCATGCTTTCGTTGAATGTTGATCGGCAATAGCTGTTGTAGGTTTTTCTTTTTTCCATCACTTGTCTTTCTTTTGTAGGTTGGTTTGATTTACAGTCCCATAGTGTGTCCGCTTATCATTATATGAATTTTTTCTTCACCTTTGGTGTTGCAGGCTTGTATGCCCTGCTCTTAGTGTGTACCATAGTGTGTAGTGCATCCGCCATTATATGTTGTTATTAGCTTGCCTTGTTGGTCAAGCTGCATTTCTTTGTGGACAGCTATTGCATAGATCATATGTATGTTACTCCATTGCTCTGGTTTTAATGGACATTAATATAATAACAGCATATCCTGTCCTTGAAAGGGCAGATTAAGTTTTTTAAATTATTATATTAACATTGATCACTTGGTCTTCAGATCCTTTTAAAAACCTTTTAAAACCTCTTTTGATTCATAATTCTGTCTAAAAACATTAATCACTCGAAATTTATAGGTATTTGATAGGCCTCCAGATTCTAGCATTGGCTCTTGAAGTGTGTCAATTTGTTTAGAGCTAAACTACAATATCTATAAGCCTGAAAATTTATGAGCCCTTTAGCTGTGATAAAAACCCAATAATAAGGCCAAATAAAGAGTAGTAATGGTGGTTAACTTTTAAGTAGCTATCCATCCCTATCCAATAACTAATATTGGTTTTAATCTTGAAGCATAGTATTTATGCGTGTGACATCCATTTTAATTTTGTCTCACATAGTGCTTGATCCACTTATCTGTAGAGTAAGACACTTATTTGATGGAAATAGGCATGATATGATGGATCAACTATAGAATATTCAAAGCAGTCTTGCATATGTCTTAGAGTAGGCAAATGTGGTAATTGTTCCATAGTGTGTCCACTTATCATTATATGAATATTTTTCTTCACCTTTGGTGTGGCAAGCTTGTATGCCCTGCTCTGTTTTATACTCATTGCCTGCTATGTTTGACTGAGTGTTGTTTCAGTTGTGGCAACGTAGTTGTGGTTGCTCTTGCAGCCATTGTAATTGACTTTAATTGGTTTCTTATAGACATAATAACCTTTTAATGTGTTGTTCTTGTTGTGGCTGTTGTTGCAGCTTTGTAAACTTTATTGAACTCTATGCTGCTATTTTTAATAATGTTTTTGGTGTAGCTACTGTTGTTATTTGTAAATGTTATCCAGCTTAAATCCAATGAAAAACATATGCTACAAGAACGTAATCATAAGGATCAATGCCTAGTTTTTCTTGTGCATTTTCCAACTTCTCACCTGTCGTACCATGCTTTGTTTCTTTGGTTGCCTGTCTCGTAATTCACTGAATAAAATATGGAAGATTTGCCAAGGTCTGAGGAATTTGACTTTTCCAGTTAAGTTTAGATAAATAGGTCTCTTCAACTTTCCAATATCGAAAGAGATAATCTTTGCAAACAAATTCCCACTGAGATCAAACAAAGTAACTGAAGTTTGACCTTGGAAACCACTAAAAGGCAAGTTCAAAAAAGTAACTTGAGCCTCCTCAACTCTCCAATATTAAATCCCCATGACCAGGTTCCCCTTGATAATTATCCGATGTTTCAGCTAAACTAGCCATTTCGTCATAATCTAAGTTGTCCACCATTCTTTAATTTGCATCTGTTCTTTATTCTGCATTTTGCTATCATTACTAGCAAATTTTTCTTTTATATATTTGGACAATGAAATTAGATCTTCATTGACAAAATGTATAATTAGGTATGATTGGAAACAAATTCCTAGTATTGAACGAGACCTAACATAGTGCATTATGTAGACATTTTGGCCTCACCCACAACATAAAAATTTACTCCTCAAATACTTATGGTGCATACGTGCTTCTTCTTGTACTGGAAACTTTGTGATGATTTATATAGAATTGCCATAATTGGGGAAGCTTGTGAATTGTTGGACTGGACAGAACTACTGCCATGGCTGGATGTGAATAATTTACATCTTTTCCTAGATAGGTTTGTACCAGTTCATTACTAATTTTAACCGTGGTTTCATATTCCCATTGAAGTGCACAACAACTCCACTATCTATCAGCTACATATCAGTGTTTGAATAATATCTTAATCTTAGTAGATGCCACTACAGATCAAGTGGTTCAGTTAGATCATAGAATGTAAGCAGGCCTGAAGGAGAAGTGCCTAACCTCCAAAGAATTCGATCAACTTTCTGCTGCTTCCAATAATGATATTAGATTGTAACATCAACTTTCATCCATATCCCAAAGGCCCACCAAGAAACATTTGCATTAAAGTGAGAATGGATTGTGGTGACAGAGAATTTGAGATATATATGGTACCAGTGAAATGACTCAAGGCAGGTTTCAACTGCACCATTCCCACTTCCATGGAAGTCTATAGAGAAAAGTCTTGTGGAGTCTTTTTAACTCATTACATCATCATCTAGGAAGACCGCTTTTCCAAGAGAGCAGGGTATGCTTCGGGAATATAGAAACTTAAATGGTTCAACATTGAAAGGTACTTTGGGTTCTAAAACTTAACAAAACACTTCATATCTTGTGAACCTTTAAACTTAATAACTGTGTTTTTCCACATCTCGTAGTTGCTTCAACATAGGGAGAATATGATGCATTGAGCCAAGTAAACTCATCTACATTCTGCACTTCTGTTGTTTCTCCCTTGTAGTTGTTCATAGCAAATCAAGCCTTCACGGAACCATGATTGACTTCATAGGTAACTATATGGAAGACAAGCTGTTCAGGATTGTCAGGATTCTCAACTATTGAGTCCACCACCATAGATATTGTAGGCACATTATCTGATAACACATAGAAATGATATAATCTATTATCCATGAGTTTAGGATTGTGATTCTGCCCATCCATGTACTTCTGGAGTTTATGATTTTTGGACCATTCCTTAGTCAGTCTTGTGCTCAAACAGTAAAGAGCCTTAGACATTGCTTTTGTAGCTAGCTATTCAAATGTTGTACTCTATATAGTGGCTACTTTTACACGTTCTACCAAAGATTTGGTGCCTCTGATAGCTGCTTTATCTAGAAATCTTAAGCTGGGAGTGTCAAAAATGGGGAAAAAGTTTATAATTTTCATGCTCAAATTAGTGGACAATAGGTGGCTCTGATTGGGGAATGCATTCCCTAGTAGAATGCAAAGGACTCTAGAATCTTTAGTTAAGACTAATGTTTGTCCATTGGGCCAGAGTCATCTCCATCTTTAATATGTTTACAATTTGGTTCACTAAATGTGACAAAAGAACAATTTCAATTACCTGCTTTATCATTACCCTTAAAATCTTGAATTCACTAGAGGACTAAAATGCATCCCTTTTGGAGAATCTTTAGCTAGATCCTTCTCTTCTATCTTAGACTAGAAAGATTAAAAAAAAACCCACTAGATGTAATGGATTTGCATTTGTTTCCATTTCACGATCCTCCAAAGATGCTGTTATGGAGATAAACATCATCATGAATGTGTGTATCATCAAATTTTTCATGCAGCTTCTTTATCCCTTCATAATTATCTTGCATGTTATAACTATAAATTATCCAAGAGTTGCACTAAAATTTGGCATGAACTCTGACATAACATAGATATAAATATGGTTTTAGTAGTACTATTGGCAACATTTCTGGACCAATAATTCTTCTCTTGAGTTTGGAAGCCTTTTACCATTATTTCAATCAGGCTCTACTTTGCTTCATACAATCCTCTGGCTTGCAAAATTCTTGGATAAGAACATTTAAGTAAACATATCAAGACATATGCAACACCTTATCACAAAGCTCTCAGGCATTATCCATACGACCTCTCTTGCAGTAAAAATCAATAACAGTATATTGCATGTGAAGTAATTTAATTGAAATCCTTTATCTACTTTTTGGTTAAAGAGGTCGTTTGCTTCTTGTCATTTCCCTTCCTCATTCAGCTTATGATTTTATAAATAAATGATGTACTTAACAATCCTGTTTTGTAGCTTGCAAACATGAATTGCATATATGCCTCTCATTGATATAACACACAGACACACATAAAATTCCCTGAGGCCCAAGAAAGTCCTTGAAAAATACTCTACAATGGTGTGCTCCCCCTCATCTCATGGAATCTGAGTATGGTATTGATGCCAACGAACATGGAAACACAAATGCCAGAGCTTGTATGCTCATAATTAGTGGTATATCTCTATATGTTGTTTGACCCTCCTGCTTGGATAGGCCATGGGGATGTTGGCAAGGGTAATGGAATTTAGCTCACACTTTGTCACTTGCATTTATTCAAAACCTTGAAGAATTATTCAGTAAACCTACTTCATTTAAATCTAGCAAGGACTATGTGTTGTGAGACCACACCTTGAGCACACATTTTAAAATAAATTATATATAGATAGGGAACCGCACATCTAGATGCTTTCCGACTGGATTCCATCACAAACCCATCTCAAAGAAAAATGGACTATTTTTCCTGTACAAAGACTATAAAGGCCATCTAAGATTTAAATTGAATTTTCAAGTAGTGACATACGATCAGTACCCTTTATTATCATGTATATATTCAATTTCATACTTATACTGCAGCTTGTATGGTTGGAAGTGTTCATTATCCAATCCATCAGGTCCGTCTATGTCGAATTCATCACCTTTAAGCTAACTTCCATGTTTGGATAATTCTCTCTTCTTTGAAATCGATTGCATTTCCTTCACTCATTTCACCCTGAAGAGCTTGTCTTTTTGAATTTTTGAAGTCAGTAGAATCCTCATCCGCCCACAACATAGAACAAGATCTCTTCAAATTTCCAGCCGCTAATTGATTCTATATATCTTTGCCTCAAGGTCAGTCGCCTATTCCTCAAGATACTCCTTATTCATATTTGTCGAGTTTATACTTTTCAAATTAACTTCCTCCTTAATATATAGCTATCAATCAACCTCCTCATCAACAATGTCAGGTAGAGTTTGAATCATTGTCAGATCAACAGTGGCATCTTTAGGATCGTCAGATCAGCAGTGGCATCAACATTGTCAGGTAGAGTTGTCTTTTCTCTAGAAATTAGAGCTTGTGATTGGCTGATTGGGTTCAATGTCAACCTTCCAACTGATTGAAAATAGGATCAGTGGAATGAGACAAATGCATAGATTTTGAATTAGATAAATTTTGGTTTCTTCTCAAAGTAGTGAGGTCAAAAATTGCTACAACCTAGTTAGCAGCGTTTCAAGTGATTTTCAGCACATTTTTGGATTTAGTAAAAAGTTGTTTGAAGAGTAGAACAAGTAGCACTAACACATGTTGATATATGCATCAACATCCAGGATGCAAATCTTTCAAAGATCAATAGGGACATGGACGAGAATAGAGAGAAGTTGACAAGTTACAAATGCCATACCATGTCTCTCAACAAGATGTTAGGGATGTAAAGGAAATCTCGTGCCATCTTCAGGTCATAAGGGATAAATTGATGTTGTGAAGAGGTTCATAAAGGTTGGTGTAACTAAAGAGTATCAAGTATATCTCACCCAATATAATATTGAAAAGACTTTCTATGTAATTATTTTCAGTGGTTATAACCAGTTTTCGTAGCAAGAAAATACCTACCTTTTAGATGTAATGCTAGGAAAATGTTAATCATCCAAATGAAATGAGCATTGCCCTTTTAATAAAAGTACAAGCTATATTGTTTAGCTTATATTTTATTGTAATAGGTGTTATTTGCAAGTAGTCGAAAAATGAAAGAATAGAGAGTTAACACTGTATGTCTTTTTACAAACTTTTATCTTTCAAAAACAAAGATTACAAAAACCCCTCTTCAAATAAAAATATGACATCTTATTTACATGTACTTTTCCACTATTAGCACAATGTTAACCATGCTAAGTTTATTACATTGCTGTGTTTTTTTCAAAATCAATAATGTATATAGAATCAATTAATTGATAGTTTGCACAAATTAAATAAATTGTAGAGATAATCATATTTTAAGAGTCCAAACAAAATTATAGTCCCAAATATAAATTGTTGCATATTTTTTCACAAATGTTACAGTGCCCAGTTATCATTATATGGAGACTTTTATACACCTTTGGTGCTGCAGGACTTTATGCCCTGCTTGCTTTGCTCTGTACTCCTTGCCTGCTGTGTTTGACTGGGTGTTGTTTCAGTTCTGGTAGTGTAGTTACTTTAATTGGTTTCTTCTAGATGTTTTGGAAAACCACCTTTAATGTGTAGTTCTTGTTGTGGCTGTTGTTACAGTTTTGTAAACTTTATTAAGCTAAATTTTCTTGTGTAACTGCTACTATTGTTTGTAAATGTTTTTCAACTTAAATTACATTGTAAGGATCAATGCCTATTTTTCTTGTGCATCCTCCAAATTCTCTCACCTATCAGACCATGGTTTGTTACCTCAAGATGGCTGTCCAGTCGTTCACTGAACAATATTTAGAAAATTTGATAAAGTCTGGGTAATTTCACTTTTCCAGTTACTCAAGCTTATTAGATAAATAAGCCTTTTCAATTTTTCAATATTGGAAAGGGCAATTTTTGCAAATAAATTCCACTTAGATTGACTGTAAGTTGTTCTACTCACTTGCTAAGAGATAATTTTCTTTCATACTGTGGGCATGCAATTGAAAGACAAATAGAGCTCAGCTATATGACCAACAAGAAAATCATTTCTTTTGGAATTCCAATCCAGCAAGATGATGATGGCATAGCATTCTTAAATCCAAAGATTATTTTTCAATTTCATTTTCTCTGTGTGTTTATTTTAGTATTTATTTCTTTCCTGAGGGGTTTTTAATCTGCTGCAATTGTTGATATTGTTGAATATCAAGTAGCTTAAGGGAAAGTGCCTTCATAGAAATGAAATTGATGCTTTCTTTGAATGTTGGTCAGCCACAACTTTGTAGGGTTTTCTATTTTGTCATGTCTCTCATTTGGTTGAATAAAATGTTTGTTGTTTTGATTTAGAGTCTCAATTGGAGATCCAAAAATACAATGTATTTTTTTGATTCGTACAGGCATTGTTACTTAAAAGTAGCAGTTAAGGGCTTGACAGTGAGCTAGTTAAGGGCTTGAATGTTGGTCAGCCACAACTTTGTAGGGTTTTCTATTTTGTCATGTCTCTCATTTGGTTGAATAAAATTTTTGTTGTTTTGATTTAGAGTCTCAATTGGAGATCCAAAAATACAATGTATTTTTTTGATTCGTACAGGCATTGTTACTTAAAAGTAGCAGTTAAGGGCTTGACAGTGAGCTAGTGTGATCACTCAGGTATAGTTCTTTTATGAGTCCAGACTTCTTCGAATTGAGAATTTAGCTATAATTATGTCTTTATAATTTTAAATAGTTCTTTCTTTATTAACTACTCTGTTAAATATGCCTGCCAAAATAAGGTCAGTCTTTCATTGAATGCACAAAAATAAGAAATTTTAGAGTTAATGAACAATATGCACAATTTTATTTGCATCTATTTATTTAAATGAAACTTGATATGTACTAGTGAGAAATTTTAGAAGTTTATTTAGTACAATATGTAGGGTTCTACTTGAGTTGTATAAAGTTAAATTTAGACTTGAGAAGATCTCCATCTCCTAACTTACATTTGTTTTGCATAATAGTGAGAATTTTGAAAAAGGTTTGGAGATGTGAGAATTTGAACACAGTGAATTAATTAGAAGATTTGTACACAACCACAAGAACTTGAATATGAAGACTTCTAAGAAGGTATCAGCTTATAGAATTATTACTATTTAATAGTGGAATGGAAGGACAAAATTAAATAACTTTTTGTTTAAATTAATTATTTATATTTTTTGTAAACATTCCTCAACAATTATGATTAATATAAATATACCATTTTTTAGGAGGGGTAGAAATATCCCTCTAAATTCTCTCTTGTTTTTCTACTACTATTATTTCATTTTTTAATTTTTTGTTTTAGTTTTTTAAACTAATCAAAGATATTATTGTTTTAATTTATTTAAATAACAATAATTTTTATGTTCATCAAATGCATGTGATAAAAAAATAAAAAAATAAATTAATTTATTTCCAATTAAAATTATCTCGTGAATATGTATTTCATAATTAATTCATATTTCATTTAATTTCATCATATTTCCACAATCCATTAGTTTATCAAGTAGTTACTTCTAGATTTGATTGTGTCACTTTTTCACAATCCAATCCAGAAACAACTACTTCATATTTATTTTTTAATATTATATATATTTTAAATTTTTGAATATTAATCAAAATTATTATTATTAAATATTATATATTCTAAAATTTAATTTAATTAATTAATTTATTGTCAATTAAAATAATCACAATTTTTTCTATTTGCCAAATTATTTATGGATGGCCGTATATTCCCTCAAATATGAAACTACACCATAAAGTAGTTATAATTTTTTTTAAATATAGTATAAAAAACTTTCTTCTAATATAAGACATGTTTAATTAGGAAAACAAATAACATGATATGAATAATTAATCTAATTTTGTATTCTTAGCTACATTGTTTTCATAAAATATGTCTCTAATTTTAGTACTCTTATGTGAATATAGATTTGAAGTAGTTATAGTATTGATAGTTTTTATGGTTTTTTTGGAATATTTTTTGTGTTGGTAGTATTTTATGTGACTATTGGATTTGAAGTGAGTTTTAAGGAAAACTTGTACGTTGTGCTTAAAATACTAATAGTATTTGTGGCCTTGTGAATATTTTGTGTGTTGGTAGCATTTTATATGAATATTCTTTGTGTGGATAGTATTTGTATTGGTAGCATTTTATGTAAATACTGGATTTGAAGTGAGTTTTGAGGAAATACGTAATGAATGGAAGATTATAAGAAGATAGAAATAAGTTTATTATATATTAATTAATATGATTATGTCTATATGTGATTTTTAATTATATATATAAGGTTAGAAATAGAAATAATGTCCTTTTGATTACAATCTTTTTTTTTATTGTCTATTTTTATTAAAAATATAGATTATTTATTTATATTTTTTAAATTTTAGAACATGTTATTGTTTGAGTTGAATAATGTGTACGTGTAACATGTGGTGAAATTGTATGGCGTGTCTAAATGGCCTTGTGCAATTTAGAATTGACCAATGGTTGTGGGTTGCATGGTATACAAGTATGGTGTTGCATCAAGTGTGAACAAAAATTGTATTGTGTTTTTAGTGTATTAATAATATTTATGCCATTAAGTTGTATACATGTGATTGATTCATATGAAATGTAAGTTGGTCTAGTTCATGTTATGGTTGAATATTAAATGTATCATTGAGTTTTGTGCATGTTACACTCCATGGTAGGTACATAAGGCTAATTTTTATTGAGTTGTATGGTGTAGATGTCAATTAATCTTTGTATGTATGCAATTGACTTGTATACACATCCTTATTTAAATGGAATTTAAGTTGTGAATTGAATTTGTATAGTGTACATTGTGTCCTTTGTGTGTTTTAGGATTTAATGGTATTTATATCATTGAATTATATTGGATTGATTTGTATGTCATACATGTGGAGATGATTCATATCAAGGTTGTATTGTGTGCCCAAAGTGTATATACACATAATTTGTTTATGTTGGTGGAATTAAACTTGTATGGCATGCTTAAAGCACTTGTTTGCATTAGTTTTGGTGGCATTTATGGTGCTAAGGCATATACATGTGATTGCTACATATGGAAAGTAAATTGGTTTATTTAATATTATGGTTGAAAGTAATTCATGCCATTGAGTTTTGTGTATACTACTCTCCATGATACATACCTAGGGCTATTTAAAAAAAATTATTTTGTACTAATGTGAATTAGGCATTGGCATGTATACATTGATTGTATTGTGTGCCTAATATGTATATGTGTATATTGTGTGCTTGTGTGTTTTAGGATTCAATGGTATTTATATCATTGAATTATATTGGATTGATTTGCATGTCATGTACATGAGGATGATTCATATCAAGGTTGCATTTTGTGCCCAAAGTGTATATACACTTAAGTTGTTTATATTGGTGTTGCATCAACTATGAATCAAACTTGCATGTCATGCTTAAAGCACACGTTTGCATTAGAATTGGTGACATTTATGGTGCTAATTCATATGCATGCGATTTCTATATATGGAAAGTAAATTGGTCTATTTTATATTATGGTTGAAAGTAATTTATGTCATTGCCATTGAGTTTCATGTATACTACTCTACATGGTACATACATAGGGCTATTTTTTTTTAATTATGATGTGCTAATGTGAATTAGGCTTTTGCATGTATACAATTGATTGTATTGTGTGCCTAATGTGTATATGTGCATAAAGGATTTCATGTTTGTGTTAGATTGTGTGAATCAAATTTCTATGGCATGCTTAGAGTGATTAATGTTTACACTATTAAGTATTGATGAAATTTATGACATTAAGTCATATACATGTGACACCTCATAGGGAAAGTAAATTGGTCTAGTTCATATCATGTATGAATGCTATGATATTGAGTTTTGTTTATACTACTCTCCATGGTGTATACATAGGGCTAATTTAATTAGTTTTATGGCATAGTAATGTGAATTAGGGTTTGACATGTATGCAATTGAATTGTATACACATCCTTGTTTATATAAAATGTATGCAATTGAATTGTATACACATCCTTATTTATATAAAATTTATGTTAGATTATTTATGATTGATTCATATAGGATGTAAATTGGTCTAGTTCATATTATTTCTAAATGTCATTTTGTACATGTATATGGTGAAAATGGATAACAATAATAATGATATTGAAAGGCTAACTGAATTTAACCACAAAACCCTAGCCTAACAACAACAAAGATCCACCATAACATATGAAGATTACCTAAGACAATGCAAATCAAATGAAATCACAAAGATTATATCATCACATGTCCAATAGGGTTTGGATCTTCATTCTTCCTATCTCCATTGATCTTGCTTGATATATTTGCTCTCAGATTTTATGTGTGCACAAGAGCTCTATTAAGAACAAAATGTGGTTGCAAGTAGGATTGCTTATGTTCAAAAGCGTAGTGTAGTCAAGTAGTCAACGAGGGTTTGATAATGAAGGAAGCATCTCCTTATATAGAAGACACTATATGAAATGGAGGGATAAGATTGAGAGGTGTAAAAAGAGGTCGGCTATGATTAGAGGGTAGGTAAAAGAAATAATAAAATAATGAAAGGGGTAGGTAGTGTATGAATTAAGAGATGAATGACATGTGTCATGGGTAGAAAAGGTTAATGAATTAATTAAATAAATAAAGATTTATTTAATTAATAGAAGGAGTGAGATCAATTAAATAAATAAAATATTTATTTAATTTAAGAAAAGGATAATTTAAATAAATAAATATATTTATTTAAATAAGAAATAAGGCTAGAAGAGGATAAATGAATTAATTAAATAAATAAAGATTTATTTAATTAATAGAAGAATTAGGCTTAAATAATTAGACTGGACAATTTTGGGTGTCTACATTTTGCCCCTCTTTGAGACAATGCGGCTTGTTGCGTTGTTTTAAAGAAGATAAGATGAACTGATACATAGTTGCCCCAAGATGAGAATGATATGCCCCCTCGAGAGATTGGATGAAAATGTCTGAAAAGATCACAGACAATTTCTCGATAAGAAAGAATGGCTAGAAAGGATTGATCGGATAAAGTGACAGAGTCACGGGATAACGAAGACTGACTCGAGAAATGAAGGCAAGGACTAAGGCTAGGGCAGTCTATAAATAGACCATGAGGGAAATACATCCTCATTGTCATCTACACCTCCAAGAGATCAGAGTGCAGAGAGAGAATAGAGTAGCAACAGTCAGCAGCGATGACATTGTTGCATAGATTCGATTGCGTTCGCTGATTTCAGAGGCCAACAGAGGTAGGAGAGCCAGTAAGTACCACAAAACCTCTTTGTATTTTGATGCATTTATTGTTGTCATTAATGCATGCTAGGTAATGTAATAAATGCACGTTTATGTCAGGAAAATGTGTTTGTGTCCAAAAATGTGAATTTGTGTCTTCTAGGTCAAATCTGCAGTTCTGTGATGAACATACGTTGTCGATTGGATAAGCTGCTGAGAGGATACACTTAAGCAGGTCCTCTAGGGAAGACTAGGATAGGTCGAGGCACTTTGTGATGAACAATGAGTACCAAGACATAGAGAGTACTTTGTGATGAACATGGAGTACAAAAATATGAGCAACACTGTGATGAACAGTGAGTGCAAATGTGAGCAACACTTTGTGATAAACAGGGAGTACCACTAGGATAGAAGCAACACTTTGTGATGAATAGTGAGTGTCACTAGGACTAAAATGATTGATTTGTGTGACTGCAGGAGTATTTGTCTATGCTGGAGTCACGGGAGAGATTCCCATCGACTCAGAGGTTGGGACCTGAGTTGACAACCGAGGATCGAGCTGCGATTGAAGCTATGGGATTGAGACATATTCTGTATGTGCTTGAGTTTCGAGCGAACATGGGATTGCTAATTGCACTGGCGGAGAGGTGGCACTCTATGACTTGCACTTTTCATTTGCCGATGGGGGAGATGACAGTCACCCTGGAGGATATATACATGATTCTACGGATATCGATCGATGGGGAGCTGATTCTGTACGATCGAGGTGGAGATAGGGAGGCCCTGAGACGAGTGTTTCAAGATCCAGGACTAGAGATGAGGGCTAGACACGTGGCATGGGACACGATGACACAGACAGGATTAGCACTATCACTAGTATTGGCAGGAGTGATCAATGGGTTCCTCTGTCTGGATAGGGCGACACGAGGATTGGCTGCAGGATCGAGGAGGAGGAGGAGAGGAGGAGGATGAGACAACTAGGCTTAGGAGACAGAGGGGATAGGAAAGATGATCATGGGGCGGGTCCTTCCAGGGCTCAGACTCCGTTGAGGCCAGCCAGCTCCGAGGGAGGGAGTTCATCGTAGCCGTAGAGGGCTCCCTATGTATCGATTTTGTACCATTTTGTATGATGATGTAGACACCTTCGGGTGATTGTAGCCATATGATTTTGACATCATTGTATCATGACACTTATGATTATATATATGAGATGATTCATCCTTGCGGTAGCTATATGCATGCGTACCTATGTGATGTATGTTTCTATGTGATGCTTATGATATGGATGCAAATATGTATATGATGTAATGCAATATATTTTTTTGTTCTTTTATGTTTTATATGTGTATGCATGATGCAAATGTGAATGTATGTAATGCAAATGAATATGATAATGCAAATGTAAATTGTGCTAATAGGTGTTGTGTGCAAGATGTGATGCAGTTGTGATATCTATATGTATGTATGAAATGCTTATATGTGGTAATGCAGGTGCAACTACATGAAATGCAAATGTTTTTGGTGTGTCATTATATTCAGTCATGTGATAGCAGGCTACGCGGACTTGAGAAGGACGATGAAAGTCAATCAAGAAAGGGGGATGGAAGATAGAAGATGTGAAAGTGAAAGAGCTTCTTGTGTGTTATCATCATTGAGCTTTATTATGGCAAGTAGGTTATGACAATTGAGGCATATGTTCGACCCAGAAAGTCATTGTACCTGTTTGCATGGAGATAAGACAGTCACAAACAAGGAATGCCCTAGTTCACACTAGACCCACAGTGTCCTCATATCCTTAGACAAGTCATAACATTACTAAGAGACAATCCATAGACAGCAAAAGAAAAATAGGTGACGATACTCCATCCTGGCCTTTCTAGTCAAAGACATCCTGGAGATAGAATCTCTGGTCAGAGACATCTTGAAAAAACTAAAAGACATGTCACCAAAAAAATAAAATCAAAAGAAAACCAAAACTCGACACTAACATCCAATGTAGTCCTCAAGTTTAGTGTCTCTTGTCACTTGTATAAGTCTTATTTGATTGTAGTCACAATGTTTACTTTCACAAAAATGATAGATAGCACGGAACTATATGTTGTCTGTTGAAAGATTTGATTTGTTGAAGCCCATTGTTGCTGCTGTGTCTCATCTAAAACTGATTGAATCCATGAAACTGATACTTTATTACGGAGAAGATGAAACTTTATTGCGGATCTGTGATGCAAATGTTGCTTTATTGTGGATTGTGCGCGGATAGACTGAAGGAAGCTAGAAGAAACTGTACTCCTCGAAACATGTGATGCTCTCAGTTCCACACCCATCACTAGACGTAGGATTTGCCTTAGCCACAGATAGGATCTGATTTATTATGGATGGAAAGGGAGGTGAAAAGGGAGGTTGATTATGAAT
Source organism: Cryptomeria japonica (assembly GCF_030272615.1). Taxonomy (NCBI): domain Eukaryota; kingdom Viridiplantae; phylum Streptophyta; class Pinopsida; order Cupressales; family Cupressaceae; genus Cryptomeria; species Cryptomeria japonica. The sequence goes on along the minus strand of NC_081405.1, from coordinate 334,199,919 downwards.
GGCTAACCAATCTTGGGTAGACCAATAACAAGCCATGATGGGAATGGGTAAGTTTATTATGAACAAATAGGTTGTGAGTGTGTGCAAAGTGAAAGGATGAAAGTGAATCCTGAAGGAGGGAGGAGCAATGTCTCTACGCATGGCATTGGTGACCCAGTTCTTACCATGGTACTTGCCTAGGGTGCCACCGAAGTGGTTTTCACTGTTGGACGAAATTATTTCTCTTTACTTTTTTCGATTTTTCAATGTTTTTTGTGTCACAAGGTGCCTGTTTGCCAGGTTTTCACCAAGTAACGATTTTTTTTGTTTTATAATTTTTTTTGTATTTTTGAATTTTTTGATTTTTTTTTGTATTTTTGAAATTTTTGATTTTTTTGTATTTTTGAAATTTTTGATTTTTTTGTATTTTTTGAATTAAGATATTCCAAAGAGCTATGTGTAGAGCCTATGAAGGTGCATGCTGTTGATAGGATCCTCCAAAGGTTCACCTTCTGTAGTTGAGAGTTGATATGCCCTAGATCCATATGTTGCTGTAATGATGTAAGGACCAAGCCAATTTGGTTCAAACTTGCCCTTCTTCTCTCTGTCTTGCTGATTTTTGGGGTTTTTTCTGAGAACCAAATCACCTACCTCAAATGTGTGAGGCTTGACTTTATGATTGTAACTGCATTGTTCCTTGACTGAATGATGTGTAGCTTGAGTGACTGTTTTCCTTGATAAAGGAACTGAGATAGAATTATTAATATGTGGACTACATAGGCCCATATGCATGTCACCTGAAGAAGTTTGGGCATCTCTGACAACAAAGTCCCTTGAGGAAGCTCCATTAAAGGTCCATGATGTATCGTCAGAAGGGAAAGGATGTGTGGAACAAGTGGATGAGTTATGAAGGCTTATGATTGTGAAAAGAAGTGAAAGTAGGATGGCATGATGGAGACTTAGGATCAACAAGTATGCTTTTTGACTTGAAATTTTAGAACTTTTGCCCCCAGTTATTTTGATATTAGGGGAGATCAACTCTTGTTCTTTTTGCTTCATAGGATTTTTATCCTTGACTTTGATTTTTGCAGAGTCCAATAGCTTTTGATTTAGATTTGGACTAAAGGACTTTTCTTTAGTTTTGACTTTTAGTTTTTTCTGTTCATAGCTTGATTTTTCATCCCCAATGAGTAAGGGCTTTTTTAATTCTTGTTGATCCAAGTCTGGAAGTGGAGTGGAAATAGAATGAGTGGATGAAATGGTAAGGCTATGTGAGCTCTTAAGAGGGTTGGCGATACACTCAATAGATTCTTCGTTGGAACCACTCTTACGACTATTGATATCAAGAGGTGCTTGCACCACTAGAGGAGATTTGCATTCAGACTTAGTAGCCACAACACTAGGTGGTTCACACCCAATTCCTTAGCATTGAAAATTGTTTGTAGGTTGTTCATGTTGACTGAATGTCTTAGGAGATAGTGGGAATTGATCAACATGAAAGATATACTCCCCACATCCCATGTCTTTAACATTGAACTTTTCTTTGATCTCTGCTTGTTCTGATGTAGAAGCTTTCAATGATTCTGGATCCACATATGATGATGAAGGAATAGCTTCTCAATTGACTGGGATTGTTATTTCTGATCTAGGTTGCATATTGTTGCAATATATGAATGGATTTGGGTCAGCTTTGACGGTCACTTCAACTCCATTATGTGGGAACTTGATACAACGATGATATGTAGATGGGACTGCTCTCATCTCATGAATCCATGGACGTCCTAGCAATATATTGTATGTGAGATCGAGATCAAAGACTTGAAAAACCACATCCTTTGTAACTGGCCCAACTCTGAGAGGTAAGGTGATTGTGCCTTTGGATGAACACTCTTCATCATCATATCCCTTGATGGTAATTTTGGTTGTAGAATTCACAGCTTTATCAGAATATCCCAATTGTTTAATAGTGCTCAATGTACAAATATTTAGACCTGCTCCTCCATCTATGAGGACTCGTTTGATTCTATGTTTGTGTATGAAGGCTTCAATGTGTAATGGTGCATTATGTGGCTGACATACGGAGGCGTCATCGGCTTCTGTGAATGTAAGGGAGTGTGGAATGGAAAGGTATCCCACCATGGCTTGAAACTGGTCCACGTTCAGATTAGTGGGGATAGCAGTGTCTCTCAAGATTTTATCAAGAATGGCTTTATGTGCGAGGGATATGTGTAAGAGCTCAAGGATTGAGATAAGTGCGGGTGTCTTCCCTAACTGTTCTACAAGGTCATACTCAGGTTTGGTTGATGAGGAAGCAGTGTTTTTGGTTGGAGCACCTTGCAAAGTGAATTTACCTCGATGGGTTGTAACATGACATTCAGAGGTAGGTTCGGAAGAAGATCCAATTCCTTTTAGGACAATCTTGGGTCTCAGGGTATAATTCTCAGGGTTTTTGTCCTTGATGATAATGGTAGAGACGTAATTGTCCATCGAGATGTGATTGATAGTTGAATCATAGTTGTAGGATGCTCTGGTATAGTTGGTTTGATCATCTGTGACTTTAGCTTTTCCTTTGTCATGTTTTGGGAATGGTTCCTTAAACATCTCATGTTCTTGATTGGATGAGTGCCCTTCAATCTCAATGTCACCCCTATCAATGAGATCTTGTATGATGTTCTTCAGTCGATGGCAATTTCCTATCTTATGACCCTTGCTCTTATGAAATTCACAATATTCATCATCATTCCACCAATTTGGTTTAACCTTTGGTTCATATGGAGGAAAATCTGGAATAGTGATTACCTTGTTTGCCACAAGCTTTTTGAAAACTGACTCAAGTGGTTCTCCCAATGGAGTGTACTTCCTTCGTGATTTAGAAGTTGTTTGAGTATTCACCTGATTTGATCCGAAAAAAACGAATTTGGGTCGCACTGTATTGGCATCAACAACACCATCATTGACTGTGTTCTTGTTTTTATTCCAAAATCTTGGCTTGTCTTTTCCTTTAAAGTCATCTTTGTTTTCCTTGAATATCTTAATGACTCCTTGTTCAATTAGGACCTTTTCTGTCGCTAAGCCTTTTTCAATGATGTCCTTGAAGGTGGACAAACAAGCTTTCCTTATATCATAGCCAATGTCTTTGTTAACATTTTGGGTGAACATCTCTACCATTTGTTTTTGTGGAATTTCACAGGAGCATCTGCTGGCTAGATTCCTCCATCTTTGTAAAAATGATGCAAAAGACTCTCCCTCTTTTTGCTTGGTGTTGCACAAAGTAGTGACTGATATGTCTGTCTCTATATTGTAGGAGAAATGTTGAATAAATGTTTCTGCTAAGTCACCCCATGACTTAATACCAAGTGGAAGTTGGGAGAACCATTCCATAGCTTGATCACCTAGGCTTTATGGGAATAATCTCATCAAATATGTCTCTTCTGAAGCTACCTCAATGCAAGCTGTGAAAAACTGTCTTATGTGTGCCTTAGGATCCCCTTTTCCTCTATACTTATCAAACTTAGGTGTCACAAAGTATGTAGGAAAAGGAGGCATTGGAATGCTCTTGTCAAATGGATAAGGACATATGTCTCTCATTGTGTATGTTGGTTTCGGTGTATTTATGTCCTCCATTTTATTTTGTAAGTCCCTGATTTGTTGCTCCAAATTGTTCTTAGGTGGAGATTGACTTCTTGGACCATACGCTATGCTTGAGGCACCAATTGGAGGAGGAGCATGTTGCATATATGGATGATATTGATCATACACATGTTCATATGGAGGAGGTCTATAGTGATGCTGCATATATGGACCACTTGGTATAGATTCATGTTGAGGAACAAAATATCTATTTTGTCCATGTATACCATACTCTATAGGCATGTCATGTTCTAATGTGTTGCCCCCAAATTTGACACGGGGTTTCGTTGTGTCCAAATTTTGAGCATGCCTTTGAATATCCAATTGCTTTGGTGGTTGATCCTTAGCATTGATATGCGATTGAGCATATTTCTCTGCATAAGACTTCCATAATGGTCTGCGAAGGTGAGTATCATATGCTTGACCATGTGTATGTGGGACCTCTGGTTTTTGAAACAAAGATGATGGTGATTCAGGCACAAGATGTGGTCTTCTATTGCCTCCACTATTAGGCCTCCTTTGATCCATGTTGGAGTGAGGTTGTTGCAAAGGTCGATTTTCCATTATTTGAGACATGTCAAAATCATGAGGTATCTTGGCTCCACTTTGTGCCATCATTTGTAAGAAGTATTGTCTATCCCTCATTATTTCCTCAACCAATCGATTGAAACGGGGATCCATAATGGATTCTTCCACATCTGCTGAATGTACTGAAAAGTTGTCCATATCATCATTGTGTTTATCATTGTTGTTTGTAGTGTCCATGTTCTCAACATTTGGCATGTTTCTATAGGCATCCATGTCAAGTAATGTAGTATGATCAGAATTGAAAAAGATATCATTGTCATACTCGTAACAACTCATGTTTGTGGACTCTTGAGCCTCTTTAGTTTCTCTCCTAGATTTTTGAAGACGGGTTTCAACCATGAACTAGGTATTGACTGAGATGTGTGAGACTAGATGAAAATGGAAAAAGTATGGAAGACCAAGAGTTGGATGGAATGTAAATGAATCTGAGGTGTACTTGCAATGTCCAAAGTGTAAGACCAAGTATGTATGTAGTAGAGTAGGTGTGACTTCCAAAGAGAGGATAGTTTCTCTTGATGAGGTAAGTTGACCTTGACTCTAAGTAAGACCAAATGAGACCCAAAGCTGATAGACCTTGATGAGGGACCACTTAGCAAAATGTTGTTGTATGTAGTGTGTTGACAAAGTATGATGAGGACAAGCAAGTGACCTTTTGACTCAAGTTTAGACAAATGTAAATTTAATGCAAGATGTAAAGCAATGATGGACTTTGTGAGACTCAAAGACAAGTTGAATGCTAGATGAAAACCTGGAGAAACAACCTAGGAAGCTCAAGAATTCCGAAACTAATTGCTCTTGTTTGCTAGACTGTAAATTTTTTCCAATTTGTGAAGTTGTTGGTTGTGGCCAAATCTGAATGTTGACTATTTTTTGTGACAAGAGGACACAATGTTGATGAGGACTCAATGTTTGCAAGTGTTTAGACTCAAAATGACTCCAAGAAAAGTGTGTTGTTTGATGTAAAAATGTTTTGCATACACTTGAAGACACAAAAGACACAATGTTTTGCTGTTTGGTCTTGAATGTTTGATTGTTCAAAATAAGACAAGCACAATTCTTATGGTTGGCCAAGACAATAGTTGTTGATCCCACATGAGGTTTTACCCCCGAGGCTACGCTATTCAGAGCAGATACTTAGATGCTTGACCTCACTGGCTCCACCCTCGGCACTCACTTCTCGAGTCAGCCAAGCATCAGTCCCCATGAAAACTCCTCGTGGCAAACTTTGTATCTCTACTAAGAACCGTATGTGTGTGGGCCGCTACCAAAGGTCTGACCTCCTGCCTCAACAACTAGAAGGATTTTGGCTTCTAAAACAAAAAGGTGCTAGTAAGGGCATCCGCTTGTGTGGCCATACATGCGGCACTTTCAGCTCTTTAAATATAGAAGGCTCTCAGCCGGTAGGGGTTACGCCCTACAACTGATCAAATAAATTTGATCAAACAGGTTTATGGGGAGATATAGTGTCGGTATGAACTAATCAGCACACGTTATGCATAATTTTCACCATGAATATAGTTGTTTATAGTGGTTCAGAAGAGGTGGGTTTTCCTTGCTACCACTTGGGTCGTTCTCTTCTCACTAGTAGTCCTAATGACCACACGGGAAGACATGCCCTCTAAAGATTAAACAAAAAGAGCCTATTGCTCAAGACACAAAAGACAATGATTCAATTTTAGTGCACTAATTGAAATGTTTGCTAGTCTATGAAAACAAGACACACAATAAAAATAAAAAACCCTTGCCAGGGACCTGCAACAAAGATTTATTAGTAGTTTGGATTGTTTGAAATAATCACCCCTTCTTGCAAGCACACAAGTTAGGTAAATTTTAGATCCAAAAGACTTTGTGAAATAGGGGCCTTCAACAATGCATTTTGTTGACCAATTTAAAGATTTGATTCATCATTAAAAAAGACCACGTGTAAAATTTCAAGAGATTTCCAGAAATGTAAAAAAATCCAAAAAAATTGCTAATTTGCTCCAAAAATTAATTTTTTATGAAAAATCATAAAAAATTCATATAAAATGCAAAATCGATCCAAAAAATTTGAAATTTTTACTGGAGAGTCCTGATAGTCTTCCAAACCTGCATATAAAAATTTCTGCAACAAATCCAAGCAGTTTGTGAGATTCAAGTAAAATAATGCAAAACCCTAATTTTTAAAGATCTGATTTTTGAAGAATTATTTTGCATCAAATTTAAAATAACAAAGAATATAACCTATGTATAATTCTGAGAGATTTTTAAAAATGTAAGAAAATCCAAAAAATTCACTAATTTGCTCTCAAAATTAATTTTTTATGAAAAATCATAAAAAATTCATATAAATTGAACAAGTGATCCAAAAAATCTGAAATTTTTATTGAATCCTTCTGATACTTTTTTTGACTTGCAAAAAAAATTTTGATGCCAAAATTAGAAGCCGTTTGTGAGATCTAATCAAAATAAGGAAAAACCCTAATTTTTAAAGATCCGATTTTTAGGGAAATATTTTGCATCAAAATTAAAATGACAAAGAACAGATCCTATGTATAATTGTGAGAGATTTCCAAAAATGTAAGAAAATCCAAAAAATTCTCTCATTTTCTCTCAAAATTAATTTTTTATGAAAAATCATAAAAAATTCATAGAAAATGAAAATGTTCTCCAAAAATTTTGAATTTTGGATTGAGAGATTCTGATACATTCTTCAGCTTGTAAAAAAAATTTGGTGCAAATTTTTCTAGCCATTTGTGAGATATGATCAAATCTCTCCAAGATCTTGATTTTGTGTCCCAAAACCCTAGCTGCACAAGATTATTCTCCAAATTGTTTTACAAAACAATAATATAGGGTTAGAAAAACCTGCAAAAAACATAGATCTAACAGAAATACATGTCCCACGGGGCGTGCCAAAATTTTTATGGTGAAAATGGATAACAATAATAACGATATTGAAAGGCTAAATGAATTCAACCACAAAACCCTAGCCTAACAACAACAAAGATCCACCATAACATATGAAGATTACCTAAGACAATGCAAATCAAATGAAATCACAAAGATTATACCATCACATGTCCAATAGGGTTTGGATCTCCATTCTTCCTATCTCCATTGATCTTGCTCGATATATTTGCTTTCAGATTTTATGTGTGCACAAGAGCTCGACAAAGAACGGAATGTGGTTGCAAGTAGGATCACCTATGTTAAAAAACGTAGTGTAGTCAAGTAGTCAATGGGGGTTTGATAATGAAGGAAACATCTCCTTATATAGAAGACACTATATGAAATGGAGGGATAAGATTGAGAGGTGTAATAGGAGGTCAGCTATGATTAGAGGGTAGGTAAAAGAAATAATAAAATAATGAAAGGGGTAGGTAGTGTATGAATTAAGAGATGAATGACATGTGTCATGGGTAGAAAAGGTTAATGAATTAATTAAATAAATAAAAATTTATTTAATTAATAGGAGTGAGATCAATTAAATAAATAAAATATTTATTTAATTTAAGAAAAGGATAATTTAAATAAATAAATATATTTATTTAAATAAGAAATAAGGCTAGAAGAGGATAAATGAATTAATTAAATAAATAAAGATTTATTTAATTAATAGAAGAATTAGACTTAAATAATTAAATAAATAAAATATTTATTTAATTAGATTGGACAATTTTGGGTGTCTACAGTACACAATACTCTTGGAATGGTGCATGCATAGAGAGAATTTTTATTAAAGTTGTATGGTTTGCTAATGTGAATTAAGCTTTGGCATGTATGCAATTGACTTGTACACATCCTTATATTAAATTATGTTAGGTTATATAACATGTGAATTCAATTTATATGGTACACCTTGTGCGATAATGTGCATTAGCATTGCATGAAATTTATATCATTGATTGATTTGTATGCTAATGTCTGTAATTTATATATGTGCATAAGGTTTTATGTCAATTTTGCATTAAGTGTGAATCAAACTTGTATGGTGTCTTTAGGGTTCTTGTGTACATTAGTATTAGTTTAATTCATGTCATTGAATTGTATACGTGATTTATTCATATGGAATGTAAGTTGTTCTAGTTCATATTATGCTTGATTGATATGTATAGTACTTACCATGGTGCATACATTAGGCTAGTTTTTATCAAAGTTGTATGGTGTGCTAATGTGAATTAGGCTTTTGCATGTATACTATGATTGCATCAAATATATGAATTAAATTGGTGTGCCATATGGTGTTTACCTATGTACAATAGGATTGAATGGCATTTATGTCATGAAGTTATATGTGATTGTATGTTATTAAATTGATTCACATGGACATGTAAATATTTTAGTTCATATAATGGTTGAATGTTATGTATTTCATTGAGTTTTTTGTATAATAATCAACATGGTGCATACATAAGGCTAATTTTTTATTAAATTTGTATGGCATGTTGTTGTGAATATAATTTACATTATGATTATTGTTGACCATTTTGTGTCAACCTTAGCCATGCAGATAACTAGTCTGAGATATACTACTAGCTAAAATCCCTATTACTTCCCTAAAGGCTTAAACTCTAAAACCCTAAGGCTTTATGCCTTAGCCCTTTTTGGCCTTGTTCTTTTTCTCCATTGACTGATTCGAGCGGTCACTTCACTTAAACTCACCGGCTGGAGGTTCTCTTGTAATGCCCCGCCAGGAACCTTGAAGGAAAACCCACAACAAGGGTGAAACAATTTTTTTTTTTTTTTTTAAAGTATAAACATCATAAGTGCATTTACATAACAAGCATAGAACACAAGCAGAAGACTTACACCAGAATTCCTTAAGGGTTACCAATGAAGAATTAACTTCATAAGATAAATTCCACAATTACCATTAATCCAAATATTCATCATGAACTCAATGATCACAAGAAGCCATAAGCAATAATAGATACACCATTGAAAGATTGAAAGGATACAATATAATTCCACTTCAATAAGAATTTACACATATAATAAAGGAACTGATAAAAACATCCCAAACATAGGATTATAATGCTCTTCCAATACATGGCTTCTCAATATACATATAAAGATACAACTTAACCAATTACAAGGTTACATAAGATCAATGATACAATGACCACAAGGTTCTCCAAATAACAATAATCTTCAACATGAGATGAAGAATGAGCCACAATCCATAGAAAACACCTGCGAAGCCAATCCTCGCATGAAGGTACAAATCTGAACATCAGATGGGAAGTGGCACTACCACCCGACCATGTAATTCCCAAAATGGAATCACCCCACCATGCTAGGAGATAGCTGAGGACCCTCAAGCAAGCAAAAGCATGACATGGTCGACAAAACAATATGACACCATGACATCACAAAGAGACTCCACAATAATCCAGGTGACTCAATATCACAATTACTCAAGTGAACCGACATCATGCACACAAGTGAACCTACAGAGAGAGTGTCATCGCATAGCTTGATGGTTACCTCGGTAGGCCCTCATAGGTCCCGACTCTCTATCCTAGTAACCTCTCCCGAACCTTTAGCTCTAACTAAGTCTCATGCAAACCCTTCTAGCCTTTCGTGAAGACAAGGTGGTCACTTTGCCATTCCAGGCCTTCTCACTACATTATGAGCCTCAATACAAGTACTCACCTATGTGCGAGTTACAATATCTTATTAATGTTATGAAACTACCCACCTAATCAATTAATTAGATTATCACTTATTATCTAACTTTCGTAGGGGTAACCTGCTCGAAAGCCACTCTCTCAAAGGACACTAAACAGATAAGGTCACTCCCCGAGGACCCTATGGCGAAGCAGATAGCCATTACACCACTTTCAGAAATAAGTGGTCACACAAGGACATACTGACTCTAGCTAACCATAAGGTAAAGACACTACATGGTTACGACAACGAAGCCAACATATATCACTTGGTCAAAGGTACCAAATACACCACCACAGGTCGACTGAACCACAAACCAAAAATAACACAATATACACTTGCAAGGACAACTAATTCATTAAGTCCACACTTAGACAATCTTTGAGGAAATCAACATTATAAATACTTGCAACGTCACTGATTGGAAATTAAATAAAACACTCTTTTCCAACATTCACATCTAATCAATTTCCAAATCAATCAATTATAACATGAATTCCTAACAGGCATTTAATTCATTTTCAAAATATATCCAAACCTACCAATTTGAATCTCTAATTCATGCCTTGACTTCCATTGATAATTTATTAAACCATGTAATAAAAATCACAAGGAAATTACCATTTATGCTTAACATAAAACAACCACATCAAAATGTTCACTTAATAAAATTAAATTAAATTTATAACACATACCGGTTTGCACATGGTCAAGCGGTGGCAAAAGCCAAACCGCAGTAGTGTTGCTGCCGGAGCAATAGACACTACCTGTCGGTAGTGTTGTTACTACTGGTAACATCCCTACCGACCGGTAGTGCTGCTACTGCCGATAGAAGTCGCTACTACTGGTAGCTGCCGCTACCAACTGGTAGCACTGCTACGCGGTCCTACCGATCGGTAGTGCTGCTACTGACTGGTAGCAGTCCTACTGACCGGTAGCAGTGCTACTGCGTAGCTGTGCCGCCGATCGATAGTTCTGCTACCAACAAGTAGTAGACACTACCGACCCACATGGTGGGACTATCTCACCACGAGGTGAGTTAAGGTATACAAAACAGATAAAAACATGCTTCCAAAGCATTTAAAAACCGTTTAACATGAACACGATTCATCTTCGTTTCATTTCACGGGCACACCCATACACAATGTCAAATCCAAATTTCAAATGGATATTTACCAATAAGGCAAATGGTGAAATAAAACCCCATAAGAACCCCAAATCTTGGGCAACAAGATACTAGAAAGCACACAACAAGCTAAATCTAGTTCATTAATTCCTAATAGAAGAGGTATAACAAGAAATTGATTTTCAAGAACACAAGATACAACTAATAGAAAAATGAACCATTTCTTTCCTAAATGCAACCATATGATATAAATTTCACAAAACCAACAATAATAGACACTCTTTCTTCCATTCCAATCATTCCACAAGAATCTATAGGAAGATTTGCATAATTTTCAACACACAGGAAGCAAACTGAGAATTCCAAATTAAGTTGAAAACAAGAAGAGGTTATCTAACCTTGAAGCAAACTAGCAACCAAAATGAAGGAAGTATCCCAATCCCTGCAAACCATTTTTAATTCTAGCTCTTCCTTCCAAAATAGTTTTCCAAATTTCTCCCCAGAAATGCTGCCCCCCTTTCCCGTGAATCCTAGGAATAGCATGAAAATTATCTTTTAACCTAAACTTTCTAGGTTAAAAAGTTATTCCATCCAATCACATTTAAATATATTTAAAGTAAAAACAATCAGATTTACCTTTTTCCAAAAACAATTCTTTTCCAACAATTAAAATGAAAAAGTTAAATGGAAAGGTAAAAAGGAAAGCTTTTTATTTTATTTTCTATTTTCCAAAATACTTTCTTTCAACATAAGCATATATCATTTAAATGGCTAGGCAATTATTTCTTTCCTTCCACAAAATATATTAATGCAACTTCACACCATGAAATAAGCCATTTAACCATTTAATCTAGCAAATCATAAATTAATAAATCAATAATCAAAGAGCATAATAATTAACTAGTTATGCCAACATGAGATAGCATCATCCCTTTAATTAAATAACAATTTAAATAAACGGAAGCACACAAAACAAAGGATGATCAAACGACGACTCTCAAATGACCAAACCAAAGCACTATGACTCGCATACCAGCCAAACGAGAAAGACAACCGACTGACAACACTCATACGAATGTAACTGCGAGTCAAGCTAGGGTACAACAACTATCTCCTCTACTCCCATCGAACATATAAGTCATGCTCAAACCTATGAAACCAGGTGGAGTCGATACCCCGTACCTACTCGGTACTAGTACCTACAATGTCCTGCACTAAAAGAATCCATACGTGCATATAGACAAATATATATATACAAACATGGCATGCACACCGATGAAGGAGAATCGTGACGTTCCTCGTCTCACCGAAGTGAGTGAAGGAAAATCATCCCCTCGCACCCCAATACACTTGCAAATACACAACAATAAATAATGCATCACAATATAAGGTAAGAGTGTTGGTCCATGATAATGATCCATAAAATAACATTAATCATAAACACTCAGATATTGCATAAAATCATACACCATAAATCCAGATAAAACATGAAATAACATTGCATAACATCCGAATCAATATACAATAATGTTCCACTGAATAGTCATTGAAGTAAATCAAAACATACAAAAAGAGGCTGATCGAGGAGGGGTACTACATCCTCCCCCCCAAGCCTAGGCTTACTCCTGGAAGCCTAAAACAGATAAGAGTAAAGCTCTCTCATCTTCATTACATCTTTCCAAGTCGCCGAGGTCTCATCACTTGGGTCCCATAGGACCCTTACCTACTCGATGGTACGACCCCTGAGGGTCAAATCCCAATACTAAAGGATGCACATGGGCTCCATGGAAAGCTACCCGTCCTCGACCTGCAAAGTGTTCCAATCAAGAACATGGGTCACATTAGGATGATAAGGTCAAAGAACAAAAACATGAAAAACATCAGGGATGCGGGATAGACTCGGCGACAAGGCAAGATGGTAGGCAACAAGTCCTATCCTCTCAAGGATCTCAAAAGGGCCTACAAAACAAGGTGCCAACTTAGAACCCTTTCCATAACAGATCAGACTCCTCTGCGGACGTACTCTCAAAAACACATGGTTGCCAATAGAAAACTAACGATCGACTCTATGGGCATCAACAAACTTCTTCTGCCTATCCTGAGCAGCAACCAAATGCCCACGAATCTACTCAACCTGCTGCTCCATCTGACAAAGCAAATCTGGGCCTAAACACACTCTATCCTCCAACCGATCCCAACTCAAAGGAGTACGGAAAGGAAGACCATACAAATCCTGGAAGGTAGACATGCCTATAGAGCTGTGATATCCATTGTTATAAGCAAACTCCACAAGGCAAAGATATTCCTCCCAGTGTGACTATTGGTCCATAACATACATGCAAAGCATGTCCTCCAAAACCTAATTCACACGCTTGGTCTGACCGTCGGTCTCTGGGTGATAAGTTGAACTAAAGTTCAACTGGGTTCCCAAAGCATGCTGAAGAGAAGTCCACAAGGCTGAAGTAAAGATAGGGTCTCTATCAGAAATGATCCGCCTTGGGATCCCATGCAACCTCACCACATCTTCCAAGAAGACTCGTGCCACAACCATTGCCATATAGGAAGATCGAATAGGAACAAAATGAGCAACTTTGGTCAATCTATTAACAATGTCCATGATGGTATCATGACGAAGCGAAGAAACAGGCAACCCCACAGTGAAATCCATGGAAATGATATCCCATTTCCAATCCGGTATCAAATTAGGCTATAAAATCCCTACAGGGTGTTGTTGCTCCACCTTCACTCACTGACATTCTAAGCATTTGGACACAAAATCAGCAATGTCACGTTTCATACCAGCCCAATGATATATCTGCCTAAGATCTGCATGCCGCTTCTTGACACCAGGGTGTGTCGAATAAGGTGCACAATGGGCCTCAGTCATGATCAAAATGGGAAGACCCTCCAAAGGAGGTACATAGATCCATCCAAGATGTCGAAGAAGACCATTTGAATCAAGAGTATATCTAGAATATCTACCCTCAAATGGTCTTCCAGACTCTACCACGGCTCTAACATCCTGATACCAAGTGTCCTGAGAAAGAACTCCAAGAATTCTCTCACTCAAGTCCACACCAAGGGACAATGCTGCAACCTCATGCCGCCTACGACTCAAAGTATCTGCCACTACATTCTCTTTCCCCTGAATATAACGAACCTCAAAATCATACTCGTAGAGGAATTCCATCCATCTTCGCTGTCAAGCATTCAAGTTCGGTTGTGTGAAAATATACTGCAAACTGTGGTGATCACTAGTCAGCTCAAACTGATGCCCCAACAGAAAATGTCTCCATCTAATCAATGCATGCACTACAACAGCCAACTCCAAGTCATGAACTAAATAGTTCAACTCATGATCCTTGAATTTGCGAGACTCATAGGCAACCACACGTCCATCCTACATAAGCACTGCACCTATACCTTCCAAAGAGGCATCCATGCATACCATGAAATCTTTGGATGGGTCAAGGACTGCCAAAATCAGAGCACTAACAAGGATTTCCTTCAATGTATGAAAAGCCAATTCACACTACTCTAACCAAACAAACTTCTTCCCTTTCCTCTGAAGAGAAGTAATCGGGTGGCCTATCCAAGAAAAGATCTGCACAAAGCAACGGTAATATCCGGCCAAACCCATTAAACTTTGAACCTCATAAACATTGGTTGGTGTTGGCCAATCAACAATGGCTTGGATCTTAGAAGGATCCACAGATACAACTTCTCCTAAAACTATATGACCAAGATAGCTCACCTCTGACTGGAAGAAATCACACTTCGCCAAATTCACAAAAAGTTGATTCTCCCTCAAGCACTGCAATACCTGACGCAAGTGACCCTCATGCTTTTCCATAGATCTAGAATAAATCAATATGTCATCCAAGAACACAAGGACAAAGTGGTCAAGGTAGGTGCAAAAAACCCCATTCATAAGACTCATGAATACTGAAGGCGCATTCATCAACCCAAATGACACCACTGTGAACTCATAGTGACCATAACGAGTATGAAACACCGTCCTATGAATGTCTGCATCATGAATGCACAACTGATGATACCCAAATTTCAGGTCGATCTTAGACAACACCTTGGCTCCCTTTACCTGATCAAAAAGATCATCAATCCAAGGCAATGGATATCGATTCTGGATGGTTACCTTATTCAACTGTCGATAATCAATGTATAATAAAAGAGAACCATCCTTCTTCTTAATGAAGATAACCGACACACTCCAAGGAGAAACACTAGGATGAATGAACCCCTTGGCCAACAACTCCTCAACCTGCAACTTCAACTCACTCAACTCCTAAGTAGTCATCCGATATGGTGCTCTTGAAATAGGTTCCGCACCAGGAACCAAGTCAATGCGAAAATCTATGTCTTGCTTCGGAGGCATACCGGGAATATCCAGAGGAAACACATTAACATACTCTTGAAGAATAGGGTGACCATCAAGAGAGATTTCTCGACTCTCTTCCTCATCCACATCCTCAAGAGCAACTGCAAAAATCTAACACCCTTGACGCATGCACCGCCTAAGTTGCATAGCAAAAATCATACATAAGGATATCGGTCATTGAACTCCAACGATCCCCACTCTCCTACCATGGTCATCTAAACACTCTACTATCTTCAGACAATAGTCTACACGAGCGCTATGAGATGATAACCAATCCATCCCCAACACAACTCCATAGGACCCCAAAGGAATGACTCGAAGGTCAACTGAAGTGACAAAGGGTCCTAGGTCCAACTCAGAATTGGGAACATAGGCATCTACCAACACTCGCACAATGGTAGCCAACTCTACTTGCCACCTATCTGCCTGCTTAGCAAACACGAGCCCACACCGCTCCATAATGGATGAAGAAATAAAAGAATCTGAAGCACTAGAATCAAAAAGTACAGAGATAGGGATACCACACAACACACCTATGGTCTCAATCACGGTACTCTGATGCTCAGCCTGGCGGTCATCCATCGCTGCAAATACTCTATGGGATCTACCTGCATCCCCCACTATCGTCTTTGAAGCGGTTGGCCTCTGGCTACCCATCTGGTGAGGACGCTGAGGGCACTGAGCGGCCTTCTGGCCAAACTGACCACAGGTGAAGCAAGCTCCACTACCAAGTCCTCTACTCCCAGATGGCCCACTGGATTGCTGAAAGTTCTCCACACTAGGGGCCTAAGATGCACCCTAAGAAGACTGTCCTAGAAATGTCTACCTACCCTTCTTCTAGAACCTGCCCTTCTGAACCTGAGAGTTGCCACCCTGCTGGCCTTGAGACTACTTTGGTCTCGACAGCTACTGCTGACCACCCTTAGTGGGTGCTTGAGGACCCCTAAGAGGTGCAATAGTCTGGGACTGATTCCCTCTCCCTCTAGACCCACTGAAAGGATCACTCCCTAACTGAACTCTAGAGTGGCTGCCATGAGCACGGCTAAGGTTCTGCTCCACCAGCCCTGCTTTCGCCATGGCTACCTCTATTGAAGCAGGCTCAAAAACTCTCACTCCTCTACTGATGTGGTCATTAAGACCTCTCAAGAAGTGCTGCACAAGCATAGGCTCATCATTGTCGATCCCAACATATTGTTTGAGCTCATAGAACCTATGTTTAAACTGATCCATTGACAACCTGAACTCATGTAGAGCATAGAACTCGTCTGGTTGCGATTACCTCCATTGGGGTGAGAGAAATCGTGCTTTGAATCTCTCTAAGAATATCTCCTAAGATGCGGTGTTAATATTCACACCAATCCTCTCCTCCTCTAACCTCCACTAGATAGATGTGAATCTCTCAAGATGCAGATCGCGCATCTCACCTTGGTGTTGCTACCATATGGATACATGACAAAACATCAATCTAAACTGATAAGACAAGTCTCTGCCTTGAGACCGGTACCTTTACCGTCAAAGAAAGGAGGGTTGGACCTCATCAAGTCCCTCATATGCCCCATGATAGTTGGATCCTAGTCCACTGGGACCTCTCTCGTTCTAGGAGATCTCTCTCTCTCTCTCTCTCTCTCTCTCTCTCTCTCTCTCCCTCTCTCTCTCTCTTCGGAACCTATTGAAGTGGCTCCTCTACCCGACCATGGATGGGTTGATCCACCTTGGGTCTAGGGCCTAGTCTAGCTAGCACCTCCTAAAACATCTGTCGAAGCTCTTCCCTTTTGGAACTTGCTCTCTTGAATGTGGTACCTCTTGATGAACCAACTGATCTCTATCCACACTTGCATGAGTGGGCGGTGGTGAAGGACTAAGGCAGTCAGAACCTTGACCCCGTCCTCTTCCTCTGCCTCTGGTGTGGCCACCAACACGGCCACCTCCCTAGGCTTTCCTAGCCATGACCTAACACTGCACAAGACAGAAAAGGTTCAGATCAAAGGCAAGGAAAGAAACAAGGAAGTCACACCTCAAGACCTACACAAAAGGTCAAGGAATATGGGCTCACTACAAACCCAGAGTACCCAGTGTTGAAACATGAGCTTTGATACCGAAAGTAATGCCTCGCCAGGAACCTCGAAGGAAAATCCACAACAAGGGTGAAATAATTTGTATTTTAATTTTAAAAAGTATAAACATCATAAGTGCATTTACACAACAAGCACAAAACACAAGCGAAAGACTTACACCAGAATTCCTTAAGGGTTACCAATGAAGAATTATCTTCATAAGATAAATTCCACAATTACCATTAATCCAAATATTCATCATTAACTCAATGATCACAAGAAGCCATAAGCAATAATAGATACACCACTGAAAGATTGAAAGGATACAATATAATTCCACTTTAATAAGCATTTACACATATCATAAAGGAACTGATAAAAATATCCCAAACTTAGGATTACAATGCTCTTCCAATACATAGCTTCTCAATATACATATAAATATACAACTTAACCAATTACAAGGTTACATAAGATCAATGATACAATGACCACAAGGGCCTCCAAATAACAATAGTCTTCAACATGAGATGAAGAATGAGCCACGATCCACAGAAAATACCTACGAAGCCAATCCTTGCATGAAGGTACAAATCCGAACATCGGATGGGAAGTTGCACTACCACCCGACCATATAATTCCCAAAATGGAATCACCCCACCATGCTAGGAGATAGCCGAGGACCCTCAAGTAAGAAAAAACATGACATGGTCGATAAAACAATACGACACCATGACAACACATAGAGACTCCACAATAATCCAGGTGACTCAACATCACAATTTCTCAAGTGAACTGACATCACGCACACAAGTGAACCTAAAGAGAGAGTGTCATCGCATAGCTTGATGGTTACCTCAGTAGGCCCTCATAGGTCCTGACTCTCTGTCCTGATAACCTCTCCTGAACCTTCAGCTCCAACTAAGTCTCATGCGGACCCTTCCAGCCTTTTGTGAGGACAAGGTGGTCGGTTTGCCATTCCAGGCCTTCTAACTACATTATGAGGCTCAATACAAGCACTCACCTATGCGCGAGGTACAATATCTTATTAATGTTATGAAACTACCCACATAATGAATTAATTAGAATATCACTTATTATCTGAATTTCCCAGGGGTAACTTGCTCTAAAGCCACTCTCTCAAAGGACACTAAACAGACAAGGTCACTCCCCAAGGACCCTATGGAAAAGTAGACAACCATTACACCACTTTCAGAAATAAGTGGTCACACAAGGACATACTGACTCTCAGCTAACCATAAGGTAAAGACACTACATGGTTACGACAACAAAGCCAACATATAGCACTTGGTCAAATGTACCAAATACACTACCACAAGTCGAATGAACCACAAACCAGAAATAGCACAATATACACTTGCAAGGACAACTAATTCATTAAGTCCACACTCAGACAATCTTTGAGAAAATCAACATTATATAAACTTGCAACATCATTGATTGAAAATTAAATAAAACACTCTTTTCTAGCATTCACATCTAATCAATTTCCAAATCAATATTCCATCAAGAAGAAAGTCTACATTAAACATTCAGCCAGTTATAACATGAATTCCTAACAGACATTTAATTCATTTCCAGAATATATCCAAACCTACCAATTTGAATCTCTAATTCATGCCTTGACTTCCATTGATAATTTATTAAAAAACGTAATAAAAATCACAAGGAAATTACCATTTATGCTTAATATAAAACAACCACATCAAAATGTTCACTTAATAAAATTAAATTAAATTTATAACACATACCGGTTTGCACCGATAAGGGACATGGTCAAGCAGTGGCAAAAGCCACACCGTAGTAGTGCTGCTACCGGAGACACAAACACTACCTGTAGTAGCGGCTGTTACCACTGATAGTAGCACTACCGACCGATAGTGCCGCTACCACTGGTAGTAGCCGCTACCAACCGGTAGTAGTCCTACCGATCGGTAGTGCTGCTACCAACCGATAGCACTGCTACTGCGTAGCGGTGTTGTCGAATGGTAGTTCTACTACCTACGGGTAGCAGACACTATCGACCCATGTGGTGGGACTAGCCCGCCATGGGGTAAGGTAAGGTCTATGAAACAAATAAAAACATGCTTCCAAAGCATTTAAAAATCGTTTAACATGAACACGATTCATCTCCGTTTCATTTCACGGGCACACCCATACACAATGCCAAATCCAAATTCCAAATGGATATTTACCAATAAGGCAAATGGTGAAATAAAACCCCACAAGAACCCCAAATATTGAGCAACAAGATACTAGAAAGCACACATCAAGCTAAATCTAGTTCATTCTTTCCAAATGGAAGAGGTATAATAGGAAATTAATCTTCAAGAACACAACATACAACAAATAGAGAAATGAATCATTTCTTTCCTAAATGCAACCATATGATATAAATTTTGCAAAAATAACAATAATAGACACTCTTTCTTCCATTCCAATCATTCCACAAGAATCTACAGGAAGATTTGCATAATTTTCAACACATAGGAAGCAAACTGAAAATTCCTGTAGCGTCCTCAAATTGCGACACTTGCAATTTCGACCGCATTTGAGTCTTCACGATGGTGACGCAACACTAAACCTGAATGGAGACCCCGAAACTTGCTCATGACACCAAAAACTGCATTTTCTTGCACCCTGGCCTGAACCTCCTTTGCACCCTGCTATCCCGGGAGGTGGGACCAGAGCGCCCAGCGCCCTGGTCCCCCAGGACCATGGCGCCCAGCGCCCTGGTCCCTGGCCCTATTTTGGGCCCGGTCTCCTATGGGACTTCGGGCCTTTTTGTTTGCAAATTGGAAAATAACATTTCCTGGTTGGCCTAAGGTCGGAAAAATCAG
This sequence comes from Cryptomeria japonica, assembly GCF_030272615.1. Taxonomy (NCBI): domain Eukaryota; kingdom Viridiplantae; phylum Streptophyta; class Pinopsida; order Cupressales; family Cupressaceae; genus Cryptomeria; species Cryptomeria japonica. The sequence goes on along the minus strand of NC_081405.1, from coordinate 334,179,630 downwards.
TCTTTTAACCCTAATTGACAAGTATATAAACTACATTTTCCTCTTTCATTCGATATGATGGAAAAGGCGTGGAAACTATATTCAAGCATTCAAGCATTCAAGCATTCCTTCAAGCAATTGATCATTCTAAGTCTCCATTCAAGGCTAAGTGTTGCATTCAAGACAAGGATTCAACCATTGAAGAGGAGATCACTTACAACACATTACATGCTACAACATACAACATACAACAAACAACAACATCTATACCTTCGCATATAAGGATACAAACATCCTTACAACAAGGTATTAGTACTTGTTTTACATTACATTTACAACATTTCTCATTTCTTGGTTAATTCCAAAACCAGGGTTTGACCTAAGGGCAAACCCCTAATCCCTAACCCCCCAATTGTCTTCGCTTTTCTGTGTGTAGGTTGCAGGTATGCGACTGAAATTGAAGATCTGGAATCCTTGTGCAGAGACGAACAGATCCCCCTTCGTTTCGTGGATTTTTTGGAGGACCGTGTGCACGCCGGGTGCCATCGTCCCGTCAACTTTTTCTCAAATTTGCAGGACAGCGCCGTCTTGACATTTTATTGCTAATTCCAGGTTCGCAGCTTCATCCTATATTCCTAACTCAGTTTATAAGCGAATCTTTCTCACTTTCTATGCATTCCTAGCTTAATCTTTCTATCTACATTCTTTACAAAAGAGGGTATCCTTGCTATCACAACCCTTGAAACTCATATAGAATCCAATCTTGCATTGCGTGGGATTGGATCTTGTGGGTTTCAACCCCTCTTTTGAATGTAAAGTCCCTCCTAAGTGAAAACCATCAACCCTAGTGACTCTCCCTTCTCCCTCCTCGGAGTTGGGGAGGGGAGAACGACTAGGGTTCGATTTTTCCGCTTTACATTTTGGTGAACCCGACGTGAACATCCTTTCTGATTATTCATAGTTAGATCTGAAAATTGGATTCCTTGATTACATTTCCATGTTTGATCTTTGGCAAAATTTTAGAGGTTAATTGCATAAAAACCCTGAATTTTCTTTTTAAGTAATTAAACTTGTGAAATGTTTAATTGTTAATGCTTGTTTCAGATCTTCCCTTCTATTATAAATTATCAATTCATATTTGTGCTTTGATTTTGAAAATTAAGTGGTTGAGTGTCAAAACCCTAATTTTTGAAACCCTCTTGATTCAACCTTTGACTGATAATTTCACTAATCAAAACATCTCCAAATCAGCTGTAACTTTGGATTCCGCAATAAAATCACAATATCTTTCATCCCTGAAAATTTGGAAAAAAGTTGCGAGGACCGTGTGCACTCCGAGCGCCATCGTCCCCGACATTTTTTCTGAAATTTCGGGAGCGAGATCTTACTTTATTTTCCTGCTAAAATCCAGAATTTTGGCTGATTTTATCAATTTTAACACCTTCAAAATTACAGTCAAAGTTGGTCTAGCGATTGCTTGGATTGAGGCTTCTAATCATTCAAAAATTGTTGAAATTGAAATTTGTGTCAAAATTGTGTTTCTTACTGTCCTAAATCTGAAAAGTGTGTTATCATTCATTCGAAATTTCAGTGATTTATTCAAATTTTTGCAATTTGTGACTTTTGAAATTAAGTGCTTAATTACAACAACTTTGATTTCCGCTTTTAGAATTGAATTTTGCGTGAAATTGAGTCAATTTTCAAATTTCAAAACTTGCATTGCTCTTAACATTCCCTCTAAAATCATAAAATTCAAAATTTCAGTTTCCCTCTCTTTTTCAAAATTCAAATTTTGCATTTTTCGACAATCTGGGTAGGGTTCAATTTTGAGATTGCAACTTTAATTTGGCCTATCTACAGATCGTAAAATCACTCAATTTTTTCAGGTTAGCTGTAAAATCATCATAACTTTCATCCCTGCAAATTTTGAAAAAAGTTGCGAGGACCATGTGCACTCCGAGCGCCACGGTCCTGGACATTTTTTTCGAAATTTCGGGAGACTGTCATGATTGCATTTAACAACTTAAATCTAGAAGATTGGCTGGTTTTGCTGAAATTTGCTACCTCTAAAATTCAAAATCTTCTCTCTCTCTTTAGTGCATGAGTTTTACAACAATAAGTCCTACTTACACTATTCCTGTTAGACGAAGCCTTAGAATTAAGTCCTTCCAAGGTTTAATTACTGAGGAGATGGAACCTAATTTGAATGGTCTTTTTAACGAGGACATGGGTAATTCCTCTAATCCTCTTAATGATGAAGAAGCTCTCCATGAGGTTTCTGTAGAACAACTTTCAAAATTGGATAACCAATTTGACGATTTTCGACAGTGGATGTCGCAAGAATACCCTGATAGTCAAGCTCTTCCTTTAATTGAGGGTCTAAAACGTATGTTTCAAAGTGATAAGAATGGAATTGATATTTTGTGTGGTATTGCACACATTGTGGATTCAAATGTGATGCCTATGAAAAGTTGTGCCGAAACCTTAGGTTATACACAACCTCCTACTCAAGTTAATCATTCTATTCCTTTGACGACTCCTATTGCTAGTATACCTACTTTTACATCAAACATAATGACTACCTCAATACAAGTTATTCCTCCTATGATCACTAGTCATGGGGGCAATCCCTCTTCTTCAATTAACCCTCTTCCTTCATTCAATCCAACTTCTTCATTCATTCCTTCAATGAGTGTTCCTATTATATCACCACAAATGAACATGACACAAGGGGGCAATTCGTTTTCCATTCCTCCTTGTAGTGTTCCTCCTGTCCAATCATCTTCTATGACTAACTATCATAGTGTCCCACCACCTTACTCTCTACCTTCTTTCAATAACATAACACCTCCATCACAATCTAACACGTCTAATATGAACTCTTCGACTGAAGCGACCATTAACAATCTTGCACAAACTGTCTCTTCTTTACAGCAACAAATTGCCTCTATGAACCAATCTAAGTTTAGTGTGCCCACATTTGATGTTGCGAGCCCACTTTCTCTTGACATTGTTCGAGCTATTCCCCCTAAACATGTTGAAATTCCGCATCTGGAGCTTTATAATGGTAAGGGTGATCCTCTAACACATGTTAAGACTTTTCAAACAATATGTACTAATTTTGCTTATGACCAAAGGTTGCTTGCAAAATTGTTTACTAGAACATTAAGAGACAAAGCCCTACAATGGTATTGCTCGTTGCCTTCCTATTCTATTACTTCTTTCGAACAACTTGCAAATGCTTTCATTCAACAATTTCAAAACAATATAAGTCCTAAAGTTACTTTGATTGATTTAATGCATTGTAAACAAGGTGTTAAAGAAAAAGTGACTGATTTCATTGGTAGATATAAGCATTTGTATGCTCAAATTTCTTTTCTAGTGCCTGACAATGATATTCAAAGAATCTTTATTTCCAATTTACAAAAAGACATTAGAGAAAAACTCTTGTTTTCTGAGTTTACTTCTTTCCAACAGTTGTGCGCAACTCTTCACAATTATCAACTGACTGTGAGTCAAATGGAACAATCACATCCTATGACTCCGAGTGATAAGGGTGATAGTAGTCAACAACCATTTGGGAAGTTTAAACCGAACAGAGAGTCCATTAAATTCAATGAAAACATCATCAACAACAATGTGAATGCAGCATCAGGTGTGTCTCCTATTTCTAAGTTTTTCAAGAAAGAAAGAAAGTTTACTCCTTTGAATGAATCATTGCATAGTATTATGAATAAGTTATTGGAACAAAATGTGCTTACTCTTCCTCCTATAAGGCAAATTGATCCTGCAAAGATTACTTCACCTTATTTTGATAACAAATCTTTTTGTCACTTTCATCGTCAACCTGGGCATGATACTGAAAAATGTTTTGCTTTAAAGGGTAAAATTCAAGATTTGATTGATAATAATACTATCTCTGTTTCTGGTGTGAATGATAAAGGAAATACATCTGTAGCTCCTCCTAACCAAAATCTTCAGATTTTCACTGATCCATTACCTTCTCATACCTCTAATGTGATTGATACTACTGATTCCTCTATCTCACCTGATGATCTTGTGTCCATGACTCCGAATGTGATTAACTTTGTAGAGCAGCAGAAAATCCCTAAAGAACCTTCCATCACATTTGATTCCAGTGAAACTATCAGGGCACCTGATGGTCCTTTATATATAGTTGCAAAAGTAAAAAATACACCTTGCTGTGGAGTGCTTATTGATCCTTCTTGTATGGTTAATATCATTACTGAAGAATTTCTTTTTACTTTGCAATTGAATCAAGTTATCTATGACAAAATAGATGTGGTTGTGAAACTATTTGATGCATTTTCTTCTCCTGCAATTGGTTCTATTACATTACCTATTGAGGTCCGTAACAAATCCCTTGATGTGAACTTTGCTATTATTCCATCTTCCGAACAATTTGGTGTGAAGCTTGGCTATCCTTGGCTATCTTCCATGAAAGCTATTGCTTCTCCTATTAACAAGTGTTTGAAATTTCCCCATAATGGTGAAGTTGTTACTGTCAATCATAGTCTCTTTAAACCAACTGAAAGAACTTCTAGCGTTCCTATTGATTACTTTTGGCCTAAACAATTCCAATCTCTTCCTCCGTGAAGTGATCATCTTTTCAAATCTTATCAAAAGTGGAAAACAGATATGATCCTATCTCTAAGTGAACCTAGAACACCCAAACTTGACATTCCTATCATTCTTGAGAAGGAAGTTCTTCCTTTGAAAGATAAAACTAATGTCTTTCCTCAAGAAGATTCCCAACCCATCCCTATGGATGTGACTATGCCTATGATTAATAAACTTCCTAAAAGTAGACCTATCCCTCCTCGTCATGATGGACTTGGTCTCCTTCCAAAACCAAATATTCCTCCTTTATATGGAGCAGTTCCTCCTCCTTCCTCTTATGGAGAGAAGAGACCTTCCTCTTCTCCTATTGTTCAGCCTAAGAGACCACAACCTAAACACCCAAGTGATAAGGATGAGAACATTCCTCCTCCTCAATCTTCTCAGCTTCCTACTAAGACTAGATGAAATCGTTCTGCACGTGAACGCCGACGAAAGCGTCGTCTTAGAGCTCAAACTTTGCAATCCCCAAAAACACCTTCAACAAGCATTATTCCATTTTCTCCTCAGTCGATGATTGAGCCGAAATCTCCTAAACATAAGATGCATGATGGTCTTGATCCTGCGCGAGTTAAAGATCCTATTTTTATAAATCTTGATGATGATATAGATGAAAATGTTATTCATGATGAAAATGCTACTTCTCCTGTTCATTCTGATAGTGAATATGAACTTGTTGATATTGATAACCATTTATCTAACGAATTTTCTAAAGCACTTATCCTAGCTCCTAGACAAGAACACCGCGGCTTGGGATATGAACATAGCCCTTGTTTGGATCTTGTGATAGCTCCATCTGCTGTGTTGGATGTTCCTCTTCTAGCGTGTTCCCTGCCTTCCCGAAACATTGATCAGCAAGCTCGGGGGGTAGATGACGTGCTAGACTAGTTTCATTAGCATAGTAGATTCTCTCCTCCTCTCTTTCATTACTTCTTCTATGTGTTATTCTCATTCTTCTATTTGTTGTCCTTAGTATTGTCTACTTGAGGATGATGCAAAGCATTGAGATCTCTCGATCTCTCTCATGTTGACTCAAAAGACACATGTGTTCCCTTCTTCTAGGTGACCTTCCTTGATTGGGGAATGAAGAACAATTATGCATACATACATATGATATACATGAATTATCATACAGCATACTGACCCCGAGGAAAGCGAAGTCACCTCGTGCTTTGTGTTTTGTGTCTATTATCCTTGGGCTTATCTTACACTTGGGGGCTAAATCCTTGAGATAACGTGCTCCTTTCCCTTTTTCATTTTCTTATATGTATCACTACCTTAAAGCAATCACCCCCAGTGAGGCGTGTGCGATCACTTTAACGTAGGGGGGCATACATCCCATTCATATCTTTTCAAGATACTTGAAAATTTCTTGACAAATTTAGCTTTGCCTTGAAAATTTTTGATATCTTTCTTGCATGACTCATAGTGAGGGAACCTTACTACTGACAGTCATGGTTCTCCCTCGTGATCTTCCCTTTTACTTGGTCAATTGAAGTCGTAAGATCTTTAGTCCACTGGGGGCTTGGTGTATCTTGCCTCCTTGACGTGGTGAAAGTTTTTCAATGTTGTTTCCTTGTACTTTACTAGAAGTATGAGCGCACGCTTATACTCTCGCTAAAGTGGGGGCTAAATGTAGCGTCCTAAAATTGCGACACTTGCAATTTCGACCGCATTTGGTTCTTCACGATGGCGACGCAACACTAAACCTGAATGGAGACCCCGAAACTTGCTCATGACACCAAAAACTGCATTTTCTTGCACCCTGGCCTGAACCTCCTTTGCACCCTGCTGTCCCGGGAGGTGGGACCAGAGCGCCCAGCGCCCTGGTCCCCCAGGACCAGGGCGCCCAGTGCACTGGTCCCTGGCACTATTTTTGGCCCGGTCTCCTATGGGACTTCGGGCCTTTTTGTTTGCAAATTGGAAAATAACATTTCCTGGTCGACCTAAGGTCGGGAAAATCAGTCTTTTAACCCTAATTGACAAGTATATAAACTACATTTTGCTCTTTCATTCGATATGATGGAAAAGGCGTGGAAACTATATTCAAGCATTCAAGCATTCAAGCATTCCTTCAAGCAATTGATCATTCTAAGTCTCCATTCAAGGCTAAGTGTTGCATTCAAGACAAGGATTCAACCATTGAAGAGGAGATCACTTACAACACATTACATGCTACAACATACAACATACAACAAACAACAACATCTATACCTTCGCATATAAGGATACAAACATCCTTACAACAAGGTATTAGTACTTGTTTTACATTACATTTACAACATTTCTCATTTCTTGGTTAATTCGAAAACCGGGGTTTGACCTAAGGGCAAACTGCTAATCCCTAACCCCCCAATCATCTTCTCTTTTCTATGTGTAGGTTGCAGGTACGCGGCTGAAATTGAAGATCTGGAATCCTTGTGCAGAGACAAACAGATCCCCCTTCGTTTCGCGGATTTTTCGGAGGACCGTGTGCACGCCGGGCGCCATCGTCCCGTCAACTTTTGCTCAAATTTGCAGGACAACGCCATCTCGACATTTTACTGCTAATTCCAGGTCCGCAGCTTCATCCTATATCCCTAACTCAGTTTATAAGTGAATCTTTCTCACTTTCTATGCATTCCTAGCTTAATCTTTCTATCTACATTCTTTACAAAAGAGGGTATCCTTGCTATCACAACCCTTGAAACTCATATAGAATCCAATCTTGCATTGCGTGGGATTGGATCTTGTGGGTTTCAACCCCTCTTTTGAATGTAAAGTCCCTCCTAAGTGAAAACCATCAACCCTAGTGACTCTCCCTTCTCCCTCCTTGGAGTTGGGGAGGGGAGAACGACTAGGGTTCGATTTTTTCGCTTTACAATTCCAAATTAAGTTGAAAACAAGAAGAGATTATCCAACCTTGAAGAAAACTAGCAACCAAAATGAAGGAAGTATCCCAATCGTTGCAAACCAATTCGAATTCTAGCTCCTCCTTCCATAATAGTTTTCCAAATTTTTCCCCACAAATTTTGCCTCCTATTCCCGTGAATCCGAGGAATAGCATGAAAATTATCTTTTAACCTGAACTTTCTAGGTTAAAAAGTTATTCCATCCAATCTGATTTAAATATATTTAAAGTAAAAACAATCAAATTTTCCTTTTTCCAAAAACAATTCTTTTCCAACAATTAAAATGAAAAAGTTAAATGGAAAGGTAAAAAGGAAAGCTTTTTATTTTATTTTCTATTTTCCAAAATAATTTCTTTCAACAGAAGCATATATCATTTAAATGGCTAGGCAATTATTTCTTTCCTTCCACAAAATATATTAATGCAACTTTACACCATGAAATAAGCCATTTAGCCATTTAATCTAGCAAATCATAAATTAATAAATCAATAATCACAGAACATAATAATTAACTAATTACGCCAACATGAGATAACATGATCCATTTAATTAAATAACCATTTAAATAAACGAAAGCACGCAAAACAAAGGATAATCAAATGACGACTCTCAAATGACCAAACCAAAGCACTATGAATCGCATACCAGCTAGATGGGAAAGACAACCGACTGACAACACTCATACGAGTGTAATTGCGGGTCAAGCTAGGGTACAACAACTATCTCCTCCACTCCCATAGGACATATAAGGCATGCTCAGACCTGTGAAACTAGGTGGAGTCCAGGGAAAACATTAAGAAACCGCCCCTTGGACAAGGTGTAAATACCTGGCGAAAGTTGTATAATTCCTGAGCAAAATTTTAATTTTACTGGCAAATTTTTGCGATTTACAAAGAAAAATAATAATCTCCATTGGCGAATCAGCTGTGATTGCTCAAAGTTTGTGAATAATCCTGGTGAATTGTAATGTTTTTAAAACCCAAAAAATATTTGCATGGGTGAATTGTAATATTTTTAAAACTAGAAAATTATTTGCATTGGCAATTTCAACCTTTTTTCAAACCATTAAAAAAAATGTTGGCTATTTCAACCTATTTTCAAACCATTAAATTTTTTTTTTTTGCGATTTCAAGCTATTTTCAAACCATAAAAAAAAATATTGGCGATTTCAATATATTTTCAACCATAAAAAGAATATTGGCGATTTCAAGATATTAACTTTAAGTCATTAAAACACGTGGCACATAGTCGTCAATTCTCTGCCTGGAAGACTGCCCATTAAGGCATCTCGCGACCTAGCGACAAGCCCTTATGACTCTCTCTATCTCCAACTCGCAAGCTGAAAATGCTAATCCTTTGTAACCTTGAGATCTAGCGACTGAGGGAAACTGAACTGCCACTCGCCAATTCTCGACCACAAAATGTTAAGTCCTCATCACCGCAACGACTTGGAGATAGTGGTAACTTTAACCCTTGTCGCGTAGTCACCAACATAAAACTATTTATCTCTTAACCGCTAGCACTTCACTCGCAAGCTCGTGGCTTGATCAGGTCTTCAGACATTTAACTTCGCGAGCTGGCGATAACCATTAAACCTAACCATAAACTGTCTAGTCGCTAGCTTGTGACCTAAAAATGCTAACATTAAACAAACATGAGAGCTAGTGACAACTGTATGAAATTAGTTACTCGCTAACTCTCGTGGCTATAATGTATGACATCAGACCAACTTGAGACCTCGCGACCAAAGCAATTTCACTTACAATCTCCAACTCAGTAACATAAAATGCTAACACCCAAAAAGATAGAGACCTCGTGATGTAAACCCAAACCAACTTATTGCTAGCTCGTGGCTTGATCATGTCTTCAGACATTTTACCTCGCGAGCTGGTGATAACAATAAAACTTAACCAAAAACTATCTGGTCGCTATCTTGCAACCTAAAATTTTTAAGGCTTGGATGCTGACTCATTCCTGAGGGACTAGTTTGAAGGTTTCTCCTGAGTAAAGGTTGATTAGACAAGCGAGGATGACGATTTTAGAGGCATAAAAGGATTGGATAGCTTCTGAGTTAGAGATGGGAGATCACGGATTTCTCTGAGAAATAAGAGCTTAGGTTGCTTGTTGTCAGGGATTTTGAAGCAGAATTTGTCTAATCAAGGAGGAATAAAATCAGAACAAAATCATTCACAATAGATGAGCCTTAGCAGGATGCAGTGGATTTGATAGGCATGACTTCTAGAGTCTACAGTCATGTTGAAAAACACCAAAATGATGATTTTTCATGTGAATGAGCATCACCAAATAAAGTGTGAAATGTTATAAATATAATGGAGTGGTGACTTAATTGGTAGAAGAGAAAAGAAACCTTTTTCATTTTCTGAGAGTGGTTTTTTCCTCAGAAAGGAGGATGATTTTTGGGCATGATCGTGCATGGAGTTGTTGTGTGCTCTGTGATACCGGATGGGTGTTTTTTTGTTTTCTCTTGTGTGAGTTTGTTTATTTTCAGAGGGGTTGTGAAAGTGAGAAGGATTTCCAGAGGGGGTGTGAAAGCCTTTTCTTGTCAAGAAAGGCCAAGCATGGCACATCCTCTGCTTCTACTCTGCCATAGGATGGTAAGGGGTTTGAAGAAGGAGCCCGCAGAGGAATGAAAGAAGGATTTGTTTGGGTGGGGAGTGGCGGCCAGTCATCTTTGTGAAACATGGAAGCTGTGACCCCTCCCCAACATATTACATTTACCCTAAAGCTCCTATTTCCACTTTCCCTGATTGTGGGCATGAAGGCTCGAGCTCCTCTTTCCATTTTCTTTGTTCTTGGGCATGAAGGCTTCCTCCTCTATTTGGAAATGATCTATTGGATAGAACGTAACATCTCACATTCCATCCGAAGGCATCAGGGTGATAATGGCATGGCTCAAGCAATTTTGCAAGTTGTATAGTCATTGGGGTTCCTTTTCTAGTTCCAACAGTGATTCTAGACTCTAGGTGAAGGGAGAAAGTTGTAAACTATATAGTCATTTACAAAGCAAATGAAAAGTATTTAGTATCAAGCTTTGTGTAGGTTCTTGAAGGAGATATATAAATTTATTTTGTGTATAATTCTATCTCTTTCAAATGATCAGAATCATGAGTTTTAACTTTTTTCATTTGTTGCATTGTTATGGTGTATGCAATTTTTTATTTAATTCTTCCTATTATGCCCAGGAATGCAAAATTTATGTTAGTCTGGAATCATATTAAGGATTCACCTCATTGTAATTGGTGGGTGGATTATAGTCATAGAACACCTCCATATATATTACATAAATATCCATAGCATATAAAATCATAAGAGTATTAAGAATGAAAGTATCAAACACCACAATAGATAGGAATACAACATAATTAGTAAAACATGCATGCAACTCAATTAAAGGGAATATCTTTTGAGGATCCAATTCCATGATAGATGTTATAGAAAAATCACATTTTCATAATCAAAGGCAAACAAGAAAACATATTCACCCATAATGAATCAACTATTATAATTGGAAGGTCACTTCACCAAGTCAACATCAAGACAACAAACTAGTGCCTTATCCTAGGGCATAGAGTCACTTACAATTCAAAGACAACCTAATAGTAAACTTCAATAAGATTCATTTGCAGATAAATAGGAATGAAATTATGAATAATACCATTACATACACAACGTAGATTCATATGTAAACTAAAAAACCCTTGACCATTCTATTCACATTGAAAACATAAATTCAACACAAAGACAATTATGTGAAGATCTCAAACTGCAAATGATATTGATATTATATTCATAATGATATCAGAAAATAAATTCACAATGCGATTCAACTATGCACTTATCAAATTCTTAAACAGTTGAGCTATTATAACTATATAAGAGTTTTCAACATCAATAAAAGTGGCGAACTGGCCATCCCTCTCTACCGATCAAAAAGAAAAAGTGGCCATCCCTCTCAAATTAATCTTGGAATCCTTTTATAAGATGAGGATTCAACAAGCTTAGAATTACTATGAGGAATCTTGGGTAGCAACCTCAACCTAACATTTCTTCTTTGGCTTTAGCATGGCTTGCCACATGTCTACCTCTTTGTCTATTGGCCAATTGAATGCCTTTACCTCTTCCAACTTTGCAACTAAATCTATCCATTTGGCATCTGTAACTGCCCTGGACTCAACAATAAACTTTGCATGGTCAACCTCAACCTTGAACAGTGAATCAAGCATACCATTAAGAAAATCAACATCAAACTATTCATTTATATGTTTGATTATTTCTTCTTGCTCCAGAATCAAATCAAATTCGCTGGTCCAATCAAAAACTAATTTCAAATCTCCATTACTACCATAAATTGAAGGCACCAATTTACTATAACCTTCCCCAAATGTCTGCAATTTTTCATGTATAAGCACATCCTTCCCTGTGAAAAATGCATAAGCTGCATTCATTACCTCCACCATATCTTTAGTGTCACTGATCTTGGGAGGGAAATCTTCACTATACATCATTGTAGTATCTAGCTTATCCATTAATCTACTTCTTCCTGACCAAACATTGAAGAAAGGTCCAAGAAAAGTGACAGCCTCAGAGGATGTTTTACTTGCCTCTTTCAAAGAAATGTGCAAATCATGCACTACCATCAATTTTCCTTTCAATACATTAATCCCATGTTTCAGAATTCCTGACACAACAAAGATAGCCTTGACATTTTGTTCCTTTTCAATCTTTTCAATTTTCTCTGTGTATTCCTCTATTTTTGCTATCACATCAGCTGGTATTTCTTGTACTTTTTCTGTACTATGTATTGGAGGGGGCTCATTTGCAATTTTTTATTTCAACTCCACTAACTCTTCCTCTAAAGCACCCTTCTTCATCAGTGTCTCTTCATATTTTTTAGACAATGCAATCAATTGGGTATATGTTTCTGTGTATCTTCTTGACAAATCCTCTATTTTTGATAAATTCATGAAAGAAACTTGAGTAAAAAATGAGGCAATCTCTGTGTTAGTTGTGTTACGAAAGTTCCAGATCATTCTATCAACTTTCTTTTCTACTTGGATGTTTAGAAGGTGGGGCTTTTGAGTGGAAGGGGCCAAAGACCAAGCAGCAAGTGTCTTTGACTTAGGATTAAATCCTGATCCTCTTATTACATCTCCAATTTCAAATTCAGTTTTAAAAATTGGGTCCTCTTGCTTCCTAATCTGATCAATAATAAAAATAGACTGGATATCCTAGTCAGGCATCATAATCATACCAGTACTCTTAATCAATTTTCTTGCCCATTTCATAGATATTTGCTCCCTATCAGGATCATATTCCCATAGTGCCTTGATGATCTCCTCTTTCTTTTCTTCATTTGCTTCCTCTATGATTAGATTTTGTCTTAATTGTTTTTGTTTCAACCTTGTCAAAAAACTTTTAAATTCATTTGACTTAATAAAGTCATCATCTTTCGTGAACTCATTTGACAACATCACACACTCATCAAAGCCTTGAGCAAGGGCTTCATTTGTTTCTCCCTGTTCTTCATTCTACCCTGCTTCTTTGAGATGTGTCCTTATTTGATGAAAGTAGTGTCCTTGTTCTATAATGATTGCTCTAGCAGGGTCTCTCCTCACAATTGTACCGACCTCATTGGTTTTTTGTTTCTTTGCAGCTGACACTCAAGTAGATTGAACTTCATCCCCACTCTCTTCATCATTAGCAGACACACTAAGTGGCCTCTTGCCATGTGAAGAATGTCCATCTTGGGGGTCTTGCTATTGAGCAACCACTTCTGGAATTTGAGGCATTTGTTCCATCAGAGTTTTATATAAACTCAACATTTTCTTAATCCTCTCTAGGTATGGGTTATCAGGGCAAAAGCTTGAGAAACTAGGGTCAGCAGCCTTCAATTCTACTTCAACTCTCATCAAATTTTTCCATTTTCTTCTCCTTTCTTGTACTTCATCTTTTCTCAACAAATTTCTAACCACATCTTCATCATCCAATGGTTCATGGTCCTTTATTGTGGCCCACGGTGTCATTTTTGGCAATGCATGTTTAATAAATTGTTCAGGATCATAGAATCTAGACACAACATTAACCAACCTATATTGTTTAAGGAAATGTTTACTTCATCAAAGGAACTCCTACCAATGGTAAAATCAGACACAACCCAAAGCCTAGGAAGAAGAGAACCCTTCCCATGTTTGTCAAGGTATTCTTTTTCAGCTAGGGTCAATTGCCAGATAAACTCCATAGAAGCAATCCTAATTGGAACAAATTTTGGTAAAATATGGGGAGGCTGAGGACACCCATAGACTCTGATCACAATAAAGTTATCAAAAGAATAAAAGTCCCCCTAGTTATGTGAAATAGAGCAGTTTGGAACATACTGGTAAGGTCTCAAAAGTCTCCTAACATTAATTGACAACCGTTCCCTATTTATTCCTAGCATTTCCATAATTGGTGAAACAATCCAATTTTCAAAGAAAAGGAAAGAAGAATGGGGAGAACTACTATCCCAAACCTGGGTCCATCTTTGTATTTGCATTAAAACACCCAATTCTTCTTTGAAAAGATCCAATTCTTTATCCATGAACTCAACATTATAGAACAAGATTAAATGCATCAGCAATGAATAATGCTTGAATGTAGGGTTGGGTGCACCACTCTGAATTTCAACTAGAGCATTATGAATGTGTTCAACCACATAACCCACATAATCGTAATCTTTGTTAACATCTGGGTGTTGAATGTCCATAGCCATCATCAGTAATTCAACTGACACTGTTGAATCTCTATCAAAACCCAACACTCTGCATAATCCATACATTATATAATGCATATAATGGTGGAAAGGTGTGATGTTAAATGGTGGTATGATACTCTCTAGAATTATCACCGGTTTCCTATTCACCCTAGGCATGTATCTGGGCATTGCATGCTTCTTGATAACACCTCTGTATTTGTCATAATCCTCTGCAATCCGCTCCAAATTTATATCTGTACATGCAACACTAGTAATCTGGAAAGCTTCAACAAAGCTAGCTCTGTTAATTGAAAGTAGGGTAGACTAGTTCTTTCTTCTGATTACCCTAGATACTAGGCAATAGCATTTGGCCAACTCTTTTTTTAAATCCACATCAACATACACATTAGCACAATTAACTTTGCCATATTTAAATCCCAAGGGTTTGACATCGGGACACCCTTAACCCTATTATTCTAGAAATAATGAAACAGAGTAAAACCAGTCATATTAAGTGTGGTAGGGTTTCTGCATTGGCTCCATAAATCTTTCCATGCCAAATCATTTGTATTCAAAGCAACGGAAGTCCCTGGCAGCAAATCTAAAAAATTCTTCTTTGTATTTCTTAATCGTCTTTTCCTCAGTGGCACTAGCCTTGGAACCTCTAGGTCCTCCACTTGTTGTGGCCTTGGGCTTGGGCTTGGAACATCTAGTTCCACTCATCGCCTGGCTCATTTTAGGTGCAGGAGAAAAACTTAACCAAATTTTTAAAATTTTCCCACACCCAACACTCCAAATTCTCCAACGTTGTTGCAGAGCTCAATTCACTAGATTACCTCGAAGATAGAATGCATTAATGCAATTATACAAAATCTTGGCTTGATCATGCAATTTATGGTATTTGGGCGCCGTCACTTCTCTCAAGTCTCATTAATTGCCACACTTGGATGAACTAGCTATTGTGGCATTAATTCAAAGCTGAAGTACTCAAGCAAAATTTGAATTCTTGCCCTTCTATTTGATTGGCGATTGCCCTTCTTATGAGTGAGCGATAGCTGTTGATCTTCATCAAGCCCTTCAGTTGCAACCTCGCAACAACATTTGTAATATTCTTTCTTTACCCGCGAGTTGGTGACCACTGCAAATATAATAAAATAACTTATTTCATCACAAGCTCGCAACTTGAAACTTAACTTGACTTAAACCCTTGCGATCCTGTGATAACAAAGCACTTAACCGCCATCACATGCTCGCAACACTTTTTGACTTAAGACTTACAAACCCGCGAGCATGCGATGACCTTAAAATCGGACAAAAACTTACCTGTCGCTAGATTGCAACGTAAAATGCTAAATAACTTCAAAACCTGGGAGCAAGCGATGAAACCAACTAATTTGCGATACCAACCACATCGTATGATCGCAAATTAAAATGACTTAACCACGAACACCTCGCGACCTTGCGACAACATAAAATCACACCCAATCGCAACCTCGCGACCTTGCGACAACATAAAATCACACCCAATTGCAACCTCGCAACATAAAATGGTCAAGTGCAAAACATCTTGCGAGGTAGCGACAACCAAAATCTCCCAGTACTCGCAAGCTCGTGACTTAAACTAACTTGATGAGAAAGGACCTGCGAGCTATCGATAACCATAAAATCTCAAAACATTTTATCTCTTGACTGCAGTGACCCAGCGAGTACCAACAAAAATTGATGTTTTATGTTAATTTACCATCATAAACAGGTGTGAGCAGTGGAACACAGACCATTAATGACTTAGTACTACTACTTACACGCTGACTCTCGTGGCTATAATCCATGGCATCAAACCAATTCAAGACCTCGCGACCAAAACAATTTCATTAACAATCTCCATCTCACTAACATAAAATGCTAACACTCAAAAAATTAGAGACCTCGCGATTTAAACCGAAACCAACACTCGTTAACTCGCCACTTAAATTGTTAAACATGAAATTTATCTGCGAGTTAGAGATGAAACATTAAACATGTCTCATTGTCTCAATGTCTGACCAACCATTTGACCACACTTGACGTTGACATGGACAAATAAAGAGAGGATAACTTAGATTTTCAACGCACGACAACTTTAGTTTACTAGCCAACTAAGACAAAAAACAAACACAAAACCCTAATCGCCATGAACATCATGTTAAGCATTTAATGTAGAACACTAGAAAGGTTCTATCAGTAACAATTATGTAATATGAATAATTTTATGGATCTTGTGACACAAATTGTTGCATTTCATGTTCAACATAATGTGGAACCAAATACCAATTTACTAATAATTCAGAAAATAAATTCTAATTGTTTACTAATAATTCAAATTCACAATTAAAAATATGAAATAAGTATCCATTCTAATTGACAAATTCAAGGAATACAATATAAAAAATCATCAATGACAACTATAGTATTGCAATTTTGCAAATTGAAATTGTAATATGACTCAAGAACTATAGTATAATTATAAATACCTATAAACTAACTGCTAATTCACTTCAGTGACTCACTCCAAGGCTTCTATATCCCAAATGGACTCAAGATCCAGAAACTGACTAGTACTAATAGGTTCATCTTCATTCTGAGCCGGGTATTCAAAAATTTCTTCGTCTTCATGCTATCTCTGAGTTTGCGATCCATCATTTGTCTCAGCACTAGCACTAGCAGTAGCACCACCAGCTTTTAAAGTGTTGCACAACCCTCGTCTTTCATGCATAGAATTCTAGATTGCCAGTGCCCTATCATATGGAAAATCTCTAACATTATACTGGGTTACAAACAACCTCAAGAAAGTTTCCAATTTTTTGTCTAATTTGTTTCTGATCTTTGATTTCAAAAGCCCTAATGCACTGAAAACTTCTCATCTTCCACCAACTTGAATATCATTGTTTGACATAAATAAACAAGTTTCAAATATTCTAGTACTCCAATACACAATGCTTCACTTTGACCTATCCTTTTCAAAAGCCTTGTGATTGATCTAGGTTCAAATGGATTCTCCAAGTTAACCAACTGCTATTTCATAAGCAATGCAAACTGTTTACATTGTTTTTTAAGATGATCTGAATTTAAAATTCCTTCTATTGGTTGTCCATTGCAATATGCATCTTTTAAAAATGTCAATATCAATTCCTCTAGTTTTTTATGAAACATCTTTGTGTCATTTGGATTATCTCCAATTGAATGCCAAAATTGAGGATACACACAACCCATGGCTTCAAGTATTTCTTCTCGAGGGAATCTTTCATGAATCTCAGTTGAAAGTTCATATGCAATAGACTTCAAATTATCACTAACAGATTTAACAATCCCGTCAAAATCTTCCTTTTTAACTGGTAGTGCTCTGCCTTGCTTGCCCGTCTTAGATTGGTGCATTGGTATCTAAAATTATTTTACAAAGAAAAATAACTCATTTTTTATATTGAAATGTAAAAAAATTTCAGCATGATTCAAATCTGTAATTATCTGCCACCTAAAAAAATTTGGGCTTCACCCTGTTAGATCTTTATATAGACCATCCAGGCTCAAGCATGTCATTTTACATAGAGTGCTATACTCATTGATATACATAGTCTTGTCTTGGGCTTTCATAACAAGTTTGTTCATTGAATCCAGCATGGGGAGAAGACTAGCTAAAGTTAACAGAGTCTCTATATCACTTAACTTATGTAAGAGATCGGGAGCTTTGTCTACTGTGAGGCATTGCTCATACATTAGTCTGATCAAGGATTGATATTCTGTTAAAACTTGTTCCACTAGTCCATGCAAGGAGATCCATCTGGTCTCAACATCCCTAAGAATCTTGTTTCCTCCTGTTTTTCCCTCAACAAAAATCTAAAATTCTGCAAAACATTTAGGACTTCGGTAGAAGTATGAGTGGAGCTCGTGGACTAGATCTTCAACTTTTGACACTATAGGGAAATTGCTTACAATTCTATATGCTAAATTCATTCGATGGGCCATGCAGTGAATGCCAACCATGTATGGTGCAATACTAGTTTGTAATCTTGTGCAAAGACTGGTCCTTTGACCTTGCATTATTGCAGCTCCATCAGCTCCAACACACACCAACTTCTTGGCAATTGTCAAGTCATCCATACCAGCAATTTCATTCAAAGCTTTCTTAACTTCCAAATATAAATTTTCTGCTGTTGAATTGCCCCTCATTTTATGAACACAGAGTAGATGAGCTTGATGAACATGTTCTTTTATGATATACACATGCATACAAACCCAAGCAGTGTTATCTACCACAGTAACTTCATCTATGGATAATGAAATGAAATTTGGCTCTTTTACACTCTCTTGAAAATTTTGCTTTTCCACCTCAGTGAGATAGTTTGCCATTTCCCATCCAGCGTTTATTGACCAATGTGACATAGGATAGTAAGGAACATTCAAAAAAAATAAATTACTAAATTCTGGGAAATCTTTCATAGGACGCCCTCTCGACAGAATATGAAAAACAACACTCATCTAAACAGTCTTTGCCAGGTTTGCATCTTTCACTGCATGTTCAAGCCCAACCTTGATTGTATTTCCAAATCCACTATTACCAATCAGTGTCATTTTGTGGTTATGCTCTTCATATTCCACGACATACTTAACATGAAGACATTCTTCCTTTGATTTCCATCTTACTACTCGTGTTTCCTTTCCGTCTATGATATGTTTTTCATAAACCTTACCAATATGCTTTTCTTTGGTGTCAATCTTTAGCTGCATCTTCTTCTCTCTTTAGTTTTCTAGCTACAAATCTTACACCTGCATTCTGTTGGTTGTTCATCATTGTTTGGGATGGGTTAAATGAATGGGTACTTTGCTACCCAATCAATTTTAAAACTCCTTTTCATCTCCTAGTCTCACCCTAGTTTTACTTTCCTTTTTCTTTTCTTCCTACCAACATCATCTTCAGTACTAGCATTTGCATCAGAGTGAATTATCTCATTGTGTGTATCCCTTAGAACATCTTTTGTCATGTTAGTATTGTCATCCTCATTTGATGCATTTAACTCAATGAAAATCCCACCTTGTGGTGGTGTTGAGCTACTGTGAATGACTTCTACAACTACAGAAGTTGATGGACCAAAAACTTTGCCAATTCCAAAAAAAGACTTTATGGTAGTATCTTTAAGTTTAAGTTTTGGGCGTTTTGATGGCCTCTCAATCCCTTCAGTTTCACCGCCCTGAGGAGTCTTACCCTTGTTCAACATCCCAATCCCTTCACCACCCTGAGGAGTCTTACCCTTGTCTAACATCCCAATCCCTTCACTACCTTGAGGAGTCTCAATCTCACCCTTGTGTGACATCTCAATCCCTTCACCACCCTGAGGAGTCTCACCCATGTTTGACTGTGACATCTTGAGTCTTGACCTCTCACTATGAATTAAAAGTTAAAACTAATACTATCAAGTATGAAGAAATGATTACTCACCTTTATGCCTTCTCAATTCTCTGAATTAGGAATCAAGAATGCCTAGACCTGTGTTGCAGGATTGTAACTCTAGCCCTCCACCCTATGATGAACTTCGACTTTCCAACCCAATTTACGGAATGTGAATCGAGACTTGAGAGCTCCCAATTTACTAATCAGACACAAACAAATTGTAAGAAAGAGTGTATTTATAGCAATCCATGATTGCATTTTTGGCGAATTGCGTGGGCGTGCAATGAAAATTTAATTTAAGCGAGGCAAAATGGGTCCTCGAATGCTTATAATGTTTTAATTGATATTGGCGAATTTGGTTGATGCGTGCAATGAACATTTAATTTACCAAATTGGCGAATTAGATCCTGGGTATGTGGTCATTTTACTATTGTTGGCAAATAACGAAGGTGATCTAATACCCACGTCCAAGTGATTCCAGGCAAATATTACGGGTATGCACGTCGACGGTGTGTGGTCAATGGTGAAGCCAGATTCTACAGTGTACCGTTAACCCCAAAATTTCGAGCAATTTGACCATGATGTTGCCCTAGACTATTCGCGTAGAATTCACCAATTGGCAAAGATTCACCACTAAAAAACTCTCGGGTGGAGTTGATACCCCGTACCTACCCGGTACTAGTACTTGCAATATTCTACACCAAAAGAATATATACGTGCATATATATATATATATATATATATATATATATATATATATATATATATAGACAAACACGACATGCACACCGATGAACGAGAATCATGACATTCCCTATCTCACCAGAGTGAGTGAAGGAAAACCATCCCCTCGCACCCCAATACACTTGCAAACATGCAACAATAAATAACACATCGCAATATAAGGTAAGAGTGTCAGTCCATGACAATGATCCATAAAATAACATTAATCATAAGTATTGACATACTGCATAAAATCATACACCATAAATCAAGATAAAACATGAAATAACATCGCATAATATCGGAATCAATATACAATAATGTTCCACTGAACAGTCACTAAAGTAAATCAAAACATACAAAAAGAGGTTGATCGAGGAGGGGTACTACATCTCTTTTTCATCTTGAGTTTGGCCTGCTTAATGCAATCGGTGGTCAGGAGGATCATGTCTTATTGCAATATCGTGATGGTCCAGACTTGCCTTTGGGTCTCCCCCACGATACTGCAGTGACTGTTTTATTTACCACTCTATCACAATGCCGGAGGTCATGATGGGTTCCCCTTGGCGATATGGCAATGGCCGCTAAGCTTCATCACATTATCATGACAATTTGAAAGGAAAGTTAAGTCCTCTTGGTGGTATGGCAATGACGTGGGTGGGGCCTGAAGGAATTCTCACCGCTCTATCACAATGGTTAGATCTCGACGGTTAGTTTTGTTGGCGGTATTGTGATGATAGGTAGGGAAGGAGCAAAATATGTTATCGTGGGTTCATAGTGGTTATCCCTAATTGTTGCTTGACCCTTGCAATATAGCGATAGTCTGCTTGCAGTGTGAATGTCTTATTACCACTCCATCACAATAGTTTGAGGATAACATTGCCTTCCCTCTATGGGGTTGTGGTAACTTTGATGATGAAGAGTATTTGTTATCATGGTATAGCAGTGGTCAAAGAATAAGTTCTATCTTTGGTTGTGATATCACGGTGAGATTGTTTAAGTTGATGGGGCCAAATTTTATGGCACGATCTCAACTATCCATCTGCGCATGAAAGAGAGAGATCTAGTGGCCCAAATTTAAATTGGAGGTGATCGTTGAGATTTAAACATTTGCCCAGTGGTGGTTGTCGACCTAATGGGTCAAAAATCAATTTCTGACCCCCGTCGATGAACTAAATCAAATCTGATCTACTCCAACCACTTTCTGAAGGGTTGAGGGACACAACCATTACTCTACCATGCTCCTGCAAGCATTTCCCTTAGTTGCCCATACTCATTTATTTCATATTGAAGACTTATGGGTCTGACAGAGGATGTTTAGATGCCATCCCAATGTAGGAGCTCCCTTAATTTCAAGGACTACTACTCCTCAGTTCAAAAAAAATATTCAAGGCACGCAACCATCAAATCAATCTATTTGGATCTGATCCTCCTTCTGCAACCTAAGCCTAGCTGGTTAGGGTTTTTGAACCCATTATTTCATCTAAGTTATGCCTGATCTATAAAGGCAATTTTGTAACCCTTTTGGGGGGTCCCCTCTCTATTTCTCTTATAGAAATTCGTATTTTTCTATAATTGTAAGCTTTTCTTTGCCTTTACATCAATAAAATTGTCTGTCTTGCCTTTTTCCAGTTTAAATATTCTATGTAATGTATCTTACCTCTTTATCTAAATGCATTCTTTTCGGTTGTCAGATTATGTGATTGTGCTAACACCCCTGTAGACGTTGTCCGTGAATTACCCCTTCATTCATCTCTTCATCTTATAGGATTCTAACTTTTTCATATTCTTAGAGAGCTGGTTAAAATAGGAAATTATGCATACCTTTGGGTAGTTTCCGTTGGTGTCTTGTGCAGTTATGGGCAAGGAGGATCAACTTTCAATCTAGGTGCATCACCTCTCATTTCCCTTTTTTCATTCCTTCTCCCCTTTCCCCCCTAAAACCATAGAATATACATTACAAGTGTTGGGTTGGTTACTGCACCTTGATTGGAGATGAAGTCGACCTTCTCTGAAGACTCAACCTCACACGTGCAAGGTCCCACACTTGGAGGTTGTTTCCATGTTTCACAAGGTTGTTGAGCGTTGGTGTTCAACAATGGTGCAAACTTTTATGACAACAATTACATCAATTATGTGAAATGTTTATTGAATTGGTATGATCTATGTTGTGTATTTATGTGCAATGTGATTGAATGGTATTATTACAATTAAGTTATATGAGATTCATTTGTATGCCATGTGTATTGTGTTTAATTTATAGGCCATGCACATAAGGATAATTCATACTATGACTTTAGTGTGTGCCTAACATGTATGTGCATAAGGTTTTGTGTTGGTGTTACATTGAGTATGAATCAAACCTGTATGGTGTGTGTAGAGTGCTTGTGTGCATTAGTATTTATGTCCAATAAGATTGAATAGTATTTATGTCATTAAGTTATATGTGAACAAATTTGTATGTCATGCACATGGGGATGATTCATATTAAGGTTGTATTGTGTGCTCAATGTATGCGATTGATTTTTATGCCATGTACATGAAGATAGTTCATATTAAAAATTTATTGTCTAGCTAACATTTATTTTTGATTAAGGTCTTGTGTTGGTGTTACATTAATTATGAATCAAACGTGTATGGTATTCCTAGAGTGTTTGTGTGCATGTATATTGGTGGCATTTGTGTCATTAAGTAGTACATATGATTATTTCTAATGAAATGTAATTGGTCTGGTTTATATTATAGATGATTCTTATGTATTTCTTTGAGTTTTATACATATACTATCCATGATGTGCACAAAAAGCTATTTTTTATTAAAGTTCTATTAGGCTTTGACATGTATCCATTGATTTGTTACACATTCTTATGTAATCACATATGTGAATGGGTGATCTCATTACATTTTTTGGCCAACTTTGACACTACAATGAACATTTTGAAAAAAACCTTCACTTTCCAACACCTATTATTGTTAAATTGTTAGTAATTTGAAGATGATGTAAACTAGTGATTTGTGACATTGTTTGTAGATTCTAAATATTTTTTAAAAAAAATATTTGAATCAATTTCTCCTTCGATAACTAGTTTTAACAACAAAAACCATTTTTAAAGAGTGATGTGCATTCTATAATGCATAACTTTTAAACTACAAAATATAAAAAATTGGTTCTTTAGAATTTAGGTTTGTAACATGAATAAATAGGGCATGCAATTGGTTTCATAATGATATGTTGAATATTTTGTATTTTATTAAGTTTTGAAATTAAAAACTAATAATAATTTAGATATATGTATATTTTTGAATTTGGAACTTGTTATGTATGTATCAAAATTCAATTTATTTATTTTTGTTGGAAAGAGGACATCAATACCTAGGGTGTAGATATTTTTTAGAATTAGTTTACTATTGTTCCATATGCATTGAACATAGAAGTTGATGTTTGTTGAAAAACTTATGTTTAATAAAATTAAAAAAATAAATTCATAATAAAATCAATATGTAATAAAATTGTAGTTGTTAGAAATGTTGCTTTGATAACTATTGACTTGCATTTTGGGTTCTCAAGACTGTTCCATTTGAGCCTTCAAATAGAGATTTGAAGGCTAAAAACCTATTTAAATTTGCAAAAAGCTGTAGAGAAGTGCAAAAAAGGAGTTTTGAATGAACCCCCCTAAATACCTTCAAACGAAGGGGGGGTTCAAATAAACCCCCCTAAAACAATAAAAAATCTGGCTGACAAGGCCTTCAAATGAACCCCTCCATGTTGAGGTGTTCGTTCAAAGTGGGATGTTCAAGCAAACATAATTTTTTTTGAGTTAACGTTTCCCTTCGTTCAGAGGGCCTAAAAATTTATTTTGGCAACCAACAGGTTTTATTCATAACAAAAAGTGTAACCCACTATTGTGGGATCACCTGAAATGAATTTGTATGTTGTACATTGTGTGCTTGTGTGAATTAGGATCGAATGTTATTATTTAATCTTTGAGTTACATAAAAATTGATTTGTATGCCATAGACATGAGGATAATTCAAAGTAAATTTGTATTTTGTGCCCAATGTACGTATGCACATAATTATTTTACGTTGGTGTTGCATAAAGTGTATACACATCCTTGTTTTATGAAATTTGTTATGATTACATTAAATGTGAATTGAATATGTATGGTGTGTGTGGTAAATTGAATGGTACTAATATTATTGAGTTATATGTAATTGATTTGTATGCCATATACAAAGGGATTATTCATATTAAGGTTTTATTGGGTGCTCAATGTGTATATGCACATAACATGTTTATGATAACGTTACACCAAATTTGAATCCAAAAAATTGTATAATGTTCTTAGAGTGCTTGTGTGCATTATTTTTTTGGTGTTTATGTCATTTTAAGATGTATACATGTGATTGATTCTATGGAATGTAAATTGCTTGAATGGTATGCATGTCTTTTAGTTGTGCATAATTCTCTCTATAGTGTGCATAAAGTTATATAGTGTGTTTGACATGTATGTGATTGACTTGTATAGATTCCATTGTTTATTTAAAATTAATGTAATGATTACATCATAGGTGAGTTGAATTTGTATGGTGCACCTTGTGTGCTTGTGTGTAGTTTATTAATGTAAAAAACACCCCTCAATTGCTACTAATTCTTTTATTTACTTAATTCTCAATAAGTACCACTTAATCAACTAAGAGTCATTGTTCTAGTTTAGAATTGTTGACTTCATAATTTTTTCAATGATCATGATGCTGACAACTCTACACCATCACTTACACTTGTAGACACAAAATTTGCATCACCTGTGTTCTTCATTTTTAACCTATCTTCATTATTCATGCGATCCTGCCCCATTTCTCCTTTTCTATTTTTGATCCAAATCTTTCCATTTTCTTCGCTTTTTAGGTTTAGAGTTACATTTTACCCTTAATTTCATCCCTCCCACATTAGATCTTTCCCTTGTTTCTTTTGCAGTGACATTTTACTTAATTGCATAATGATTAGGTTTTTATCTGGGCCATGTTTAAATGTGTTTTTTTAGTGATATTTTCTTTGAAACAATGTTCAAATTGCATTGATCAAAGAGGGCCAAAATGTAGACACTAAAAATCTGCATCACTTATGTTCTTCATTTTTAACCTAATCGCACATATGATCTTCATTATTTGTGTGATCCTTCCCTGTTCCCTTTTTCCATTTTCAGTCCACATCTTTCCTTTTTTTTTTCCATTTCAGGTTTAAGGTTACATTTTACCCTTAACTTCATCCCTCTCATGTTATATTTTTCCCTTTTCGCTATTGTAGTCATGTTTTACCTAATTGCGTACCGATTAGGGTTTTTTGCTCCTGATTCGGTCCTCTCGTTTCACCTTTTCCATTTCCTACCTAGATCTTTACCTTGTCTTCTCACTTCAGATGTCGAGTTTGTATTTTGACCTCTCCTTTAGCCCCCTTGTATCAGATTGTTCCCCTCTCATTTTCGTGATGTCCATTTTTAACCAAGATCCCTATTGATCCCTATGTTGAGGTTTCATGTTGACCTCTTCTTTGGTCCCATAGCATCGCATTTGTCCCTTCTTTGCTTGATTGGCTTGACCCTGTTTACCCGTTATTGCTCGATTTTGCTCGGTTTGCCCTGATTTTCCAATCTTCATTCGAATCTTCCCATTTCCTATCCAAAATATCCCATTCCTTCCAATTTCACTTATTTTGACCCAAATTGATGTATTTTGACCCCATTAAGGTCTTCAAACATTTGTTGATTAACTTGCCCCCTTAGGTTTAATTAATTAAGTCCCTTTACTAATTATTATTCTTTACTAGTTGTAATTATAAATGTATGATTATTTTTCGCTTGATATGGGCGAGAAGGTAGGTGTTGGTGCTTGGGAAGATGTGGGCTAGGAAGACCCGCCACATGTCTTGCAGTGGGTTTTTAGGAAGGGGAACTGGGTGGACATGGCGGTTCAGAACGGGTGAAGAAAGATTACAAACCTTATTCATCCCACTTCTAAATATTTTCGAGGATTTTGGAAGAGGCCGGTGGTTTTGTAAACCGGCCAGGTGCATTTAGGGGAGTCTAGACACCGGGGTGTGCATGGGTCTTGTGGATATCATGGGAAATTTTTTCGTGATCGCTTTCACATACATGGTGGAAAGGATTTAAATCAAAATCATTTTTTTGATCTCCTGGGAAAACGATCTGTTGAGATGGATGGTAAAGTATCATATGCTAAGATTGTTAAGTCATCGATGGTGAGGGAGAAGGAGGGGGCTAGGGTTTTCACTCCTTTGAAACACACAGAGGAACTATTGTGCAAGCAACCAGATAAGGGTTTTTTGGTGGACTTACCTGGGTCACATTTACAGGGGGACAAGGTAAGTGAGAATGTCATGGCTCCTAATCTGGCAGATGGTTCTTCATCTCAGGTATGGGTTCCTATCCCATGTTTGGACCTAGCTGGATCTTACATTGCAAAGAAGGTAAGTTGTTTACATTCGGTAGCTATTTCTGGGGTTATTTGGGGTGATCAAACATGTTAGTCTAAATTGCATCATAAAATGCAAAATCATTGTTCTATGCGGTTTTTTCAATTATTGTCTGCTAATTCATTCATCATTGTCTTTGATTCTCCTTTGGTTAGGAATGAGGTTCTTAAAACTGACTATCATTGGTTCGGGAATAATGTGATTTCTGTTTCATCTTGGAAGCCTTTTTTTGTTCCAGATCGGTCTAAACCTAAAATCTATCCAGTTTGGTTCGGCTTGCCTAATTTTCCATTTGAATTCATGGATCCTGAGGTTTTGAAAATGATTGGTGATAAGTTTGGAACTTTCTTAACTTCTAAATCAGATATGGTGGATGGGTTGGTTCTGGTAAAAATTTGTGTTTTGATTAGCCTTGATTGTGTTTATCCTAGGACTTGTAATATCAAGTCGAATGATGGAATTTGGCGGCAACCGATTGATAAGCTGAACACTGATCTTCCTTTGTTGCCTTTAATTGTAGATGCGCCTCTATTTATGGATTTTAAAGTAGGGAAGGTTTTGTCCAATAATCTGGAAACAATTGTAAATCTTTCTGTAATGGGAAATGATGCTGGTCCTAAAGTTTCTGAGAATATTTTGAACCCGATCTATATGTTTGGTAGTCTCCAAGAGGATAATATTATAGAACAACCTAGGCCTCCTCTACATGTTATTGGTGGGCAATCCTCTAATAAGTGCAACAAAGATAAACCTGTCAAATGTCTAGATAACACTTCAATTCTAAATAATGATAATTTGATTTTGGGGCATACGCTTGAAAAAAAACTATTATTAAGGGAGCCTCTTTTTTTAGTTCTCCAAATGATGACCATCTGATCCAACAGATACAAGATTTAGTGAAGGATAAAGATAGGTCGGGTGATTTTTTCCCTTCTGATGATTCGGTCATTATCCTAGATGTTAATATAGTTCGTCAGGTAAATGAGATTTTGAATGATCATGTTCACCAAATGGTTGAGAATGTGACTGAGCGGGTTGTTAATTCTATTGAATGTGACTTGGAAAATATTAATAAGTCTCTTCCTTTATCTTCTTCTAAGAATCCTTTTGAGGTTTTGGCCTCTAAGGTTTCTTGAAGACATTTTAGGCGAGATAGTGTCTCCTATTTTGTGTAACAAATTACCAATTGTCCAAACTAATAAGATTCTGTCATCTCTGGTGGTTTCTCCTGGTAGGGGGAGACCTCCAAAAAACCACAAAGCAGAGATAGAGATTGATGCAAGTATTCAAAAAACCTTGTCAGTATCTCCTATTAATAGGCTAGGGAAGCATTCACTCTCTTTAGGCAGACCTAAAAAGTTAGGTTATATTTTTGAAACCCTGATAAAAAGGAATTCTAAATTAGTTTCTATCCCTCCGGTCACTAGGTTTGTGGCTATTAAGAGGAATTTGCAGATTAGCTTTGGAGATAGTAATGTTTCTCCGAAATTTGGGAAGAGGGGAGCTTCTGCCTCCCCTCGAGGACAATGAGGCTCATTTCATGGAATGTTAGGGGCTTAAATGCCCCTAACAAGAGATGCTTAATTAAGTCCCAGATTGACTTAATTAAGTGTGATATTTTTTTACTTCGGGAAACTAAGTTATCTTTAGAATCCATGGATGTGATTTTCTCTTCTTGGAAAAGATGGAAGTATGTCTCTATTTCTTCTTTTGGGGCCTCAGGTGGTTTGGCTCTTCTATGGAATTGTTATAATGTTGAGTTAAAACTTGTTGCTTCTGCTGCGAGTTGGATGTTGACTTTTGTCAAGAGTAAGGTCTCAAATGTTAAATTTTGGCTTTTTAATATATATGCTCCTTCAGGAATTCAAGACAAATGTAATTTGTGGAGTGAGCTTTGGAGGATTGCCTCCCCTTTGAGACAGGGATCATTTGTTGTTTTTGGAGGAGATTTTAATGCTATTTCTAATTTAGGGGCGAAGAGTGGAGGTATTCTTCCTAACAAGAGGATTATGGAAGATTTTGGACCTTTATGTCTGATCTGGGTCTTTTTGATTGTAAATCTCAGAATGGTATTTTTACATGGACTAATATGGGAAGGGGTTTTTCTCAGATAGCTGAAAGATTAGATAGGTTCTTATTATCTGAAAAATTGGATTGATTCGGATATTGAGTTTTTTTCTTCCATTCTTCCCAATTCGGGTTCAGATCATTTTCCGGTCTCCTTCTCCATCCTTGAGGATAAACCTCTTCATAAGAGACCCTTTAAGTTTGAGCCTATGTGGTTTAGAGATTCCTCTTTTTTTCCTTTGCTAAAAAAATGGTGGGAGGCTGCTCCTTTTGTTTTGGGTTCTAGAATGTATCAGATTGTTAGAAAGCTCATTTTTTAAAAATAGAATATTCGAGAGTGGAACTTAGTTCACTTTAAGAATATTTTTGAAGAAAAATAGTGAATCTAGGATATGATAGAGTGTTTCAATAATCATGTGATTTAGAATGGGATGGTTCCTAGGGTTTTTGATGAGCTTAAATCCCTCAAGTTTCAGTTTGAGGAGATTTTGGCTAGGGAAGAGATTTATTGGAGGCAGAAGTCTAGGGAATTATGGTTTTCAGATGGGAATAGGAGTACAAAATTCTTTCATTCCTCTACCAAGTTGAAGAGGAGTAGGAGTATGATTGCTTGTATATAGGGTCAGGATGGTTAATTATTGACCAAGCAGGATGATATTGCTAAGGAGGCAGTTAGGTTTTTTAAAACCCTTTTGACATCAAATGTAAAAGGTGTCATTAATTTTGACTCTCATATTCCTCCTCGAGTATCTATGGATGATAATAGGATGTTAATGACACCTTTCTCCCTAGAAGAAGTTAGACAGGCAATGTTTGCTATGAATCCTGATAAAGCTCCAGGTCCAGATGGTTATACACCTTTGTTCTTTTAGAAATGTTGGGATATTATTGGAAATGATGTGTTATTGGCTACTGAGGAGGCTAGGTGGAATAGGTCTATCTTGAAAGAAATGAATACAAATTTGATTTCAATTATTCCTAAAAAGGAGGAAATTAAGTCTTTTGTTGATTTCCTGCCTATTGCTCTATGTAATACCTTATATAAAATATTCACCAAGGCAATCTCTATAAGATTAGCGAAGATTGTGCCTAAGATTATTTCTTTGGAGCAAGGGGGTTTTGTTCTAGGGAGGGAAACTGTAGATGGTGCTATTGTGGTGCATGAGGTGTTGCATTCTATTTCTTCCAACAAATCTCTGACCATGATTCTCAAGCTTGATATGATGAAGGCCTATGACAGAGTAGAATGGAAAGCTTTGTGTAGGGTATTGTTGAGGTTGGGTTTCTCTAATGCTTGGGTAAAGTGGATTCATTCTTGTATACCTTCTACAAGATTTTCGGTGATTCTGAATGGTTCCCCTTGTGGTTTTTTCTCTTCTTCTAGGGGGTTGAGGCAAGGAGATCCACTTTCTCCTTTTTTGTTTATTTTGCTTGTCGAATCTTTTAGTTGGGCTATTAGGGCTGCTAGATCAAGGGGTCTTTGGAGAGGTAGTAAAATTCATAACTATCCTCACAATATTTCACATTGTCTCTTTGCTGATGATACTCTGTTATATGGTCATGCCTCTTTATCCGAAGCTCAGATAATTTCAGAAATAATACAGGATTATGCTTTGTTTTCTGGCCAAAAAGTTTAATGTAGATAAGTCAATTTTTTTTTTCCTTAATACTTCACTGCTTGTCCAGGAGAGATTGCATTCCTTTTGGGGTTTCGAGATTGGTAAGCTACCATGTGTGTATCTTGGGATTCCTTTTTTCATTAAGCAAGATAAGATTGGCTTTTGGGATAAGGTTATTTCGGTCATTTTGAAAAGAATTCTTTCTTAGAACCATAAATGGTTGTCTTTGGCTGGAAAATTGATGTTAATCAAATCTATTCTGAATGTTGTGCCTATTTATCTAATGTCGATTTTAAAATATCCAAAATCTATTATTGTGAATTTGCAAGATACTCTTAGGTCATTTCTCTGGAATAACAATAAGGATGGAAAAAAGAGGTTGCCTTTGGTAGCCTGGGATAAGATCTACCTTCCTAAGGAATTTGGTGGTATTGGCATTCATAATTTGGTGAATCAAAATTTAGCTCTAGGGGCTAAATTGGTCTGGAAACTTTATGATAAGCCAAACTCCCTATGGGCTCAAATAATGTTTGCTAAGTATTTGAATAATGGTCCTAGAGAATGTATTTTAAAATTTTCTAATTTGCCCTTTGGATCTGTCATATGGAATTTTTTATGTAAATGCAGAGTAGTTATTATTCCCCGTCTCTCATGGGTTGTGCATAATGGAAGGAAAGCTAGGTTTTGGGATGAATCATAGAATGGACTTTGTTCCTTGATTAGTATTAGAGATTGGTCTCCCTTGATTTAAATCCTTACTTCTCTTTGGGGTGTGTATGTGGTAGACTATTTTGATATTGTTCAGAATGGTCCTCTAAAATTGGCTAAATAGAAGTCGATTGATTTCCTGGATGTGGATCTGCATTTGAAAGAAGAATTTGATAAGATTTTGGGTGAGAGGATGGTTACTCTCTTAGACTCTATGGATGAACTTATTTGGACTGGGAATGATTCTGGTAAGTATTCTGTTAAAGATGGTTATAACTCCCTTTTACTTGCTAAATCCTATTCACATTGGCCTTATAAGTTGTTTCTTCATTGTGATTTTTCTCATGAGTGCTGGAAATGGCTACTAGGAAAGTTAGGTTTATCTTTTGTTATTGGTAAGGATCTTGTTTCTCACTTTTGTTCTTGGCCTCTCATGTTTTCATCATCTTTCTATGCATGTCTTTTGGTTATTTCTCCCTCTATTGTACTCTAGAACATTTGGCTTGAATGAAATAGTAGGATTTTCAAAAAGGTGTGTTCTTCTTTATCAGATGTTTTGCAAAAAATTGAAGCCTTGATTTCGGAGGTAGCTTTTTCATACATTATAAGAACTTGGCTAACCAACCATCTTTTTCCCATTGGGATAATAGGGTTACCAGGGTTTGGAAATCCCTTTTGATCTTACCTTCTCATGGCTCTGTCTCCAAGAGTAACAAGTCTTATGGTCAGTGATTGTTGGCCAAGTGGAAAACTCCTCCTTGGGGACACTTCAAACTCAACTTTTATGGTGCTTCCCGTGGAAATCCTAGGAAGGCAAGGGTTGGGATGGCTATTTTTTATCATAATGCCCAACTCATTCTTGTGAAATGTCATGATATTGGTATTAGTACTAATAATTTTGCGGAGTATCAAGCTTTATCCTTTGGCTTGGACATGGAAATTTCATTAAGGATTAAAAACACAATGATTGAGGGTGACTCTATGGTAATAATTCAGAGTGTTATGAAGAAGAAATCGAATTGCTGGAAGTTGCAATATTTGCTTGATAATATTCTGAAAAAGTTAGATTCTTTTGATTCCTTCTTAATTTGTCATTGTTATAGAGAAATTAACACAGTGCCGGATTTTTTGGCTAATCTAGCTATTGATAGAAAAGGTCATTTTTGCATAGTTGGTCCCAAAGAAATTTTGTCTAATGTTTGGGATAGAGTGCTCTCTGATTAATGATTTATATGGTTCTTTTGTAATCTGGTATCTAATAGTTCTATTACATGACCTTTCCCGCCCTCCTTGAATTGTCAGGTTTGTGTTCATATTCATCATAATGGATGATTACCGTTATATGGTGGGTATTTGAAGTAGAAATGGTATTTCTACTTTCTATATTTGTGATATTCGGATGTCACTCAAAGGGTGAGGGTATGGATATTCCTGGTACACTCAAGGGTGGCATTATGTGTGATTTAAAGTGCTTTGTCTTTTTTGGCTTAAAATGGATATTGGTATGTGTGTGGGTTTATCTGCTGAATGTACTTTGGCTATTATTGTTTGATGATGTCTCCGTACTCTCTTGAAGATTGTTTGTGTGAGTTTGGTCATGGCAAGATTGGCATTGTTTTATGATGTTTGCAATCATTTTTTTGGTATATGTGTCCTCTCCCATTTGAGATATCATTGATGGCTGTCAAGTTTGAGGTGCTGTTATCTTTTGTGAAATATCACATCGTTGCAGTTTGCATTTCTGATTTAGTTTTTTTCTATCTTCCTTGCTATCGCTATGATGGTTACTTGCTGATAGTCATTTATTTCTTCTTTTTGCCTTTCGCTTCATCTATTTATCATGTGGTAGTCTATATTTTGTGTCACATAGACTGTGGGTTGTCTGGGTATGTTTGTTTCTCCAAATGTCAAATTTCTTATCTTCTGTTAAATATAGAGTGGTTTTTGAATCTATGGTTCCAGAAGGAGAAAATGAGGATAATCTTCAAAATCTTGGTAAGGTTTTTAACCTGTTTTCTCTTGAGGTGGCTAATGGAATCTGTAGGCTTTTGGGGAATCACTGGTTGGAAATCAGTCTTAATATTTCTTACTCTGAGATTATGTCTCGATTTGTTACTATTTGCTATGATATTTTACTCGATGTTGAATTGGCTCATCTTCTGGTCTCCACGTTCACATTTCCAACAATGTGTAATGGGGATTTGGTTTTTTTCTGCTTTGGATAGTTATCACTTTGATGTGGGGTTTTTCCATTATGGTGGTTTTCTTCCTCGTCATGAGCTTTTGGGTAATGGTTGGTATGGTCAATTATTGTTCGATCTAAGAATGGGATAGATGTGTGACACTTTGGATGATACCCAGACATGCATGGAGTTTCTTGTGCATTGGGTACCTGCTCAGATTGTGGATAAAGCTTTGGTTGCTTTAGATGCCTTGCACTCGTTACTTTCTTTGAGCTTTCTATTTTCTGCTCCTGCATGGCTAGAAATCCCTCTAAGGGTTGTTTCTCCTCTGGATGTAAATAATGATCCACCACCTGAAGGCACTAATACTTGGTTTTTAAATGTCTGATATTTTTCTATGCTATCTTGGGGATGTGCTATGTTTTTTGACGCAGGTATGGGAAAATTTGGTACAACATTCCTTTTTTGTCAAGCCAAGCTGAAGTATTTTTTGCTCCCTTATTGGTAAAAGCATGTGGGATTCTTGGTGTCTTGGCATGATTTTCATGAGGTGATATTTGTTGGCATCCTGCTCTTCATTTTGTCATCAGTTGAGCTTATGTTTTTGATGGATATATTCATGATGTTCTTTTGTATCCAAAAATGTCCTATGGGACCTCATTGTATATTTCAAAGGATCGGGTTTGGGTGGGTTATTTGATCAATTGGCTATGTAATAGCAATCTTGTAAGGGTAGATTAGACTGTTTTATTTTAGGTGATAACCAGAGGTTTTCTTGCGGGTTCTTTCTGATAGTTCTGATACTTTATGTAAGTATAGATCCAATAGCCAACAAGGTGAGAGGGGGGGGGGGTGAATCATACAAACTTAATCTTCCATAAAAACATCAGATTCAACCTCGGTAACATATATTTTAGTAATATAACCAAAACTGTTAAACATGCAAACTCAAAAGCATAGAAACATCATAAACCTCATAACACCAGATTTAACATGGAAACCCAAATAGGGAAAAACCACTATGGGATTTTGGACCCACTAAGAAATATAGTCTTCTAGAGTATGCTCAGTTAAAAGCAAATCTTGTTAAAGATTACAAACACATTGCTAGATGTGACCCGGTAAAGGGATTTCCCTCAGATCTGTTAGGATCTTCACCTTGTTAGAAGTGACCTTGTTAAAGGATTTCAAACACTCAATCAAAATGTCACCTTGCTAGAGGGTTTTACAAATAAGACTGTTAAGTCCACTCGGTTAAGAGATTTTCTATCACTTTCACAAAATAACAGTAATAAAGATCCATCTGCAACTTCACATCTAAAATGCTAAAGCAGATTCATATTTATTCAATACAATCTAGACATGGAACTAATCTTGTCCATCTGCTGAGCTTCTATACTCTGTTATTCAAACAGGTCTTCAAGCTTCTATGCTCGGTAGTCACTATGTAGCATCCCTGTGCATACACTTGCCCGCATACATTGTTTATCAACATTTTCCTATTTATAAACAATAGTTGACTGCTTAATCTCCTTGATCACATTTCCCATGATCAATCATAGCCATCAGATCTTCGATCTTGTCCAGGTTCAATGCATCTTTCGATCTGAAAACATTTTACCCCACCTTGGAACTTGTGCCAGGGTATTGCTGTTCAATCTGCACTGTAGATATTCATGCTGAATTTCCATTGCCTTAGATTCTTAACAAACTTCATGCATAGCATACCAATCATTTAATCAGTTGCAGCTCATCAACTTTCTTCATTAAATAATGCATATAACCATTTAATGCATTCTGTTATAGCTTGGTTACAACTCGGTAACAACTCGGTAAATACTAAACTTCACTTGGTAGACATTCCACCTTCATTAACCAATAGTGATAACCTTAGGGTTTATCGACTAGGTTCCTTAGGGTTTACCGACTAGGTTCTTTGCTTGATAACATAGTATAGTATTAACCTTTACAATTTACAACATATGTATGATGTTAAAATAATCTAAACATCATGATCTCATCATTTTCTAACTCGGTAATAGTTTCCCATTGAATACCTTATTCATCATATTCTTTCATGTGTCTTTTACCGACAACTTTATATTCTTCAAATCACACTTCTCAAGATATGGCAACATCATATTGAATTAGAAAATCAATTTCTTGACATCAATGACAAAATAATAATATCAAGACAGTAAACATCTTTAATCAGTTATATCCATAATCATCAACAACCTTCTCAATATCCTTATTGAAATGTCGACAATCTTTCATTGTCTGTTATAATGCTATATTGCCAACAATCTCCCCCTTTGGCATTGATGGCAAAACCAATTTGATTTGACCTTAAAAGATTTGGATTGTTGTGATTCTGAAATGCTGAAATGCTCTCCCCCATGTACATTAGACTTCTCCTTCTCTCTTCAGTCTTCTTTCCAATCTATAGTCTTCTTAGTTTTCTCAGTCTTCTTTCCTTTTTATTAGTCTTCTCCCCCTTTGACAAC
This sequence comes from Cryptomeria japonica, assembly GCF_030272615.1. Lineage (NCBI taxonomy): Eukaryota > Viridiplantae > Streptophyta > Pinopsida > Cupressales > Cupressaceae > Cryptomeria > Cryptomeria japonica. The sequence continues at coordinate 334,143,649 of NC_081405.1, read as the reverse complement.
AATGCCAAAAAGTAAAGAACTAAAACATAATTTCTGTCTATATGAAGTGATTTCCTACTTTTTGTATCAATTCAGTCTTGATCAGAGCATTTTGTCTTCAATTCCTATTCCTTGTTCCTGTAATATTTCCTATACACCTTTAGAAAACATCCTAAAGTGTAAATCAACATCAACTCCTAAAAGATATTCGATAGAGTCATCGGATTGATGCTTTCACTGAACTCAGTCAGTGAGTAGAAGATAGGGGTAGGACCCCTAACTTACTTCCAAGATATTCAAAAGTGTCCCTTGGTAGTGGCTTGGTGAAGATATCTGCTATTTGTTCCTTTGTGCTAACATACTCCAATACCACTTTCTTCTCTTGAGCTTCATCTCTAAGATAATGATATTTGATAGAGATGTGCTTTGTCTTAGAGTGTATAACATGATTCTTTGAAATATTAATGGCACTAGTATTGTCACAGAATATAGTTACTGGCTCGGTAACTTTCTCATTTATACCTTCCAATAGTTGTTTGATCCATGCAATGTTGGTACAATTCAATGTTGCAGCAACGTATTTCGCTTCTGCTGTTGACTGTGAAACACATCCTTGTTTCTTGCTAAGCCAACTCACTAGTCTTTCTCCTAAAAAGAAAGCTACTCCACTTGTGCTTTTTCTGTCATCAATGTTGCCTGCCCAATCAGCATCAATATAAAATTTTAAATCAAAATCATTTCCTTTTTGATATACTAAGCCATAATCCTCAGTGCCTTTCAAGTATCTAAAGATTCTTTTGATTGTTGTCATGTGTGTTTCCTTAGGATCTGCAGAGAATCTTGCAACTATACCTATTGCATGTGCTATGTCTGGTCTGCTGTGAACAACATATTGAAGTTTTCCAATCATGGATCGGTAAAGTGTTTCATCAATAGATGCAGATTCATCATTCTTTGATAGTTTACAGTTGGTAGTCATAGGAGTACTTACTGGTTTTGAATCCTCCATTCCAAATTTCTTCAAGATTTCCTTTATGTACTTGGATTGAGTAATGAAAATCTAATTTTTCATTTGCAGTATCTGTAGACCTATAAAATACTTTATCTCAGTGATTAATGACATCTCAAATTCTTTGCTCATTTCATTTCCAAAGTTCTTGCATAAAGAGTCATTTCCACAAAATATAATATCATCAAGAAATATGGCTGAGATCAGTATTCCATTTTCATCATTCTTCATGTACATATTGTTGTTCTCACTTGTCCTTATAAAACCAATCTTAATCAAATAAGAGTGCAATACTTCATACCATGCTCTAGGTGCTTGTTTCAAACCATATAAAGCTTTGTTCAATTTACATACCTGATCTTTATTCTTGTCTTCAACAAATCCTTCAGGTTGTTCAATAAAAAATTCTTCTTCTAATATTCCATTTAGAAATGCAGATTTGACATCCATTTGATATACCTTGAAATTTTTGAAAGCAGCATATGCCAACAATGTTCTTTTTCCTTCAAGTCTAGCAACAGGTGCAAAAGTTTCACCATAATCAATTCCTTCTTCTTGAGCATAACCTTTGCAAACTAGTCTTGCTTTGTTTCGAATGACCTCTCCTTTTTCATTTAGCTTGTTTATGAAAATCAACTTTGTACCGATTATATTTTTGTCCTTAGGTCTTGGGATTAGTGTCCATGTGTCATTCTTCTTGGTTTGATCAATCTCTTCTGTCATAGCATTTATCTAATCTTCACTGTTAAATGCCTCTTTCACTATTCTCGGTTCAAATTCAGATATCAAACATATGTTCTGTCTCAGTTTGTTCCTTGTCATCACTGGATCATCCTTATCTTCTATAATCTAACTTGGTGCATGATGTCTTCTGACATACTTGGCTAATACAGGCTCGGTAGGCTCTGTATGATCTTCTTCATCACTCGGTAACTAGATATTCTCTTCATTTTCTTCAACAGTCTTCTCGGTAAGACTTCTCGGTTGAACATAGACAAATTCATCATAGTCTTCTGGTTCCTTGGAATTTCCTTCATCATTTCTTTCTGCAAATTCATCAATTTTCACATTTGCACTTTCTACTAGTTTGTTAGATGATTTGATCAGACATTTAAATGCTTTGCTTCTAGAAGAATATCCTAGAAATGTTCCTTCTTCACTTTTTTGATCAAACTTTCCATTTCTATCATCTTTGTGAGCATAGCATCTACTTCCAAAGATTTTAAAATAACTTACATTAGGTTTCTTATCATACTAGATTTCATATGGTGTCTTCAAAGTACCTTTCTTCAATTATACTCAGTTCAGGGTGTAAACTGCTGTGCTTATTGCTTCTCTCCAAAATGTTTGTGGCACCTTCTTTTCAATCATCAGTGTTCTAGCACAATCCACAATAGATCTATTTCTTCTCTCAGCTATTCCATTCTGCTGTGGAGTTTTCGGTGTAGAGACTTGTCTTTTATTACCATGATCATTGCAAAATATGTTGAACTTGTCAGATGTGAACTCTCCTCCTCTATCTGATCTAAGACATTTCAGTTGTCTTCCTGTTTCATTTTCAACTCTTGCCTTGTACAATTTAAACATTTGAAAAGCTTCTGATTTTTCTTTTAAAAACATTACTGACGTCATCCTTGAATAGTCATCCACAAATAATATGAAATATTTATCACCATAATAACTTTGAACTTTCATAGGACCACAAAGATCAGTGTGCACTATATCTAAAATTCCCTTAGAAGTGTAAGAATTACTTGTAAAGCTTGATCTTGTCATCTTACCCATCTGGCATCCTCGACACATAGCATTCTCAGGTTTTTCAAGACTCGGTAGACCTCTTACTCGGTGCTTCTTACTTATTTTGATCAGATTATCAAAATTTACATGATAAAACCTTTTATGCCATAACCAGGTATCATCTATCTTTTCATACAAACACTTGTTATGAGTTGAGTCAAGGTGAAATGTGTTACCTTTTGTTTGTGTCCCGGTAGTAGCTAACTTTCCATTCTTGTCATGAACTTTGACAATTCCTTTCTAAAATTCTATTCGGTAACCTGTGTTGTTTAGCTGTGCTACACTCAACAAATTGTATTTCAAACCTTCAACCCAATAAAAATCATTGCATCTTGCATTGTCAAGAAGTGTTATAGATCCTTTACCTTTCACCAGTCATGGTGCATCATTACCAAATCTGACATATCCTCCATCATAATCTTCTAATATAACAAACTTGTGTTTATCTCCTGTCATATGATGTGAGCATCCACTATCTATAATCCAAGAATCATTATTGTTTATGTGTGATATTAGGGCTTTTTCTTCATACCTTTCTTCATCTGATCCATCTTTGATAGCCACATAAACTACTTCCTCTGTATTAGTTTCATCTGATTTATCATCATTAGATTCCTCATCAGCTATTAAACATGTCTTTCTATCTCTTCTTCTGAAGTCTCGGTGTCCTCTGTAATGATTATCTTTTTGTCTGTCATCTCGGTAATCTCTCTTTTCAGTAAAATCTTCGTCAAGACAGTTAGAAGCCATATGTCCTATCTTATCACAATTGAAACATTTCAAAGGTAGTTTTCTTTTATACTTACCTTTGCCTCTTGGTAACCTTTTGGCTAATAGTGCTTCAAACTCTTCTTGCTTTCTGATTTCCTCATACAATTTGTGTACTTCTTCCATGCTCTTATGAAATCTTTCACTTGCTCCACTATGATCTCCTTCACAGTACTTATACTTTCTTTCATTGAAATCATTAGATTCATCAAGATGAAAAGAACTAAATGTAGATTCAACTTTATTTACCAAAGATCCACTGTTATCAAAGTTACTTAACTCAAATGCATGTAGCTTACCAATAGTAACATCTAAAGAAACTAGCATATTAGGTACAAACCTTAATTCATTGATTGCAGAGACTCAGATTGCATAAGCTAGTAGAAGGGTTCTTAAGAACTTACTTGTTATATCCTTTTCTTCAATAGTTCCACCTGCTCCTTTGATTTGATTGACAATCTCCTTTAGTCTTGTACTGTACTGAGTTATGTTCTCACCTTCATTCATCCTCATAGATTCAAGTTGTCCTCTTAGACTATCTAATTTTTCTCTTTGAACATGTTCATCTCCTCCATATACTGATATGAGCTTATCCCACATAGCCTATACATCATTGCAACCTTCTAGATCATTAAACTCTGAATCGGTCAATGCAGATGTTATTTCAATCATTGCTTGAATATGTTCTTTCTTTGCCTTTATCTCTTCCATAGTCAATGGATAGGTTCTCGGTGTAACAAAATCATTCTCCAGATAGTATACATCATATTCTCCAACTCCTGATAGATGTAGCTTCATCCTTTTCTGCCATGTAGAGAAACTTAACTTGTTCAGCTTCGGTGCATCCCTCTTATACATCTTTGGATCTTTAACTCAAGTGCCTTTAAACTTTTCTTCGGGAGTCCAAAGCTCTAATACCAATTGATAGTTTTGATACTTAATGTAAGTACAAATCCAATAGCCAACAAGATGAGAGGGGGGGGGGTGAATCATACAAACTTAATCTTCCATAAAAACATCAGATTCAACCTCGGTAGCATATATTTTAGTAATATAACCAAAACTATTAAACATGCAAACTCAAAAGCATAGAAACATCATAAACCTCATAACACTAGATTTAACGTGGAAACCCAAATAGGGAAAAACCACTATGGGATTTCGGACCCACTAAGAAATATACTCTTCTAGAGTATGCTCGGTTAAAAGCAAATCCCGTTAAAGATTACAAACACATTGCTAGATGTGACCCGGTTAAGGGATTTCCCTCAGATCTGTTAGGATCTTCACCTTGTTAGAAGTGACCTTGTTAAAGGATTTCAAACACTCAATTAGAATGTCACCTTGCTAGAGGATTTTACAAATAAGACTGTTAAGTCCACTCGGTTAAGAGATTTTCTGTCACTTTCACAAAATAACAGTAATAAAGATCTATCTGCAACTTCACATCTAAAATGCTAACTCATATTCATATTTGTTCAATACAATCTAGACATAGAACTAATCTTGTCCATCTGCTGGGCTTCTATACTCTATTATTCAAACAGGTCTTCAAGCTTCTGTGCTCGGTAGTCACTATGTAGCATCCCTGTGCATACACTTGCTCGTATACATTGTTTATCAACAATTTCCTATTTATAAACAATAGCTAACCACTTAATCTCCTTGATCACATTTCCCATGATCAATCATAGCCATCAGATCTTCGATCTTGTCTAGGTTCAATGCATCTTTCGATCTGAAAACATTTTACCCCATCTTGGAACTTGCATATATTTCTTGGAACTTGTGCCAGGGTATTGCTGTTCAATTTGCGCTATAGATCTTCATGCCAACTTTCCATTGCCTTAGATTCTTAACAAACTTCATGCACGACATACCAATCATTTAATCAGTTCTAGCTCATTAGCTTTCTTCATTAAATAACGCATGTAACCATTTAATGCATTCTGTTATAGCTTGGTTACAACTCGGTAACAACTCGGTAAATACTAAACTTCACTCGGTAGACATTCCACCTTCATTAACCGATAGCGATAACCTTAGGGTTTACCAACTAGGTTCCTTAGGGTTTACCGACTAGGTTCTTTGGTTGATAACATAGTATAGTATTAACCTTTACAATTTACAACATATCTATGATGTTAAAACAATCTAAACATCATGATCTCATCATTGTCTGACTCGATAATAGTTGCCCATTGAATACCTTATTCATCTCCTTATTCATCATATTCTTTCCTGTGTCTTTTACCGACAACTTTATATTCTTCAAATCATACTTCTCAAGATATGGCAACATCATACTGAATTAGAAATTCAATTTCTTGACATCAATGACAAAATAATAATATCAAGATAGTAAACATCTTTAATCAGTTATATCCATAATCATCAACAACCTTCTCAATATCCTTATTGAAATGCCAACAATCTTTCATTGTCTATTATAATGCTATATTGCCAACACTTTCCTGTCGGTATGCCCTTGAACCCATTGAAAAAATTATTAAATATAATAATAAATAAATTAAAAAAAATGTTTAGTGGCTTGTCCACTTTTATTGAAAAAAAATAAAATTATCCTTCTTTACTTTTTCATCGAACCCCTCCCCTTACAATATTAATTAAATAATATTATATTATTTAATTAATGTCAATTTATCCCCATTAATTAAATAATTTTAATTAATTAAATAAAGGCTCATTTCTAACCTATAGTTGAATAATTCATTTAAATTATTTAATTATATAACTATGTCTTCGAAATTAAATAAATAATTTTATTTATTTAATTTTGCTAATTATATTCTCATATGAGAATAATATCTACCTTTTTCAAATTTTTATTGAAAATATCTTCCTAATTTTTTAAAATGGCAACATTATCTCAAGATTCCTCTTTGATTTTTTTGGAAATATCTTATTATTTTTTAATTTTAAATTTGAAAATAAGGTATGCATCTTTTGAAAATCTGTGTTTTTCTTTTTCTCCACTTTTTCCTCCATCTCCTTCATCCTTCCTTGAATGGAAGCTTTGTTGTGCGTTTAATTTGGTATGCCCACCCAATCAAAAATCTTTTCGATCCTGCCTATCGATTGAGCATCTAGAATCTATAAATTGGAGTTCCTCCTTCCATCATTTCATCTAACTTTCATGCATTTTTATTCTGTCAGTTTTTCAAGTAATCACCTAGCTTAGATAATGTTATTCTATCCAACTAATCATTAGTAGTTAGGAACCAACAATCATTAGTAATCACACATTTCAAGTAAATATCGAACATCATCTCTTTGCTTTCATTTGGTTTCATGTGCACCTAGCATAATGATAGTGACATATCATCATTAGAGATGAAAGGAAGAGTAGAAAAATTTAATTGAAGGAGCACAACATATGGTTTGCAATTATTTTGAGTTTTGTTTCAGTTATTTCGTTGGTAGGATTAGGAAGGTTAGCATACAATTTTAGTTTCGTGATTAGCTTAGATAATTTGTATGTGTGTTGTGGCTTTGGAACCTACGTCTACAACACTTACACTCAAAGGTGGTTGTTATCTATTGATGTTAAGGCCATCCATAAACCTAGGCCTAATCCTTGAGGGTTCATTTCTAATGACCTCAGCTACATATCCCCTTTGAGAAATTAGGGGCTTTTTTTGTTTTCCTTGAATGTATTATGTGTTATTATGAGGACTTGGTTAGTACTGAGAGGGGGGAGAGTGAATCAGTAGTAAAATTTTTTTGTAATACTTCAAAAATAGTACCGATAACTACTCAAACTTTCTGCTAAACCAATTTACCAAACCATTCACTCAAGTGTTCATCATTATGTAAACAATGTAAAGATATCAAATGCACAAATCAACAATGTAATCACCATATGAAAAAAAAGATTTTTCATGTGGAAACCCAAATGGGAAAATTCACGGGGGGAATTAGCACCCACAAAATATTTACACTATTTTAGAATGCACTCGATTAAAGGCCTAGCCAAGTTAGGAGCTTTACAATATGCCCGGTTAAGAGCACACCCTGTTAGGAGTCACCTGGTTAAGGGATTTTCCTCAGCCCTGTTAGGAGCTCTACCTTGTTAGGAATAACCTTATTAGAGGATTTTAAACCCAAGTTAATGAGCCACCCAGTGAAGGGATTTATAAATAAGACCTATTAGGATCTACCCGATTAAGGGATTTTAGACTACTGTAACTCTTAAGGAACAACATGGAAAATGATCTGATCACAAGACTTCCATTCTTGCTAGTACAGATCCTTTTCAGCACAACTCTGCTACACACATGCAGACACTTTAATCTGGTTCAACAACACCTCTTCTCAAATCACCGACATACAATCTCTTCTGCAACTAGCCCTAAATACATTTTTTAGTTAGGCTAGTTACATAAGCCTAACTACATTCAAAATACAAAGAATTTACATTAAAAATCATTACAGATCTTTACAGATCATTACAGAAAATTTCTAGACAATTTCCACCTTTGAATGATCACTGCACATCGATTTGATAAGCAATCAAACCCTTGTCACATTCTACTAAGCACTTTGCTATTTCCCAAGAAATCCAAGCCTTCTACGCACTCAAATACAATCTTATCATTACACATGAATTCTGACATGTCATCACTAAGTTATGAACATAATAAGATCCATCACCAAACCTTAAGTCATTACCAGTTAAAGATATGTTACTGGTATACATTCTTCTTCACAGAGTTCATGAAGTCAATCATAACTCACTCAATACGCTGAATTTGCCAATGCAGTTGCAATCAAAGACTAATTCCAATGTCATAAACATATGTACCAAACTGCAACATCTTACTCCTCTCCAGTCATCCGTACCGGTTACTTGATCATCGCTTTGTTCCTGTTTACCGATTTGTAGCAACTTAGCAGTTTTGTTGTCTAACACATTCCTCTACCAGTTAGGCTATACCGGTGGGCCTAGATGACTTAGATGACTAAAAAAACATGGTTGCCATCAATGACAACACAAATAAAGTCATCAAACAACTTACAACTATATCATCATCATCATCTAGCCAACAATCTCCATCAACTTTACAAGTTATGCCAACAATAACTTTACCGATCATCTTTTCATCTCATCATCATCTAGCCAACAATCTCCATCAACTTTACAAGTTATGCCAACAATAACTTTACCGATCATCTTTTCATCTCATCATCATCTCCATATGCCAACAATCTCTCCATAATTATCTTTATCAGTTATGCCAACAATCTCCCCCTTTGTCATTGATGGCAACACCAAAATAGCAATACCAAAAGCTCACAAGAAGCTCATCATGCAAAACTGGAGCACTAACTATTATGACTCCTGCACTTATTCTTCATTGCTCTTCTATGTTATTATCCTCCTTTGCTTTACTTCTCCCTCTATCACTTTTCTTCTCCCCCTTTGACAACAATTCCAAAGGTGCAAAGTGTCAAATCATCTTCTACTGCTATTGTTTTCTACATCTTTGTTGCTATTTTTTTCTCCATCTCTGTTGTTCCCCTTGAGGAGAAGCCCATTTCTCATCAATTCATAGTGAAAGATCTTCAATTAGTCCACTAGATTGATGCTGCAAAAACATCTTAGTTGACCTTAGATGGGGGTATAACCCCTAACTTGCCTCTGAGATACTCAAATGTCTCTTTAGGCAATGGCTTAGTCTAGATATCAACCAACTGCTCCTTGCTTGACACATGATCCATCCTAACTTGCTTTTCCTGCACTCTTTCTCTTAGAAAATGATACTTCAGTTCAATATGCTTTGTTCTCACATCCAATATAGGGTTATCTGAAATGCTTATTTCACTTGTATTATTGCAATATATGACCACCAGTTCTGTCATATTCTCTTTAAATCCTTCTAATACATGTCTCATCCATATTGCTTGAGTACAGTTCATAGATGCAACCACATACTCTGCTTCTTCTATAGACTGAGAAATGCAACTTTGTTTCTTGCTAGTCCAGGATACTAATCTTCCTCATAGAAAGAATGCTCCACTGGTTGTGCTCTTCCGGTCATCTACATTACCTACCCAATCAACATCTGTGAACACCTTCAAAGAGAAGTTTCCTTTGTATGGATACCATAATCCATAATCAATAGTTCCTCTAAGATACCTACAAATTCTCTTCACTACCATCATATGAGTATCTTTAGGACTTTTATGAAATACAACCACTATACCAACTGCATGAGCAATATTTGGTCTGCTATGAATAACATAGTGTAGTTTACTGATCATTGATCCATGCTCAGTTTTATTCACTGGATCTGAATCATCTTCCTTGGATGATTTGCAACCAATAACCGTAGGGGTTCCAACTAGTTTACAATCTTCCATTCCAAAGGTTTTCAAAACGTCCTTCACATATTTAGACTAATTGATAAAGATTCCTCCTTCCATCTGTTGGACTTGCAAACCAATGAAAAATTTGATTTCTCCTATCAAAGACATTTCAAATTCCTTTTTCATTTCTTTTGAAAAAGTTAAACTCATGTTATCATCTCCTCCAAATATGATATCATCTACAAACACTTCTGCAATCAATAACTTGTCTCCTTTTGTCTTTAATTAAATGTTGTTGTCCTCACTAGTTCTTTGAAATCCTATCTTTATCAGGTGTGTATGGAGTCTCTCATACCATGCTCTTGGAGCTTGCTTTAATCCATATAAATATTTATGAAGTTTGTACACCATGTCCTTGTCTTCCATCAATGCAAACCCATCTAGTTGTTCAATGTAAACCTCTTCTTCTAGAATTCCATTCAAAAATGCAAACTTAACATCCATTTGGTAAACCTTGAATCCTTTGAATGTAGCAAATGCAAGTAGCATTCTTACTCCTTCAAGTCTAGCAACCGGTGCAAAAGTTTCTCCATAATCCTCACCTTCTTCTTGTGCATATCCTTTGCAAACTAGTCTAGCCTTGTTCCTAATCACTTCACCATCTTCATTCAATTTGTTTCTAAACACCCACTTAGTACCAATCACATTTTTATCAGCTGGTCTGGGGACAGGTGACCAAGTGTTGTTCTTATCTATTTGATCAAGCTCCTCATTGATAGCCTTTATCCAATCATCATCCTTGAAATCTTCCTTCATTGTCTTAGGTTCAACTGTGGAAATCAGAGAAGCACTTTCTCTGATCTTTCTTCTTGTTTGTACTTCAGCATTCCTGTCTCCAATTATCTGATCTGCAGAGTGATTCAACTTTACATATCTAGGTATAACTAGTTCTGGTATAGAAGTCTCTTCTTGTTCTTCATCTTCATCTTCATCTTTCGGTTGAGTAGTATCCACCACACTATTATGCTTAGCATCATTTTGAACTTTTGGTACAATGATCACTATTTTCTATTTATCTACTACATCAGATTTGTTGGTATCATCAAATTTATTCGCAACTAGGGTTTCTAGTCTGAATGCTCTTCCACAATCTTCACAATCCACTATCATCTTCACCAAAGTAGCAGTCAAAAAGCTCTTCTATGTTTCTGTCGCTCTCCAGATGTGCTCTCAAAAATGCTAAGTGAAACATGAGACTATCAAACACATTTTTATTTGCCTTTTGCTAAACCGATTGAACATACCCTAATCACCATTCAACCATATAACTTTCTATGAGTTCACATATCACATCCAATTTACCAATTATATCTCAAAGTCACTTTATAACATCATATTGCATCAAAATATGCAGATTTGACTTACCGCATACCATTTAAGGGGTCCAAAAATGGATCTGACAATATGTTCCCCCTAAGCTTCATACATATCTTAGTTTTCCAGTGAGAGATTCTCCACACCAAGTGAAGAATTCGAGTCCTTTGATGGTTTCTTCTCACTTTTCTTCTTCCATATCTTATTCATCTCACTTCTGGTTTCTTCCACATCTACCTTCTTCTTTCCTTTTTGGTCAATAGATTGATTAACCAGTTGGTTCATTCTATCTCTACAAAACTTTGCATGGTGTCCCAATTTGTAATAGTGGAAACATGCCATTCTAGATGCTCTCCAGGGTCTAGCATTGCATCTACTAGTTCTTCTCCAACAATTCATATCTACATGACCATAGTTGTGATAGATTGAACATGTCACATTCCATGTATTCTCTATTTCATATGGACTAGACCGGTTCACATAAGGTCTCTGCCAAGTAGGATTCCTTCGATCATTGTAAGATCTCTACCAAGTAGGGTTTCTCTAGTCATTGTAAAATCTCTGCCATTCACCATTAGACCTCTAATCCATGTAAGATCTCTAATTGTTCACTCTTGACCTGCACTCAACAACTTTATGCCCATACTTGTTGCAATTGAAGCAATATCCATCAAAAGTACTATACTTATATCCTTCATATGCATTAGGTCTATATCCATCAAAAGTATTGGATCTACTTCTACAAACATTTGCAGTATGACCTACCTTATGATAGTTAAAACATACTGGTTTGTAGGTTCTCTTACCAGTGCTCTTCTTGGTCTTTGGTGCAGATTTGTCTTTATGAATGGTGTCCTTAGTATCAGATGGATCTCCTTGTTCAAAGGTTGTGTATCCCAAGCCATGTGTATCTCCATTCTGCCTTTGTGTCTTAATCTTCTCATCAAGCATAGCACTGCTCTTGTTGAATTTAGCTTGTAACTCATTTGCATGAGCCAACACCTTGGTAAGTACCTCATTCTTCTTTGTAATACTTTCTCTAAGAGACATAGCCGTGTCTAGATCATCTTGTATTTCCTCTTTTTCCTCACGAAGATGTACATGCAGGGTACCAATCTCCCGGTTCAGCTTTAAGATCTCATCCTCCTTATCTCTTATTTTGTCTTCAGCTGTCCTTTTGGCTTCCGACTCTTGGCTCATCCCAATGGTAAGGGCTTCCAACTCTCTCCTCAGATTCGTCTTATCATCATTCAACTTTTCCACCTCATTAACCAAGGCATCAATGTTTGCTTCATTAGATGGACTATTTTCATCGAGTTCCAACAACTACTCAACCAACTCTTTTCTCTTAGCCAATAAAGATTTGTACTTGATCTTTAGTTCACCAAGGGCTTCTTCAGATTCTGCAAGCCTGTGTGAAATCTCTTTGTAACTCATTGAACCTTCCCCTATGTTAGCCTTAGAGATCCTTCCCAAGTGGTTAAGCCTTTAAGGGAGTTAGTCTCTCATACCAATTGTAATTATGAGGATATAGTAAGTCTATATTCCTCCATTCCTAATCTTAAAATAAGAAACGTAGAACCACAAGACTATATAAAGTGGCTGGAGTGATAAATTTGCTCCAAAAGTCAGTTCTATTGCATGGAGTTTAAAATAAAAGACTAGAAAATTAAATAAGAAATTGTGAACTGTGGGTTGAATAGTTTGTTTGAATTCACATTCTACTGTGCAGTTTGAAACAAATACCAGAAAGGTAATTCAAGAAAAATGTAACTTGGCTTGGAGTTTGTATATATACACTAAGAGGGGGGATGAATCAGTAGTAAAACAATTTTGTAATACTTCAAAAATAGTACCGATAAGTACTCAAACATTCTGCTAAACTGATTTACCAAACCATTCGGTCAAGTGTCCATCATTATGCAAACAATGAAAAAGATATCGAATGCACAAATCAACAATGCAATCACCATATGAACAAAAAGATTTTTCACGTGGAAACCCAAATGGGAAAAACAATGGTGGGAATTAGCACCCACAAAATATTTGCACTCTTTTGAAATGCGCCCGATTAAAGGCCTAGCCAGGTTAGGAGCTTTACAACAGGCCTGGTTAAGAACAAACCTTGTTAGGAGTCACCCGGTTAAGGGATTTGCCTCAACCCTATTAGGAGTAACCTTGTTAGAGTATTTTAAACCCAAGTTAATGAGCCACCCGGTGATGGGATCTACAAATAAGACCTATTAGGATCTACCTGATTAAGGGATTTCAGACTATTGTAACTGTTAGGGAACAATAGGGAAAATGATCTGATCACAACACTTGCTTGCTAGTACAAATCCTATTCAACACAACTCTGCTATGCACATGTAGACACTTCAATATGGATCGACAACACCTTCTTCTCAAATCACCAACACACAATCTCTTCTCCAACTATCCCTAAATTAATTTTTCAGTTAGGTTGACTACATAACCCTAACTACGTTCAAAATACAATGAATTTGTATTATATATCATTCCAAATCTTTACAAATCATTACAAAAAATTTCTAGACAATTTCCACCGTTGACTGATCACCGCACATCACTGCACATTGATTTGATAAGAAATCAAACCTTTGTCACATTCTGTTGGAATCCAAGAACACTGAGAGGGGGGGCGAATCAATGTTCTACTAGAATGATCAATTTTAATCCTATTAAAACATGCATTCACCAACTAATAAACTAGTACATATATAATTGAAAGAAGTAAAGTAGTCAATAAGCCAATCACATAAATGAATACCATAACATAGAGAATTATACATGGAAAACATCAAAGAGGAAAAACCACGGTGGGATTTATGACCCACAATATCAATCCACTGGCCATACGAAGAGATATTACAAAACATGGGGGCCTGCACTTGTAGGAAGGCTTACAACCTAGAGCATAATACTCATCACAAAGGAGTCTCACTGACTATAGTTACTTTGAATAAGAAAACATAAAACTGAACTCATATAATGCATCTGCTATGCCTGATTGAGTTCTAGTTTAAGCTCTATCTATTCCGGTTTTGATACCCTAAACCCTTACTAGAATAACCTCTTACATAATCAACATTCCTCACATTACAATTATCTCTCTCTCACTCACATTACATTACATCATATCACAAAATGATCTAATCAACTGACCTATATACCTCTACAATCCTTCATGCCTTATGTTGGCTTACATAGATAATTAGGAAATGAATATACATGTCGGCTCAATTACATATATACATAAATATCAAAATCAATTGCCGATTGTTGGATCTCCCAAATGATATCGGCCTCCAATATGTGTAACCTGATGAAGTCATGTCGGTCTCCAATTTTGGTACCCAAAGAATTCCTCCTACTGGTGAAGATACTTGTCGGTGCCGGTGTCGGGGCCGGTGAAGTGTCTACCGGTAAACAACCAAACCAAAATATGAAAGATGGAAATTTTTTCCATCAATGACAACATATTGAAATGAATCAAATGAGTGTCAATTGCCAACAATCTCCCCCTTTGGCATTGATGGCAACACTCATGTAAAATATGATAATGGTTTCCATTTGCCAATTTCACTCTAAGACTGCTCCCCCTAAGCTGAATATCCATATGTGATCATGATCTGAACAAAATACTCCATATCTCCAAGACTATATTTTTCACCTATACCTCCCCCTTTGACATCAATGCCAAAAAAAAATACCAAAACCCAGGATGAAGAATGAAAGATTGTACAAAGAATGTCCCATAACACCTTACTGAAGCTGAATATATTTGAAAATTTCTAGATAGGCTTTCTCCAAAATTTGTAGATAGGTATCCCAACCTGATTTGAGTGTGCCAAAAATAGATACAATTCCATTAAGCATGTGAGCATATGACTCTTTATCCTTAAGTTATGCCGGTGTGGGCTTACCAACCATATCAATACACTCCTTATGTACACTTAATGAGTCCAACCGGGGACTCACCAATCCTCTGAGACCTCTAGCTCTCCTAATAATTTTATCTTTATCCTTATCAAGAGCTGAAACTTGAGCTTCCAACAATAAGATCTGACCATCAACAAATGTTGTCAAAGAATTTGATCCATCAAAAGAATTGACTATACCTACAATCTTCTCTCGAGTATCCTTAATCCTTTTATCTAAATCTATTGTAAGTAAACCTATGTTACAACATACTCTATAAATATTAGTACATTTCCTTAAAGCATTATTAATTAACTTTAGCTTATCAGAAATCTCTTTCTTCTCTGACTCAATCATCTGATCAAATGTTTCTCTCTTGGCTTGTGTAAACCTCTCGAGTGCTTGTCGGTTAGATATCTACTATAAAGATTGAAAATTCTTAGAAATGTGATTTGTGATTGTTTTAAGCTTGCCGGATGGGCTTGCTCCTTTGTAAAATTTGCACTCTGAGACAAGTCTATGCAAAATTGGGATTAATTGATCAATAAATCCTTTGTCCATAGATCCTTCCTTCATCATCTTCTGTGCAACCATCATCATGAGCTTAGTAGAACTCATCTCGGTTATGCTTTTCTATTCTACCTGTGAGGTGTCAATTGACAACAATGATGTGCTCACTGCCGGTTTCGTAACGGATTCCTCTCCCTTCTCCTCTAATGGTTTATTAACTTTAATAACTTCCTCTTTTGCACCACTGGCTTTGCCACTTGGTGCAGTATCAGTTATTGTCGGTTCCTCCTTATGAACTGTGACCTCAACCTGTACATTCTGATCCGGAGGACTATTTTCCTCAACATTTGTAACCTATACACTCTCTGAATCTGTTGATATCTCAACATTTGTCGGTATCACCTATGTGTCCTGTACATTAGATCCTACCAGGGGTTCTATATCCAATATCTTAATATCTTTCAAAATTGTAGATGAGGTACCTCTTATACCTTTACCTTTCCCTTCAACTGGGATGTCTGTAGTGTTAGTTTTAGCCTTTGGTGAAGTGTAAAAACCAGGGTTTTCAGTAAAGAATTGAACCCATGCCTTATGGTTCTCACTGATTATCTCATTAACCCTTCTTAACATAAGACTAACTATCTTGTGCTTTCTTTGAAAGATTTTCCTTTTTGCAACCTCAAGTGTCATATCCAACTCTTTTGGAGTAATGGATCCACAGGTAGTTAACAACTCTTGAATCTTTGTATTCTTATCCTTCTCCATAGCTGATAATCTCCTAGCATCTAAATTGTCATATAGTTGTGCTAGAATTTGCTTCTCAATTTCCAACAAAGCTTTCTTATATATATATATCCAATTATAACAAAACTACTTCCTCAACTTCTCTTTGCTCATCATCATCTAAATGCTCATAATAAAATTGTACATTTTTTAACATACCATCCTTAGTAATTTTATCTACCAATTCTTCACAAGTCTTAGGTCGACTAATAGTTACATTACTGGATACAATTGCAAGATCTATGTCATCCATCTTCTTTCTTCTTCCAGTACCGGATGAAGTAGAAGGTGTTTCCTTTGGAGCTCATTTCTTTGTTAGTACCTTGATTGTAACCTTCCTTACTAGTTGCTTCCTATCTTCCTCCTTGGACTCTTCACCTTTCTTCCTCAATACCCTCATTGATCGCCGGTCTGAAGTTGTGTTGGTGAGTTTGTTAACTTGATCATTAGAAATCTTCTTCTCCAGATACTGACCAATCTGTGGCAAACTGGTAATGGCCCTAATGGCCTCCTTTGAGATCTTATAAGGTATGTCCAACTAGATGAATTCTCCATGCACATTGCTCAAAACATATATGACAATCTCATCCTCAAATTTAGGAATATCCATAATGCTAGTAAACCCTAGATGCTTAATGTGCTTGTACTCGGGCTTGATCTTTCTAGATTCTGCCATCAACTCATTCATATACATGCTCTTGATATCACTAGTACCAAAATCCTCAATGTGGCAGTGAATGTATGCTCTAACATCTTCCACATATACAACTCCTTCCGAGACATGGGAAAATGTGCCAACCGAATCATCCAAGGTGGCAATATGTAGACATTGCTTGAAAGTCAGCCTATGACGATCCTTAACCTCAATAAAAGTAGGATTTGTAATAAAAGTAGGTGCAGATGATGATCCTACTTCCATGATGAAAGATAATATCGATAAGTACCCAAGAAATAGTTGCTAGTGAAACCCTAAAGAACTCTTCCGATCGCTAGTGAAATCGTTGAAGAAGATATTGGATCGCACTGAATCGCCTTAGACTCTCTCTAAATCACTCTGAATGAAAGGTGATCAGAAATGAAGTGGATTCAACCTTTTAACCTCCAAGAAACCCTAATCTGTCATTGATATGAATGACTTCCGGTGGAAGATACCAGATCTTGGTCGAACATCTCCATGCCAGATAAACATTTCTAATGTCTGGAACATCTTCCAGAATTCCTTCTCGGGGCTTAACTAGTATTATCATGAATTTTTACTACCCCTAAGGCATCTGCCTTAGTTACTAGATGAGCTTCTTGCCAGTGCAGGAACAACCTCCTCTACTGATTGAGTAACTAGAGCATTCCCATGCACTGATTGATCATCTAACTTCCTGAACCATTTATTGACATGATCTTGCCGGATTTCATTGACCTTCTCTTTTCCTTTATCATTTGATCCATCATTGTTAATCGGTGAATTTTTGATTCTACAAAACTTAGCTATGTGTCCAACCTTGTTGCATGCATAACATGTAACATTGTTATTTTGAATTGCTTTGCTATAACCGGTATAATTGGTTGACTTGCACTGATTAGCCATATGTCCAAATTTTCCACATGCATAACATTTAACTTTCATTCTGCAATCTTCTGTCTTATGACCATACTTATTGCATTTAGAACATTGACTGGGAGAAAAATTATAGTTATGATTTTCTCTATTTCTATATTGCCTAGGCATGTGACCAAATTTATTACAAACAAAGCATCTACCATTAAGTTTGTAAGAATTAAGCTTCCTTACTGCTGTCTTCTGATTCTAATTTTCATTTGTAGTACCAGAGCTTTGAACTTGTTCAAATCCAAGTCCACTGGAATCTCCATTTTGTCTTTGACTTTTTAATAATTCATCAAGCTGTGTTGACCTAACCAAAAATTTGTCCTTGTACTCACTTGGAATAGCCATATCATCTCTCAAAATTATCATTTGTCTCTCAAGTTCTTGTTCATTATTTTGGGATTGTACTAAATCAGTTCTCAACATATCATTCTCATGACCCAACTAGATGCATTCTTCAGATATTTCCCTATAGAGATCTCCAAAATTTTTATTCATTCATCTTTCGGTCCTCAATCTCCTTTGACATCCTCATAGTTAGGGCTTGCATTTAATTTCTCATGACCATGTTCTCCTGACACATCTTCTGACATCTTTCTCTTCATTATCCTAATTTTGTAGAAGTTCCTTCCTCCTAGCTTGAACAGATTGCAGCCTCTCCTATAGGATAAGAATGAATTCTTGATAATAATTCAATTCATCTTGTAACTTCAAGTTCTTCATCCTTTGAGCATCATGATCTTCAAGTGCTACCTCAAGTTGCTTCTCCAAACTCATATCCATGGATTCCAGATTCAGGATCCCCCTCAAGCTATTAGACTTCCTCCAAGGCACGTGGCTCTAATACCAATTATTGGAATCCAAGAACACTAAGAGGGGGAGGGGGGGTGAATCAGTGTTCTACCAGAATGATCAATTTTAACCTTATTAAAACATGCATTTACCAACCGGTAAATCGGTACATATATAATTGAAAGAAGTAAAGCAATCAATAAGCCAATCACATAAATGAATACCATAACACAGAGAATTATACGTGGTAAACCTCAAAGAGGAAAAACCACGACGGGATTTGTGACCCACAATATCAATCCACTGGCCATATGAAGAGGTATTACAAAATATGGGAATAACTTCTTACATAATCAACATTCCTCACATTATAATTATCTCTCTCTCTCTCACTCACTCACATTACATTACATCATATCACAAAATGATCTAATCAATTGACCTATATACCTTTAAATCCTTCACGCCTTATGTCAACTTACATAGATAATTACAAAATGAATATACATGTTGGCTCAATTACATATATACATAAATACCAAAATCAATTGCCGGTTGTCGGATCTCCCAAATGATGTCCGCCTCCAATACCTATAACCTGATGAAGTCATGTCAACCTGCAATGTCGATACCCAAATAATTCCTCCTACCGATGAAGATACCTGCCGATGTTGGTGCCGGTGAAGTGTCTACCGGTAAACAACCAAACCAAAATATGAAAGCCATAACATGTTGCCATCAATGACAACATATTGAAACCAATCAAATGAGTGTCAATTGCCAACACATTCTACTAAGCACTTTGTTGTTTCCCAGTAAATTTGATCCTTGTACGCACTCAAATACAATCTTATCATTACACACTAATTCTAACACATCATCACTAAGTTATGAACATGATAAGATCCACCGCCAAACCTTAAATCATTACCGGTTAAAGGTCTATTACCGATATACACTCTTCTTCACATTGTTCATGATAGTCAATCATAACTCGCTCAATACACTTAATCTGCTGATGCGGTTGCAATCACAGACTCATGCCAATGTCATAAACACATGTACCAAACCACAACATCTAACTCCTCTCCAATCATCTATATCAATTACTTGATCATCACTCTGTTCTTATTTACCAGTTTGCAACAACTTATCTCTTTTGTTGTCTAACAGATTCCTCTACCAGTTAGGCTATACTGGTAGGCCTAGATGACTTAGATGACTCAAAAAACATGGTTTCCATCAATGACAACACAAATAAATTCATCAAACAACTTACAACTATATCATCATCATCTAGCCAACAATCTCCATCAACTTTACAAGTTATGCCAACAATAACTTTACCGGTGATCTTCTCTTCTCATCATCATCTCCATATGCCAACAATATCTCCATCATTATCTTCATTAGTTATGCCATTATATTTTTCCTTGAATGTGTTATGAGGGAGATTTTTCTCTCCTCTTTTATTTAAGATCTTTGATCTCTTTAAAAATTTACCAAGCATTAAAAATCTTTTAAATATTGTTAATCAAGGATTGATTCCATACCAAGCATTAACAATCAAGTGTACAAACATACTTAAATACACAATGGTTGTAGCATCTCTCATTTTGGTTCCTTCAATCTATTGTTTGAGATATCCTAAAGATTTTCCAAGTTTCTTATCAACAAAGATCTCAAATCAATGGCCAATCAACTAAAATCAACTCTAAGGTCGAATTTATTTTTAGTTTTGGGTATACCTATAACAATGCCTAGGTATTTGATTCTTATCACAACATGGGTACTTCCAACAAAGACATTCTTGAATTTTGATCAATAATGCATGAATTCAAGATTATTTGGAAAGATTTCTTGATATTTTGCAAATGATGGTCGTGAGAACGTATATTGCCTTAAAAAGAACTTACCTAAACTCTTTTAAGCTGATGAAATCATCATCATCCATGAATTGATTCCATGCTAATTCCCTAATACCATCAACCGCATCTCCCCTTGTCTAAATGTGACCAAGAACTTCTATCAAGGGAGGAGGCTACTTTGCAACATTCCCTTGAGTATCAAATTAACTCCTATCTTCTTGATATCTACTTGTGCTAGGCTCAAAACTACTACTAGGAAATTCTATTGTAGGGTCCCTTCTAACAGATAGTATGCAGAGTGGTGCCATAGCCTTTGGGCTCTTTGGAATAATGAGGAATGAAAATTTTGGTGGTTGAGATGATGATGAAGGTACTGAAAAAGATGGAGCAAGTGCAAAAGAAACCTATGTAGCAGAGGGAGGAGTGGGAGTACTTGGGACCAACCTTGGTAGTTTGATCCTATCTAGATCATGCTTATATGCACCATATATCATTCTCATCCTCAACATAGAGTATGTGTTATCTTCCCATGTTCCTTAGTAATTAGGGTTGTTCCCCTTTTCTTTGCTTCTACAAATTTGATTTTGTGTTAATATAAAGAGTAGAATTCTAGTTGCTTCTACTCGTGCTTGGAAGGCCTTAGTGATCAAATTGAAGAATTAGTTTAAGATATCTGGCTGAATGATTTTGAATGATTTTGAATGATTTTTGTGTTGAAAATGGTTCAATGTTTGGCCTTTGTCTTTGATGGCTATCCTATTTCAAATTTCAAATTACTTTTTTCCCACACTATAGATCCAATATTAAGACCTAATTATCTCATGACCCTAAAACTTTAGGCCTATTTTGTCAGGACAATGCTACCTAGCCTTGTCATCTGACACTTTTTGGCTAAAATTTTAGGTGGATAAAGTGTTGGTCTTGGCATTTTTAAATCTATCCCCAATGCAAAAAAATGGTTATTTTTAACTGGCCTTTTATCAATTTGAAGTTAGAATCTCATATATAAACAAGTTACCTTCCTCATTTGTGATGTCAATTGAAGTGTGAAACTTTATGATATCCTTATGATGTGAAACCTTTGCTTAATGTGAAGTTCCAAATCTACAAATTGAAGGATAAATCAGCAATATCAAGTATTCATTCATACTTATTCATCATGATGGATTCTTCAAGGTATGTTGCAGGATGATAAGGAGTCACCAATTGCTGATTGGCTTGTACCTCTCCCTAAGGGGTTGGGTATGATTTTATGTTATTCTCACATTTCTGCAATTAAGATTTAAGGTTATCATTCAAGTTATGTGATTCATGCATTCTTGAGCTAATTCATGTTTCACATTTGATCATTTCATATAGGGTTTATTCTAACACACTTGAGTAGGAATCTAGTTTACATTTTATGCATCCTAGCTCATTACAATCTTAGACACACTTAAGATTTAGAGTATACAAATTATCTTTAGATTCAATATTAGTTATTTGTGGAGGTGGAAATCACTAAAATAGGGTGTTGACTAAGGAAAACTCCTATATAGCTACAACACTATCTTCTCTCTATTGTTATGGTATTCATGCATAGACAATGTACATGAATAGATCACTAGAATATATATGTATATAATATTACAATTTAAGCAAAAACTAGGCATTTACATTGCAAAAATAACTCCCATATGAATAAATAGAATTTTGAATGTTTTATGTAAACAAACAAGATCTACATACCTTATCGGCCTAAATATCAATGATTAGATGGATGAACGTGTGAGATGCAATCTTCTTATCTACGAAGACCCCTAATTGTTTGGAAAAATACCTTAAAGATTAATGGTTCCTTGTATGATGCACTTCCTCCTCTTATTCTTTCTTATTGATTCCAAGGGCATAACAAAAGACTCCTCCCATATTGATATCACTAAAGGGTTCCATTAAGGCTTATCTCTTTTTCTATTTAATGCACATGATGAAGGGGAAGAGATACTTTTTCCATGTATCTCTTTTAATGTGCATGTGTTGAGTTCATCTTCTAAACATAGCTACCACTTCTTTCTTGATTAGTAGTGAAAAGTGGTAACAATTAATATGCAACAACATTATATTTTGTTTTTTAACTAACTTTCTCTCTCGTAATGCTTTCTTTTGAGTATTTCTTTTCCTTGGGTTTTAGTCTTAACTTTATTTAAGACTTTTTTTTTCTCATGGTAAACTTAGTCTATACTTTATGGAAAATAAGGAAGTGATTTTTTTTTAAGTTTCTTTTTTAAAAATACATTACTTGCATGCATCTAAGTTTTATTTAAAAAAAATCTTTTTCTCTTATTAAATTTTAGCTTTTTCTTATAATAAAAACTTTAATATAAATTGGGGCTTCAATGAGTTCATGTTCATTCTACTTCTACATTTTGTAGCCTTAAGTTCAATCTTTGTTACAATAAAAATAATTATAATTAAAAAGCTGAGGTTACCTTGTTTGAGTAGATTGATTAGGATTTGATCTTTTGAAGTTCTTTTGAAGTGTTCTGGATTTGAGTAAATTTATTCTGATTTCTCTCTATCCCCTTGAATTCATCTTGAATATTTTCTTTTCCTTTCTTAACCTTAGAACATTCTCATTTTACAAAGGTAATGTCACCCTTATTTTTCTATGGTTTTTGATAATTGCTTGCATCTTATCAAGCACTTTCCTTCACTTGTTCTTTTGCATCCTTCAATTCCTTTTCGAGGCTACAATTTCTTCCTCAAGTTTTGCACATTCTATTGTTTTATCATTAATTTTGGTTTCCAAACAATCTACAACTTTCTTTCCTTCTTCAACTTCAATCTTTAAACTTAGTATATCATTTTATACCTTTTTGAGATTGTCACTACATCCTTTGCTTCCTTCATCCTTTAAATTAATAATTTATTCTTCTAGCATTATGAGCTTATCTCTAGACTCCTTGTTTTTTGAAATTTGAGCCTTAAACTTGATGATTATCCTTTTAACCTTATTGAATTTGTTCTCGTAATCTTCACTTTCTACAATATTATTGTCTAGATCATCAAGAGAAAATTAGAGATCTCCTTCTAAATCTATCTCACAATTATCTAGTGTTGGCATTATTATCATTGATGTCAACTATTTGCAGAGTGAACTCAAGGGTTGCAGGTTAGCGATGCAGAGAGACCAAGGTCACAGGTTGCAAAGATCATCATTGGTAGATGTGTCATGACCAAAAATTGCCCTGCTATGTATCATCCAAATGTGTCATGCTATGATCCATCCATTTTGTGCCTCTGAAATTGCCCTTAAGCCTACCATTTTTTAGTGTCTCTGTCACTACCCTCAAGTCTAGGGTTTAGGGTTTATGCCTTTGTATCAAAATCCTTTTTTATTTTTAAAACCCTTCAACATTGTGTTTGTGCGTTACCTTTTTTAACTTAAGTCCAAGGGATCTTCTTGTCATCGGTTGGGGCCATGATCCCCTTGTTATTTCTCCTAGGCATTAACATTTTGGTTGACCCGTGTTAATTTTCCTAAGTCTAGTGCTTTAATTTATTTCCCACCGTAGACTATAGTTCACCCTTAATTTTTATTAAGTCCTAAGTCCTAAGGCATGCAAAAATATGTTATAAGCCGAGCTACAAAAGGTACACTATTCTACATGTGGGTTAACATGATGGCAGTGTTTTAATCACTTTAAAAAGGTGCTCCGTTGTTAAGTAGTTAACGTTGGCAATCACCCCTACAAGCAGTTAACGTTCTACCTAGTTCGATGGTCCTCATGGTCCCACGATCAAAAGGTTTAGGGACTTTAAGTATCATGGCACCGTGAGATGCTTCCATGTGTCCATGCGGGGTGGTCAAGGTAGAAGGTGGGGCCACAAAGATGTGTTGTACGATAATGCCTGACACAAAGCTATCTCATTGGCCGAGAGTGAAGTCTTTATCCAAAGTAGAAGTCAATGTTAGATTGACCATTTTTGACAATTTGATTTGTCGACGTAAAGACATATCAACTGTTATCACTGTTTAAGAAATGGGTTTTTTGTTCCCATAATTGGCTAAGTTTTTGAAATTTTGAGTCAGACACTCTATCAACTGCTTCAAGTCTATGTTAGGTCTTAAGGGTTTAGGGTTTTAATTTTAAATCCCTCAATGTTTGATAAAAAACCCTTTGGTTTCTATAATTGCGTTACTTTATCCACTTAAGTAATGGGTCTTGGGGTCATATGAGGTGTTCCCCCATGTCATTTGCCTAGGCGGTTGTTGAATTAATCATAAAAATTTATGCCTTATGTCTTTTCTTCCTAATGTTGTCAGGCCCAGTAAGTTGCATGTAGCTCTCAGATGGATCTATGGTTTGCACTATTTTGTTAGGCGAAGTTGCACGTGGTTTAAGACTTGTGAAATGGTGAAAGGGAAAAGCATGTTCAATGGTGCACATTTGGTCCGGTTTAAAAGGGCTCCATCTTGTTCAAGATCTAACGGCTGGCATTAGTTCACAGCCAAAACTAGCAAGTGAAATACCTTTTGCGAAATGGCAAAAATGCTTGGTGGGACCTGACAGCGGAGACTTTTCAAACGGCTAAAAGGTGATCAGGTTAAAGAGAGATCGATGGTTTGCGCTATTTCATGGCTGGTATATACTTGAAGGTTATGCCCTGTGAAATAGCGAAAAGGTTTTTCGGTCTGCGAACAGGGAGTTTTAATAAGAGCATAATCGTTGCACAAGTCTCATTTGATCTGATGGTTAGCGCAGCTTCATAGGAGGAAGATGCTCGACAGTTAGCTTCGCTAAGTATTGAAATGACATGGTGTTCCAAGCAAGCAGTCTAGTTGGCCGAGATGGCAAGTAAGATGATGGCACATGGCATAAGGTCAAAATAGTCAGCAAGTCGGATCTAAGGATTAAAAAGTGGGTCCCAGAGGTGAGTCATGCCATGGGATAAGAAGTGACCTGGTAGATACAGGTGGCAAGGATGAGGTGGAATCCGATGTTTTCTCTCAGCAAATGAAAGGTTGACATGTAAGTTCGAAAGTGACTAGATGCCAGGTAGATGGAGTTTAGTTAGAGGGCCCACGTCTGCCGAATTCAGTTAAGTTGTTAAGCATCGAGCAAGTTAAATATAATCTAACGATCCACGTGAGTTCACGAAGCTAAAGTGATCATGTTTTAAAACTAGTGAAATGGTGAAAAGGTTTTGGGGCCCCAAGAAAAAATAAAGCATGAAGTTAAAAAGGGATCAACTCTGATTCAATCCAAGGGCTCACATTGTTTTGCAGCTGTGAACCAACCGAGGGATATGCTTCATGAAATGGGGAAAGGAGGAGAAGATTTGTCCAAGTGTCATGCTAGATGCTGATCTATTGATTGACATGTGGTTTCAAAAGAAATTGAGGGCCCGCCAAGATGTAACCGGCGGTTATAAGGGAAAGACACATGGCTGACTTTGAACTAAACTCAAAGAGTTTTCAAAAGCTAATGGTTGAGTGCCACGTGGTATTTGATAACCAGTGAAAGAATGGTGTAAGTCAAGCAAGCATAAAACTCTCCCTTAAAGGATGGTCATCTCCGATTTGATCCAATTCTTCGCGTTGTTTCATGGCCTAAAGTTGAAAGCGGTTTAAGCTATGCGAAATAACGAAAAACCGTTAGCTGTCAAGATAGAGGCACAGTTAATGAAGAAGCTAACGGTCCCAGTAAGAGTTAAATGCTGAGTAGTTAAAGTTCCATCTAACACCTGGTGCAGCTTTGCAAAAGAAAAGTACTCGGAGGATAAAGCGCACGAAATGGCGAAAAGGAGGTGGGGCTCAGTGCTAAGGCAAAGTTGTTAAGTCGGTGTAAAGACCGATCAAGTTTCATTTGATCGGACGATTGGCGTGATTTCGTTTGACAAAATTGCTCGAAGGTTATGCTCTGCAAAATGGCAAAAGAGTGGAAGGAAAAAATGTGTAGACATGTTGTGACCCGTTGGAGCGAAAACTTTGAATTCTCTCATGAATTCAATTCTAAAGGGACAGCCGAAGCATGCGGTATCAATGTCGCAGTTAAGAGCCTGAGTACCATACATGATCTCATATCAATCAAATGAAAGTATCATTCTAAATAATTGTTGTAGAGAAAGCGATTGCAGAGCTATTAATCTTCAAATACAGAGAAAATTCATTCAATTGCAGAGCGAATTCCTCCAAGCTAAAAATAGGTTTTCTTGTACTCTTGTGTGGCAATTTCTTAGCAGTGTGTTTTAATTGAGGTCTTGATTTCTCATAGAACCAGTTGGGGGCAACAGTTAAATTGCTTGCATATTTTAAGATGGCACCTAAGAGAGAATTCTTAGGAAAAGTTAATTACCAGGAAAGGGCCATTTGTGATGATTTTCTTGAATAGTTGACATTGTCAACTAATCAAGCATCAAAGGTGAAAGAATTAGTACCAAGAGCTCCTCGTTTGAAAATAGGAGAAGGGTTATATGATAAGGGTAACTGGTTGAGAGACCCACAGGTTGGGTTGTCTGGGTTGGGGTTGTTCAAAGTTGGATTTGGCATGAGAAATTCCCTAGCCCCGTAGAATAGCATTTGGGAGTTAGATGTGGGAAAATTGGTAGTTCCAGGAGTATTCATGGATATGGATCTCCTGACTCAGATTTCACATAATTATGATCCAGTCACAAGGAGCATTAGGGACTAATTTTCTAGAACCTATTAATTTCAAATCATTAGCTCAAGTATACAGTGCACAGAGGAATCACCTTAGAAACGGGCCTCTTAAGGAATTGTTTGTGAAGATAGGTGGGTTGACAGTTGTAGGACCAAACACTAAAGAGCCCTTCTCATTGAATCTGTTCACCCTTAGGGCTAAGGGATTGTATTGGTCACTTTGCCAGATTTTAGGAGAGGAATGTGAGGCAAATATGCCCAATCATTACATGCTAATGATTGCTCAGATTTTGAATCCTTCTCTTGCAGTAACCTTTGATTATGCTTCCTTTATTACTGATGCTATCCATGAAAGGTTGATAGGAATAAAGAATGGGAAGGTTGATAGGCCTTTTGGATGGTATTCCCTCCTCATGCATCTATTTTTATTCAAAGGTGGTGAATATTTTGCAAGTGGAATGGATCTTGTAATAGAGAAAGATGGAGAAAAGATGCCAGTGCAATTATGGAGTACAGTGCTGTCATGGGATAGAGATGATGCTAGTTTCTTAAAGTTTGATAAATGTTTTGCATCAAATATTAGGACTCTCCTCTATTCAGAAAATCCAAGAGTCCCCAAGGTTCTATTGGAATTTATTAGACCAAAACAATTTGCAGAAAGTATAAAAATTATCATTAATTGGGGTGATATTTACTTATACCCTATCTCCATAGTTTTTCAGAGTATTTGGTTTCAGAGGCACTCCATTTTTATTGCCCTATCAGGTCCCTCTCAAAGTGGGAACTGCAGAAATCCTCAGACAAATTGGTAGTGTGCAAGAGGCAGAGCTAACAGGTAGGGGTAAAGGGACTATTTTCCCAACGGTTACTATAGCCCACCAATTTGTAATAACCAAGGGAGGTTGGACCTATTTTGAGGATTTTCTTAAACCTTATCATTTTTCAACTACAATGTCCAGGTGTGCCGATCTTGAAGATTTCTTCAATGGCATGTTTAGAAAGAGGGCAATATGCAGAGGTAGACCCCATCAATTCCAGTTTCTTGAAGACCTCATTAGAAATGAGTTTGATCTATATGAGCAGGAGCTAAGGAAAAGTGGGTGGCTTATGAAAAGGCTTTAGACTTTGTACATCATTTTGATACCAGCTATGACCCATTGTCTAGCTTTCACCCTTTTGAGGAGAAAATAAAGTTCCTAATTATTTGCTTTGAGGATGTAATGCAGACTTTGAAAGAAAAGAGGGAGGTTGTAATTAAAAACAACCCTGAAAAAGAAAGAATGGTTCTAAGTAGGTCTGCATCCACTAGAGAAATCCCTCCTAGTGACTATACGTTGCACAAGAAGTCTAATTATAGTGTGTTGATGCCTATAACAGGGGAGCCCTCTACCTCTAAAGGAAAGAGGAAGATACAAGATGTCACTGACATCCAAGATAGCCCAAAGAAGCAGAGAGTAGGAAAAGAAATACAATCTGATACACCCTTGTACTCTCCATCTCAATCTCCTATTCACATAGGAGATGAACAAGCAACAGCTGAACAACTGATATAGTTAGGCAGTCTGGGAGAAATATGTGAGGCCCTACCCCGACTCATCCCAACATTTTTATTATTTTCATATTGAGACTATTATGGATGCTTTATTTTATGCATTATGGATTTAGAACCTATATGATTCCATGATTTGGATCACATTAACGTATATTGACGCTTCATTTTATGCATTATGATTAGGAAGCTTTATATGTTACTAGAATAGAATTTCTTTGAAATGGTGAATGTCATTATTGGAATTGCAGGACTTCATTTTGATGATAAAAAAAATGATGCTTATTTTATGAATGGTTCAATTTTGAGAATTATGATAATTGCTTATGTGGAATCGAATTTGAATGAATGGTATATTGAATTATTATTGTCAAATGTATGAGTGTTTGATGTGGAATGAAATCCATGTATTTAATTATATATAATTGTGATTATTTGGAATTACTAATGTGTTAATTGAGATGCGCAGGAAAATTATCCATGTGACCATGGAAATAATATGGAGAACTAAACCTAGACCTATGTACGTTTGTTAAGCTAGGGGTTGTCTATTTGGAGAGACAACACCCCGTTCGTATTGTATTTTATTTGTGAAGTGAATGATGCTTGAGTGTTAAAATTGATTTTTATGTATATGTGCAATCCTACAAGAGACAAATTCCATGTGTGATTTTTATATTGTATTTTATTGTGTCACTTGACACATGTTCTGATTAGTGTCATTGATTTTGACTTGTCTCTTGGAGGCAGTTTTGTTTCTACCAAAGCCATTCAAACACAAGAGTGTGGTCCCAAATTTGCCTTGGGTAGGGAGTCTTGGGAGTGGTCAACTTAGGTTTGACCCGTAGGTTAACTTCAGTTGGGTTTCCAAGGGGTCAAATGGACTCCTAGGGTCAGTTTTAGGGCTTTTCCAAAGGTCCAAAGGGTATACCTATGGGTTAGGGGTATTTTTAAACATGTGACTACTCCCATGTGACTGTTTAGTCACCTCAAAAAGTGGTTTTTCCAAGGTGAGAGAAAATTCAACTTAGAAGGTTCCTCCTAGGATAGACAACCTTCCCTTTTTGATGTCAAACTCTCTTCCCCATCCTCTCTCACCTTTTCCCTTTCCATTTTTTGCAGCATGTAAGAGGTTGGGAAGAGAAACCAATGGGAACTCTCACCTTACACAAGGGGTTGGGAAGTGTGAGAGAAGCCTTCTTAGGCAAGGATTAGGGAGTTAGTGAGTAATCACCCACTCTCCATTGTTGGAGATTATGCATTTTTTTTGAAAATTAGTTGTAGGATAGAATTTTGGTGAAGTGTTGGTGGAAAGTTTGTGTGGATTTGGGCAGCTCATCCCCAACTAAGTCTAACATACCTATTGGTAGATTAAGGTTGGTTTTACTTCCTTTTGTTTATGTTGTTTATGTTTTTTTTGAAAGAAAGAAATGCTTGTATGAGGAGATGTGTATATGTAATTTGTTTTGTAGGAGAAAAGTGTAAATGTTTCCTTTCCTTGTTCTTTGTTTATGTGTTCTTGTTTTGGGAGTGTCCAAGGCCTCCTACTCTTAGGGGAGTAGGATGGTCCTGGGGTGGAAGAAGTATGACAGCCTTGGGTGAGAGGCTCTCCTTATGGAGAGTGATCTCAAGGGTGTCCTTTGCCACCCTTGCTGCATAGCCTCATGTATGCATTTGGGGGTCATAAGGGGAGAAAATATGGGTTTTATGCCTTTGGGGGGGCATAAGGTGTGGAGATGAATTTGTTGTATTTGGTTTTGCCATGAGGTGGCTTGAGTTGTATTATGCTTGCAATCTCCCCAATGGTATTTGGTTCACTTCCACCCATGGA
This sequence comes from Cryptomeria japonica, assembly GCF_030272615.1. Classification (NCBI taxonomy): domain Eukaryota; kingdom Viridiplantae; phylum Streptophyta; class Pinopsida; order Cupressales; family Cupressaceae; genus Cryptomeria; species Cryptomeria japonica. Next base: position 334,112,874 of record NC_081405.1, on the reverse strand, counting down.
AAGTTCATCACAAGTTGTGGTGAGAGTGTAGCTTGGGATGGGAAAATGCATGTTGAGTGTTTGCCCTTGTTGTTGTATTTGTTTGGTTGTTTGTGACCCATCTAGTGCTTGGTTCTCCAAGCTCGGGGGTGGCTTCTAGTAAGCCTAGGCTGGGAGGTGAGCTCTCCATGGTCAAGTTGTATTTTATTGTAGGTTGCTTGGGATGGAAAAGAAGAGATAAAGGGAATAGTTGTTGTTCTAAGTTGCAGAAAAAGTTAAAAAAAAAAAGAATGTATATAATTTGTAGCAAAAAAAGAAAAGAGGAGTCAATGTTGTATTTATTTTTCCAAAAGAAAAGAAGTGTATTTATTTTATTCATAGTCGTATGGAAGGGGAATTCTAGTTGGGTTTTCAAACCCATTTGTATTATTATTTACTTGTATTTTATTTTGCTTAAAGAAAAGTCTTTCTCCTACTTGGTTAGTTTTGCAAAAGGGAAGAAGAAATATATGAGCTTGTATTGAAATCTTCATTTTTTTAAAAAAAAGAGGAAATAAAGTTGTTGCGTTTATGTATATTCTGCAAATAAATTAATTCTATTATTACATGTTCATTTATGTTTATTTATGCTACTGCAAATAAAATAAATCTGCCATTTATTCTTTCATTTAATGCAGAAAATAAATCCTATAGTAGTAGCTTATTTTATCAAAAAAAAACAAAAGATTAGCATATAAGTTCTAGTTTTATTTTGTCTACCAGAAGGGATTTTATTTAAGCTTGTTGTTAGAATGCATTGTAGATATTAGTTGCAGAATATTTAAAACAAAAAAAAAAAGAATATAAAACTCATATTTTTAGTCTGTTGGAAAAGAATAATTCACCTATCATCTTGCTGAAACTAGTAGTATTAATCCCTGCATGTATTTAGAGGTTTATTAAAAAGGAAGGAAAAAAAATCATAGATTGTTTTAGTGTGTTATTGAAATATATATATATAATTATATAACTTTATATTTTTTTATACATTTAAATATGTTATTCTGGAAACTTATATTACTCTTAAACACACAAAAAAAAGTAGATATATATATATATATAAACATATATATATATATAAACATATATATATATATATATACATACATACATATATATATATATATAAATGTTTTTAACTTATTTTAAACAAAAAAAGAAACCTTAAAAAAATTTCGCATGGAAGGTAAAGTGGGCCGCGGCTGTGGGTAGCACCGTCCAAAAACTGCGGGAGCCCACAGCTATGGGCGGCGGAATCCATAGGTTGCGGAAGCCCGCAGCTGTGGGCGGTGGCGTCCACAGTCTACGAGAGCCGCAACTATGGGCGGCGACGTCCACAGGCTGCGGAAGCCTGCAGCTGTGGGTGGTGGCGTCCATGGTCTGCGGAAGCCCACAGCTGTGGGCGGTGACGTCCATAGTTTGCGGGAGCCGCAACTATGGGCGGCGATGTCCATAGGCTGTGGAGCCCGCAGCCATGGGTGGAGCTATCCCCAGCCTGCGGGTGTAGCCCCATGGGAACCGCCACCTCCTCCACCACTTCCCTCTTTGGCTCCGCCAAGAAATGGACCTTGGGCTGCCGCGTCCGCACCTGCACACACACACACACTCACAAAAATAAAAGAGAAGATTCACACACACCTAGCACACACACACACAAAAAAAAAAGAATATTATGTTGACACACACATGCCCTAACCCTAATTTTGGGTTAGGGCAAATACAAATAGGAATAAAAGGAAAGAATATGTTAGGGCAAATACAAATAAATAAATAAAAGAAAAAGGAGCTCCATTAAGCCTTGGGTATCAACATATATATATGTGTGTGTGTGTGTGTGTGAATATATTTTTAAACAGTCCCTCACACTTGTTTAGATATGTAAATTTATATATATGTATTAAATACATAGCTATCTACACATATATGTATATATGTAATTAAACACTATAATTATATGAAATCAAATAAATTAAGTATGCACTTTTAATTATTAAATGAATGTAGAAGCATTCTAATAAGAAGATTTTAAAACTCTTGGGTAGGATAAACCCTTGGGGAAAATAAAATGATATATGTAGGGTCAAGTTGGCCCCTTTTAAATTTTAAATTATAAGGTATTTTAATTTATGAAAATTTTATTTAATAGGTTTGTTTAATCTAATAACTAGGACAATTTATTTAGACCCTAGGTAATTAAAGAATTATAAGAGATTATTAATCAATTAATTTTGAGATTATTTGTTAAGTGAGTTTAATTATTTATTAATGGAACACAATATTTATTTTGTTGGAGATTTTTAATCTGCTTGTAACTTAAATGTTTTATTTTGCCAAATTGGCTTAGTGGTTAGATTCACTCAAAAACATAGTTAAGTCTAAACTAGTCTTAATAAGTTAGTTGTACTAGGTTAAGTATTTAAAAAAAAAAATTCCGTTTGTGCCCAAAAGTTTGGGCATGAAAAAATAGCTTACACATATGATGAAGTAGAAGAGGGAATGCCAGAAGAGCCCCTTGCTGCTGAGATGAACATCACTACCAATGAGTTTAAGGGCCAAGAGTGGGATCTTGAGATCAAGCAGGGAAGTGAGGACTTCTTGGCTGACAACAACTTTGTTACATCAGGAGCATTCATGCAATTTGTGTGGAAACAGAACATCGACAAATACAATGCAAGATGTGAAAAGAGAAAAGGTGAGCAACCTCTTAAAGATCCAGCTGTGGTTGAGGAGGAAATAAAGCAAGAAATGATAGATGAGTTTAAGACCATCACTCTTGAGCAAGGAAGAGATATGGTGGCACAAGCTGGAGTACTCATTCTCCTTGAGTGGGACATAACAGATGTTTTGGTATTGGAGGCAATGACAAAAGAAACCAAACCCATGGAGGGAGTTACTTTTAGCAAAGGCAATGCTGCACTAGTCATGTGGTCTCTTAAGAGAGATGAGAATAAGAGAAGTAAGGTCACCCCAGGGTCAAGTTACCTTGGTGGAATGATAATGAAAAGAGTGCCGAACATAGGGGTAGTGGAAGTTGCTAGCACTGTGCTAGAGACTGCAAAGTTTAGTGTTGTAGTAACAGAAATGGAGGCTAAGGAAAAGGAAGACCTCCAAATTAAGTTGGAGACAATTTTGAAAGCTTCAAACAGTGCTAAGGAAGAGGTAAGGGGTAAAGATAGCATCATTGCTAAGCTACAAAGCCAGTTGATAGGATAGTACCATCAAGGTGAGTCTTCAACACTGATGATCTCCTCTTCTCCTACAAGACCTCCACCTACCAGCCCCATTATTGAGTTCCCACCATCTCCAACACCTTCTAGTTCTCAAATGGTTGAAATCACTCCCCAAGAATTGGAGAATTTAAAATAGGCTCAGGCCTTGTATGCAAAGAAGTATGAAGAAAGAGTAAGGGTTACCATTTCAAGTTTTGCAGACACCATGGGGGCCTCATTATTATATAACAACATAAGAAAGATTTTGGATATGTGAAATGAGCTTAATGGAGATAAGGCCATTTTGATGCCTATTTTTGATAAGTGGAAGCCTAGAGAGCAGGATTTGGAGCTTATTTGTGTATCTTATGATCAAGCAAGGGCAGATCCTATCATCAAATCCACTTGTGACACCACAAAGGATCTAATAAAATTAGCAAAAGGGATAGACAATGCTGACAGGAAAATCAACTTGTACAAAAAGGAGTACACTGATCAGGTTTTTGAATTGATTCGAGGAGTTTTTGTCAGCCCAAATCAATTGAAGGATAAACAAGTGTGGCTTAAGGAATTAGAGGCCAAATTGTTAGCTAGAGTAAAAGGAATTGTTGACTTAGATGATGCTTCCTTTTTTGTTGTAACAATTCAAGAGATAGAGAGAATCAAATCTCATTATGGTTTTCTCAATTCAGAGGTCAACAAGATGAGAAATTCCTAGAAAAAGGCAAAGGCAAAAGTGATTAACTTCACGTGGCCAACTGATGATGTGTATAATGAGTGGACAAGAAAATATGCCATTCAAGATGCAGAACAATTAGAAGAGGTTGCAAGGGGACAACAAGTAGAAGAATCCGCGGAGGTTGAAAAAGACTTGTAACCGTTTTTGTAAAAGGGTTTGTAACTTCTTCTTGAGAAGCAGGAATTGTAACAAATTATCCTAGGAAAGTCCGAAGCTATATGCATCCATATTGTTATAAATGGATACCAGGACTAATAGAAAAGGGATCACAAAGAATTGTAAGAAAACGCTGCAGAATTTATCTAAGCTTTTCCAAGTTTTAAAGGAGAAAATTCGAAGGTTTCTTGTAATACTTTTTTGAAGAAAATATCAATATACAGACCATTGGTTTTGAGTAAAAATTTTGTGTTGTTTTCAAATGTGTTTGCAAGTGTTTACTATTTCATTCTAAATAATCCAAGGTTATTTCGTTTAAATAGGGGTTGTAAGGCAATCTTCAGTAGATATGTTTCTTAGCTTTTCTCTTCAGAAGGGGAATTAAATATGTAGGAATCACTTCTACTAGTAAGTTCTTTGTAGGATACTTTGAATGTTGATGAGCATAGTTTGATGTGGTAGGAACAAATTCTTATGTGTGTCAGGCATATATAGGAATCTACAGAAGCCAAACTAATGGGATATGTATCGATATTTGATTGTGAGAGTATTGTTTGAATTTAATGACTCTGTGACCTTGGATAAGGCACTGGTATAGATCGAGGTTGTCTATTACATATTTTGTAGGTCAAATACTGAATATGAGTATAATTTTCATTCCTTTGTTTCAGTAAGTTTTAAGGTGATTAGATCCATTGGTTTTATGGACTAGTTTGCTGTCGATTTGTCTTTTAAAAGTGTGAATTTAGTTCACAAAGGTATACTCGCCTAGACTTAGAGTAGGGCTGAAGTGTAGAAGGTTAAATCAAACCTTGTCATATGTTGTCCTAGAAGTTTCCTTCTCTTTAATATCTCTTCTGTAAAGAGTTATCATATTATTATAAGGATGTTGAAGTGAATCAAATTTTGAGAACAACAAAAGTGGTGACTCTGCTGGGGAGTAAATGAATTATTAAAAATCTCTGGTTAAGAAAGATTTAATTCATATTTTGGTGACCTGGATGGGATAAGTCACATTAAGAATCCAGAAGCAAATTTTATGCTTAAATTTATAAAGAAAATCATTGTGTTTGTGGAATTGCAACATTTCATTCAAAGCTTGTTTTCATAAATCCCATAAGTCTTGTGGGTGGCAACTCTGTTATCTTGGAACTAGTCCTTGTGAATTACAAATCATTCTAAAAGTAAACAAGCATAATGCAAGGAGGAAAAAACACTAGATCCTTCATGAAGAAGCATCCTCGTGAAGCTTTGCAAGAAGGTTTGCCAGAATAGTCACGAAGAAGTTAGAAGAGATCAGTGCTACATGAACCATCAAATGCTACTTGGGTACAAAAGAATAATAATACCGGTAAGATACCTGATTGACCTATTTATGCAAAATCTAATTCTTCTTCCAGAGATTCTGAACATGATATACTAGGTTTCCATTCTGGTTTGTTTGGAAATATTGATAATGCTCATGCCTTAAATCAAGATTTATCCCATGGTAGTGTCTCTGCAAGAGATAGGACCAGTTCAAATGCAATTAGACACTCTGTGCCTAGAACAATTGATGGAAACATTAGTTTGATTGACATAGATCAAGTCAATATATCTGATTCTGAGGAAAATTTCCTTGATGAAGATAAAGTGTCCCAAGAGATTGAATATTTGAATAGGAGAGTTCACCATTTAATTTCCCTAAGACCCCAAAAGGAAGCAAATAAGGAGAAGGAAGTCAAAGCAAAATTAATGTAGAGAGATAGGCTTCTTAGACAAATAGCTGATCTTGAAGTGCTAGCTAAGGAAAAAGAAAAGAGCGATGAGGAAGGCCTTGTAATCAGAGAAATTCTAATCCCCAAAGCCAAGAAAGCATATAGGTCAGTAGTCCAACCAAACAGGGAAGTATTTAGTGATTCTCAGCTTCCTAGGACTAATGTGGATAAAGGAAAGTAGAAACATGTGGATGATGGAACTAGATCTAAAACCATTGAAGAAATTTCCCATAAGCTATCAGCACATGAGAGAGAGATGGAAAGAATGAGAAAAGAAAAAGAGGATCTCCAAATGGAACTAGAGAAAGCTGAATTAGAAGTAGCAAATCAGGAAGTGAAGAGAAAAATTAGATACTTAAAAGCTCCCCCTATCATGTTCCCATTAGAAGATCTTAATAAGCTTGATCCTCAATAAATTTCCCTTCCCCCAGTTAAAATTCAACCTACGGTGCCTACTAATATAGCATCAGTGAGTCAAATCCCCGTGAACAGTCAGCATACCCAAATGTCTCAGTCTCCAATTCCAAAAGTTAGAATGACTATGGGAAACAATAATGTTATTCCCCCTTTTCAAAGGAGAGCTATCAATTTAGAGCAATATAGACAATTGTTTTTTGATGGGATCCCAGGATATCCCAACCATGTTCCTACTGAGTTAAGGGACAGACTCCATAAATTTGCTAGAAACAATGCAATTAGTGTTGAGGAACATCTAAAATCTTTTGGGGACCTAATAAATGATTATGAGATAGTGGATGAAGATGTCATCATGAAACTGTTTGTTCAGTCCCTGGTTGATGATGCAAGATATTGGTACAGAGGTTTTCTAGTTAATAGCATTGGGTCATGGGAAGATTTTAAAAATTGTTTTCAAGAGAAATATGGTGACAAAACAAATGTGAGCTTTATGCTCAATGAATTTAATAACATCAAAAAGTCTGACAATGAAATGGTCACTAATTTTAATGCTAGATTCCAAAAGGCTATGCATAGATTGTATCAGGTGATGAGGTTAGATGATAACATGTGTCTGAATACCTATTACAATGTATTTGATTCTAAGATGGCCTATATCTCGAGGGATAAAAATCCATATAACTTGAGAGATTCTTTTATAATTGCCATTAATGTAGAAAGTAATAGAAAAGCATCCGGGAAGTTAGGAAGAAGAACAGATGGTAGGTTATGGCAAGAAACAAAACAACAACCTAGCAAAGTTGCTAAGGAGGAAGACAAGATAGAGAAGTTGGTCACTGCTATGAAGGATCTGACTACCAAGGTAAACAAAAATGATAAACCTCATTATAACTGGCAGGATAGGCCCCCTAGATTGCATGACATGCCTTATAATACCAACTAGAAAGATGGCAAACCCTAGAATGAGAAGCCTAAAATTTCCCAAAATCGAACACTCCAAATCCCTTGAAAGGGAAAAATGTTCATAATATAGAAAATACTCCCTGGTGTATTGCTTGTGATGGACCACATTCTCCTCATCAGTGTGCAGTGGCTCAAGCTCTTGAAGAGTCCATGAGACAAGAAGCTGAGCCTGACATTAACATGTTTGAGACTATTATAGAAAGTGATGAGGAATCTATACAAAGTGAATACAGTGATGTGCTGGATAATGAAAGGTTTGTTCAAGGACAAATAACCTTGGATTGGCATCCTACATTGAATGTGGTAACAATTGAGGATGAAGAAGTTCATCTTAGAAGGCCTAGTGAGGAAGAAGTTAAAAGTCTCACAAAGTTGCCATTGCCAAAGGAAAACACAATTATAACTTAAGAAGCACCAAGAAGGACACTGATCAAGGTGAACCTGGTTCCATGTTCATAAAAGAGATCACCCAAAAGGGGGCAGAAAGTAGTGCTTCTACTGTTCCTAAAATTGGTCAAGAAAAGAAGGAACAGGTTAAAGATGTACTCAAGAGTACAGATGATAAAAATACCAGCGATATACAAGGAGCTGCCACAACAAAAAGGGCAAGTCAATTCAAGGTAGAAAGAGTTAGAGCTAATACTAAAATAAGCAATAGTTCTACATTTGACATGGCTCAAGCTCTTACACAAATGAAGGTCACTGTCCCATTAGTAGAATTACTGAAAATTAAAGAACATAGGGATGCAGCTTTGTCTTTGTTTTCTAGTATATCTAATAGTGACACAGTCCTACCCACCGGTTCAGCTAGAATTGGAAAGGATCAAGAACTCCAAACCCTAGAGGTTTATGTTGGAACCACTATCACTCAAGAGCCTTCATAGGTAGATCCTTTTTATGTTACTTTGTTAGTAAATAACCGGTTGATAAAAAACTGCATGATAGATTCAGGAGCTGCTGCTAATGTTATGCCTTATGGTGTTATGAAAGAATTAAGACTGTCAGTAACCACTGTATATGGAAAATGCTATGCTATGGATAACAGGGAAGTACCTGTGATAGGTACAATGAAAGATGTTGAAGTAAAAATAGCAGCATTCCCTGAGGAAACTTATAAAATGGATGTTATTGTTACTGATACCAAGCCCCATTATGGTATGTTGTTATCCAGGCAGTGGGCTGTAGCAGTAGGAGGAAATATCCAACTAGATTTGTCCTATGCCACCATTCCAATAAATGGAAATCAGGTCAAGTTGTATAGAGAGCCACGTGCTCCTAGGTTAATTGAAAATGTAGACCCTAATATGATCAATTGTATGATTGATGTAGATTTTGATAATTTTAGACTTCAACCAATTTTGCCTCAGTTGAAGAATACTGACCCCATTGTGGTCGAATTAGAATCACAACAGTATGGTTAATGACAGATGTATTTTGATGGAGCTTGCTCCAAAGAAGGATCCGAAGCAGGGGTTCTTTTTGTATCCTCATCAGGTATAACTTTTAAGTATTCTTTCTTATTGGCTTTCCAATGCACAAATAATACTGCAGAGTATGAAGCTCTATTGTTGGGGCTTGAGGTTGCAAAAAAGCATGGAATATAGCTGTTGATAGTGTTAGGGTATTCAAAATTGGTTGTCTCTCAGGTAAGATCCAAATATGCATCCAAGAATGATAGATTAAAGAGATATAAACATGCAGTTTGGGATGTTATTGAGCATTTTAGTGCATTTTCTATTAATTGGATAGAGCGATCAAAGAATATTATGGCAAATTTCCTAGCTAATGTTGCCTTGAAAAATGATGATGCAACACTAACTGGTATTTCCACTGTGGAAATAAAATCTAGGCCTACTATCCCTGATAATGTGTACAATTGGCAAGTCTTTGTTGATGATGAAGATATTCTTAGGTTCATCCAAAGTGTTGATGATTATGATGGACAGAAGATTGATTGCAATGCACTGGTGGAGGTGGTTGACAATAAGGAAACAATGTTTGGAAATGACTTGGTCCAATTGGAAACCAATGAAATATCTAAAGGGTTGGTAGAGCTGGAAAGCATGTTCAGTTACAATGACAGTCATTTACATCAGCAGTCTACCACAAAGTTGGAAGAATTAGAGGAGGTAAACTTGGGGACTGAATCATCCCCTAAGTTAGTATACATTGGGAATAAATTGCCCCCTCATGTTAGGACTAATCTTATTAATTTATTGAAGAGCTATAAACATGTTTATGCTTGGTCTTATGAAGAACTAAAGGCGTATAGACAAGATCTTTTTTAGCATGAAGTTCCTTTACTTCCAGATGTTAAGCCTTTCAGACAGAAATAAAGACCTATTAATCCCCTGTTAGAAACTAAGATGCAACAAGAGTTGACTAAGCTAAGAGAAGGTGGGATTATCAAACCCATAAGGCAATCTTCATGGGTCTCCAATCTGGTCCCAGTAAGAAAGAAAAATGGGGACATTAGATTGTGTGTTGATTTTATAAATTTAAATGTTGCTTCTTTAAAGGACAATTACTCTTCTCCCAATATGGAAGCTATGTTGCAGAGAGTAACAAGTTGTGATCTATTATCCATGATGGATGGTTTTTCAGGATACAATCAAGTGTTAGTGAGGGAATCTGAACAGTTTAAAACTGCTTTCACTACTCCATGGGGAACATATGTCTATGTGAGAATGCCATTCAGACTGAAAAATGCTGGAGCTACATTTCAAAGAGCTATGGAAGTAGCCTTCAAAGAATTCATTAATATCATCATGGTGGTTTATCGAGATGATCTAACTTGTTTCTCCAAAAGGGTTGATGATCATTGTGGACATTTGGAAAAGGTGTCCAATAAAGCCTTGGAATTTGGTATGTCATTAAATCCCAAGAAATGTCATTTTGGGGTCATTGAAGGAAAACTATTGGGACACATTGTTTCCAAGGAAGGGGTAAGGATAGATCCTAAAAGAATTGAAGCAATAAACAAAGTGTCTGAACCAAAGAATGTTAAAGGTATTCAATCCTTTCTAGGCAAAGTAAATTTTGTTAGGAGATTCATTGCAAACTTTGCAGAGATAGTGAAGCCCATTGTCAAGTTGCTCAAGAAGGATACCAAATTTTGTTGGGATCAAGAAGCCTCAGGGGCTTTTGTTGAAATTAAGAAGGCCATTCAGGAAGCACCAATGTTAAAGTCTCCTGATTACAGTAAGCCCTTTTCTCTGTTCTCTTTTGCTTCATATTATACAGTAGCTGCAGTATTATTACAAAAGGATAATGAAGGACATGAACATCCCATAGCTTTCTATAGCAAGTCTTTGCAAGCAGCAGAATTAAAATATGAAACCATGGAGAAACAAGATTATGCTTTGGTTAAAGTTGTCAAGGCTTTTAGGCCATATCTAGTAAATGCAAATATCATTGCTTATGTCCCACATGCTACAGTTAAGAATATCCTGTCCCAGTCTGAGGTTATAGGGAAAAGATGCAGATAGATTAATAGAATCCAAGAATTTGACTTGGAAATAAAGATCACCAAATTGGTAAGAGGTTTGGGTCTGGCTAAGCTCATGACTGAGTCTAATCTTCTGAATGTTGAAATACATAATGTTGAAGTCAAAAGTACTTCAGTTACTAGTATTGAAAGGCAACCTTGGTATTCAAAGATAGTCCAATTTTTGACAGATGCTACATTCTCAGAAGGAATGACACATGATCAGAGAAGAACTCTAAAACTCAAGTCACAAAAATATGTTCTCATTCAAGGTGATCTGTTCTGGAGAAAAAGAGATGGAGAATTGCTAATGTGTTTGGATGAATTCTAGGCTAAATGGGTATTTACTGAAATGCATGATGGAGTATGTGGGGCTCATTACTCTGCTAAGACAATTGTTGGTAAGATAATCTGGGCTGGATACTATTGGCCTACCTTATTCAAAGATGCTGATGCACATGTCTGGAAATGTGACCCATGTCAAAAGTTTTCATCCAAGTTGAAATATGAAGGAGATTTACCCTTAAATCCAGTCACAGTAGAAGCCCCTTTTGTCCAGTGGGGCATTGATTTTATTGGAAAGATTGTTGAGAAATCAGGAAGAGGTCATAGATGGATCATAGTAGCCACTGATTATTTTACTAAATGGATTGAAGCTATTCCTACAAGAAGAGATACAAGTAAAGTTGTCATTTATTTCCTGATGGATAATGTAATAACTAGATTTGGAATACCTACAAAATTGGTGATGGATAATGCCATGAGTTTCAGTTTGGAAGAGTTTGTAGGATTTTGTACCAGTCATGGAATACTCATGTCTTACTCTTCACCCTATCACCCTCAGGGGAATGGGCAAGCATAATCCAACAATAAAAGCCTTTTGAACATCATCAAGAAAATCCTGGAAGAAAACAAGAGATCTTGGGATCAAAATTGAAGTTAGCTTTGTGGGCAGATAGAATAACAATCAAGAAGGCCATTAGAATGTCAGCTTTTGAACTGGTTTATGGTACACAAGTCAGATTGCCAGTGAATAATCTTCTTCCAGTTTATAAATTCTTGCAAGACGAGGACATGGAGTTATCTGAACCAATGGAAAACATAATGATCCAAATCGTGGAGGTGGAAGAGCTCAGAACTTTAGCTCATAAGAGAAATCAGAAGATCCAATTGCAATCCAAATACCTTTTTGATAAAAGAACATCATTAAGGAAGTTTCAAATTGATGATATTGTTCTTCAGTGGAATGCAAGAGGATAGGACAAAGGGAAGCATAAAAAATTTGAATCATTGTGGATTGGCCCTTTTGTGGTCTGTGATCTAAATGGAAAGGATTCTTATTTTGTGAAAAATATGAATGATGAAGTACATGAATTTCCAGTGCATGGACAATTCCTGAAACATTATTTCTCTTGATATCCATGCATAGTAGGTCCTTTGTTTGTATATATTTTGTTTCTTTCCTGTTGTTTTGTTTGGGTTTGTGTTTTGGTCTGTTCTCCGGAGTTTCTAAGTTTTCTTGTGTTGACCTTGCGATCAACCATCCCCAGTCAAAGCCGTTGTTATCACTATTTAAGAAATGGGTTTTTTGTTCCCATAATTGGCTAAGTTTTTTAAATTTTGAGTTAGACACACTAGCAACTGCTTCAAGTCTATGTTAGGTCTTAAGGGTTTAGGGTTTTAATTTTAAATCGCTCAATGTCTGATCAAAAGCCCTCTGGTTTTTATTCCTGCGTTTCTTTATCCACTTAAGTAATGGGTCTTGCGGTCGTATGAGGTGTCCCCCCATGTCATTTGCCTAGGTGGTTGTTGAATTAATCGTAAAAATTAATGCCTTATGTCTTTTCTTCCTAATGTTGTTGGGCCCAGTAAGTTGCACGCAACTCTCAGATGGATCTATGGTTTTCGCTATTTCATTAGGCAAAGTTGTGCGTGGTTTAAGACTCGCAAAATGGTGAAAGGGAAAAGCGTGTTCAATGGTGCACATTTGGTCTGGTTTAAAAGGGCTCCATCTCGTTCAAGATCTAATGGCTAGCGTTAGTTCGCAGCCGAAACTAGCAAGTGAAATACTTTTCACAAAATGGCGAAAATGCTTGGCGGGACCCGACAGTGGAGACTTTTCAAACGGCTAAAAGGTGATCAGGTTCAAGAGAGATCGATGGTTCATGCTATTTTTTGGCTGGTAGATGCTCGAAGGTTATGCCTTGCGAAATAGCGAAAAGGTTTTTCGGTCCGTGAAAAGGGAGTTTTTATAAGAGCATAACAGATGCGCAAGTCTCATTTGATCTGATGGTTAGCGCAGCTTCGCAGGAGGAAGATGCTCGACAGTTAGCTTTCATGAAGTAGTGAAATGACATGGCATTCCAAGTAGGCAGTCCAGTTGGTCAAGATGGCAAGTAAGATGATGGCACGTGGCATAAGGTCAAAATAGTCAACAAGTCGGATCTAAGGATTAAAAAGTGGGTCCCAGAGGTGAGTCATGCTATGGGATAAGAAGTGACCTGGCAAATATAGGTGGCAAGGATGAGGTGGAATCCAATGTTTTCTCTCAACAAATGAAAGGTTGACATGTAAGTTCGAAAGTGACTAGATGCCAGGTGGATGGAGTTTAGTCAGAGGGCCCACGTCTGTCAAATTCAGTTAAGTTGTTAAGCATCAAGCAAGTTAAGTATAATCTAATGATCTGCATGAGTTCATGAAGGTAAAGTGCTCATGTTTTAAAACCAGCAAAACAACGAAAAGGTTTTGGAGCCCCAAGGACAGATAGAGTATGAAGTTAAAAAAGGATCAACTTCGATTCAATCCAAGGGCTTGCGTTGTTTCGCAGCTGCGAACCAACTGAGGGATATGCTTTGCGAAATGGTGAAAGGAGGAGAAGATTCATCCAGGTGTAATGCTAGATGCTGACGTGTTGATTGACACATGGTTTCAGAAGAAATTGAGGGCCCGCCAAGGTGTAACAGGCAGTTATAAGGGAAAGACACGTGGATGACTTTGAACTAAACTCGAAGAGTTTTCAAAAGCTAATGGTTGAGTGCCACGTGGTATTCAGTAACCAATGAAAGAGTGGCGTAAGTGAAGGAAGCATAAAGGTCTCCCTTAAATGATGGTCATCTCCGATTTGATCCAACGCTTCGCGTTGTTTCATGGCCTAAAGTTGAAAGCGGTTTAAGCTATGCGAAATAGTGAAAAACTGTTAGCCATCAAGATAGAGGCATGGTTAATGAAGAAGCTAACGGTCTCGGTAAGAGTTGAATGCCAAGAAGTTAAAGTTCCATCTAATGCTTGGCGTAGCTTTGTGAAAGAAAAGTGCTCAGAGGATAAAGCCCATGAAATGGCGAAAAGGAGGTGGGGCCCGATGCTAAGGCAAAGTTGTTAAGTTGCTGTAAAGACCGATCAAGTTTCATTTGATCAGACGGTTGGCGTGATTTTGTTTGACGAAATTGCTCGAAGGTTATGTTCTGCGAATTGGTGAAAGAGCGGAAGGAAAAAATGTGCAGACATGTTGTGACTCATTGGAGCGAAAATTTCAAATTCTCTCATGAATTCAATTCTGAAGGGATGGTCGAAGCATGTGGTATCAATGGTGCAGTTAAGAGCCTGAGTACCATATATGATCTCATATAAATTGAATGAAAGTATCATTCTAAAGAATTATTGTAGAGAAAGTGATTTTAGAGCTATTATTCTTCAAATACAAAGAAAATTCATTTAATTGCAGAGCGGATTCCTTCAAGCTAAAAATAGGTTTTCTTGTACTCTTGTGTGGCAATTTCTTAGCAGTGTGTTTTAATTGAGGTCTTGATTTGTCATAGAACCAGTTGGGGGCAACAGTTAAATTGCTTGCATATTTTAAGATGGCACCTAAGAGAGAATTCTCAGGAAAAGTTAATTACCAGGAAAGGGCCATCTGTGATGATTTTCTTGAACAGTTGACATTGTCAACTAATCAGGCATCAAAGGTGAAAGAATTAGTACCAAGAGCTCCTCATTTGAAAATAGGAGAAGGGTTATATGATAAGGGTAACTAGTTGAGAGACCCACAAGTTGGGTTGTCTGGGTTGGGGTTGTTTAAAGTTGGATTTGGCATGAGAAATTCCCCAGCCCCGCAGAATAGCATTTGGGAGTTAGATGTGGGAAAATTAGTAGTTCCAGGAGTATTCATGGATATGGATCTCTTGACTCAGATTGCACATAATTATGATCCAGTCACAAGGAGCATTAGGGATATAAATGGGAAAGCCCTCATTGAAATAAATAATGAGGAATTTAGAAGTGCTTTTGGGCTTAATGAGTTTACTACTTTTCTAGAACCTATTAATTTCAAATCATTAGCTCAAGTATACAGTGCATAGAGGAATCACCTTAGAAATGGGCCTCTTAAGGAATTCTTTGTGAATATAGGTGGGTTGACAGTTGTAGGACCCAACACTAAAGAGCCCTTCTCATTGAATCTGTTCAACCTTAGGGCTAAGGGATTGTATTGGTCACTTTGCCAGATTTTGGGAGAGGATGCTGAGGCAAATATGCTGAATTATTACATGCTAATGATTGCTTAGATTTTGAATCCTTCTCTTGCAGTAACCTTGTATTAAGCTTCCTTTATTACTAATGCTATCCATGAAGGGTTGATAGGAATAAAGAATGGGAAGGTTGATAGGACTTTTGGATGGTATTCTCTCCTCATGCATCTATTTTTGTTCAAAGGTGGTGATTATTTTGCAAGTGGAAATGATCTTGTAAAAGAGAAAGATGGAGAAAAGATGCCAATGCAATTATGGAGTACAATGCTATCATGGGACAGAGATGATGCTAGTTTCTTAAAGTTTGATAAATGTTTTGCATCAAAGATTAGGACTCTCCTCTGTTCAGAAAATCCAAGAGTCCCCAAGGTTCTTTTGGAATTTATTAAACCAAAAGAATTTATAGAAAGTATAAAAATTGTCCATAATTAGGGTGATATTTACTTATACATTGTCTCCACAGTTTTCAGAGTATTTGGTTTCAGAGGCACTCCATTTTTATTGCCCTATCAGGCCCCTCTCAAAGTTGGAACTGCAAAAATCCTCAGACAAATTGGTAGTGTGCAAGAGGCTGTCATGCCCAAACTTTTGGGCAAAAAAAAATGGAACAACAAATTTTTTTTTTGACAACATGAACTCGCAACATATCCTACATTATAATAACTTTATTAGAGTTTTTTCTTATCTAGGATGTAAATAAAATTGTTTACTAAGGTTGGGTTAATTAACCAACTCGAACAAGTGACTTTATTTGGTGGAGATTAATTAGTGTCACGGATTAGTTAGCTAGCTCAATTACCTAAATTAAGTTGTCGCTAATTAAAAACGAGGGTTAATTGGTTATCTAAATGTATTAAATCATTCCCGACCATAAAATGATAATGTTATTAATTAATTGATGCACACGCAAATTTATTATTTAAATCCAACCGATAAGAGTTCGAATTCCTATAATGTCATTTGCCCACTAAAACTAATATTAAGCTAAAGCCAATTCTAATTTCCCTAAACCCTTAATTTTGACGATTTAATTAATCTGGCCAATGCCAGTCTCAAAGGCTTATGGTTCATAAAATTAATTTACAATCTCCCCTATTAAAATTTCCCCATTTACAATATAACCTAATGCCCACAATTAAATCGAGGAAAATCTATCGACTAATTAAATATATTAATTCGATTAAGTGTATAGTGTATCCAACTACATTAACTCTTCAGTTTTAAACCCCTTTGAAATAACTATATTAAAATTTTAATTCTCTAAGGATTATAAGAATATAATAATTTAATTATTTAAATAACCCTAATTATTAATTAAAATATTAAAACTCAATTTCAAATTTCCCATATCAAATTCAAATTTCTTTTAAATAAAGAAACCCCTTATTCATAAAATTCTAACCCTAACCCGAAATTGGGTTAGGGTTGCATTTCTATTTATTACCCACTTTTATTTTATTTCTTAATAATTTATACCCTAACCCAAAATGGGTTAGGGTTTATTATACCATAATTTTTTGTTTAGAGTGTGTGTGTGTGTGTGTGTGGTTGCAGGTACGGAGACGGATTGGGGCACGGCGGCCATGGATGGCAGAGGGGTTTCAAAGAGGGAAGGAGCGGTGGTAGTGGCGCGGGCTCCCCCGGACGCCGCTATGCATACACACAGTGGCGAGCAGTGCTGCCCACTGTGTGCACACATAGTGGCGGACAGTATTACCGCCGCCCACTGTGTATACACACAGTGGCGGGGTGCCACTCACTGTGTGTAGCACAGTGGCGGCCGCGACCGTTCCACTGTGTCTACACACAGTGCGGTGCCTCCTGCGCCACCCACTATGTGTAAACACATTGGCTCGGTCATGAGCCATCCACTATGTTAACACACTGTGGCTCGGCTGGTACCCCCGATTTCCCTTATTTTTTTTTTCTTAGTTTTATTTTTATATGATATTTTTTTTTTAAATATAAATATTTATATGTATATATATATGTATATATATAAATATATATATTTATATGTACATATATATATATATATATATGTACATATATATATGTACACACACACACATATATATATATATATATATATATATATATATATATATATATATATACACACTGCCATGACCAGAATATAAACATATATCTTTTTTTTTGTATCCATTGAGTATGTTTTTTTTTTTGATGCAGGGATATATATATATATATATATATATATATCAAGCTAATAGGGTTATGAAGCTTATCTTGAATAATTTCAACACATAAGCATGCAACCCCTATATTTTTTTTTTGTAACAGCAATACATAGGTCCATGATATAAATATTTTTTTTTGTTTTACAACTTGCAGGAGAAGGTTAAATACTAGCACATTCGCTGATTTTAAATCTCATTTCCTAGGTGTGATATATCTTGATATACAACATTCAGAAGTTATTAATCTATATATATATATATATATATATATATATATTTTCAAAACAGCTATACAACATGTTTTCTACAACAATGCTTAAATACTAGTTTTTAGCTATGCCTAAACAGAGATAAAAGTAACAAAATAACAGTATTCAAATACTAAAGAAATCTACTTATTCACACATTTCATTTCTCCCATCTTCTCTTTTTTTATACATATTTCTTTACTTAAAATTGCAGAAATAAACAGAATACAAAACTCATTATGAAACAAAATTACATTTATTTACAACAGCATTGTAGATTTCATAAGTTAATAAAATGCACTCTTCTCATAGTAATTTCAAATACAAAATCATCTATTACAATGGGAGGGAATAACCCAACTGATTCCTTCATTCCAATAATGAGGAATCAAGTACAATAGTACATTTCTTTATATAGAAAATGAAAGAAAACAACACAAGGCTCGTTATAATATTTTTCTACAACAAAACATGGTATTATATCCTTTTTTTGGCTTTTCTGAATCTGAATAAAAATCTGCAACTTCTAGATTCTTTTCCTAGCAACTTGCATATAGAATTTTAGGGCTGTGACCATGGGGTGCTCACCTCCCAGCCTAGGCTTACCAGAAGCCACCCCCGAGCTTAGAGAATCAAGACCTAGACGGGGTTACAACCAAGCAACACAACAAGCAAAGGGGAAGAATCAACACAATAGACACATCCCTTCCCAGGCTGAAACTCCATCACAAAATGTGATGTCTTACTAGGGTGGAAGTGGACCAAGTACCCTAGGGGAGAAATCTGCTAGATAGAACTTACAGCCAACTCATGGCATCCATGAAAGCATAACCAAATATCATCCTTAATCCCTACACCCTTATGACCCCCCAAAAGGCAAACATGCCATATTTGCTCTCCTTTATGACCCCCAAGTGAAATAACACAAAAGAAAAGCAGCAAGGGTCTCATGGACAGACCCTTGAGATCACTCTCATATGAGAGCCTCTTACCCTAAGGGTTGTCAAGCTCCTTCCACCCCCAAGACCAATCTTTCCTCCCAAGGAAAGGATGGTCTTGAACACTCCTCAAACACAACAATTACATAAAATAGAAATAAGAAAGAAATCACATAGATTTTTACAAGTACAACACAAATAAAGAAGTACAACAATTTCTATTCAAGCATTCTAGAACATTTTTACATTTACATAAGAGGGAAAAGTAACACCAACCTTGACCTGCCAAGGAAAAATCTAGGGGAAAGCTTGATGAAGAGCTGCCCAATCCTCAATCTTTTTTTGCAATTTCTTAGCCCCAATTTAATATCCCTAAAACTGGTTTTCCTCCAAAAGTTTCTCCAAAAATCTCCAAGGATGGAGAGTGGGTGATTAGCTCACTAAGCTTCCATTCCTAGCCTAAGAAGGCCTCTCTCACTCCTTCCAACCTCTTGGATAGAGTGAGGGATCCCCCATTGGATTGGTCTTCTCTAGGTCTTACACAATCCCTAACCTAGGTACCTAGAGAAGGGAAATGGAATGGGGAAGAGGGATTACTCCCATCAAGAAGGTTATCCTACCAAGGATGGCACTCCTATAGATGGAATTCGTCCATCTTGGGAAAACCACTTTTTTGGGTGGTTAAACAAGTCCCAAGGGAAAGACACATGGCCAATTTTGACCTTCACCCATAGGTACCCCATGAGGCCTAATAGAAATGCTCTAAAATTGACTCCAGGAGTTGATTTGACCCTTAGAAAGTCCACCTAAAGTTAACCTACGGGTCAACTCTAAGTTGACCCTCCTTGTGGCTCACTAACCTAGATTTCTTGGTTCCTTCAAGGATAATTAGGAGATATAACAATTAACAAAAATAAAACTCTCCAAAAAGGTGACATGACAAATTGCCAACACAACATACTACATAGGTGTCAAGTGACACTACAAAATAATTCCAGATCATAGTAGACACGTGGCAATTGTCCCTTAAATGATTTAAACAATTCAATAAATACAATTTACACTCATGCAACATTTTACATTTACGAATAAAATACAATACATACGGGGTGTTGCCTCTCCAAATATACAACCCCTGATTTTATGAACGCACATAGGCCTAGGCTTGATTCTCCATAACATTTCCATGGTCACATGGATAATTTCCTGCACATCTCAATTTAAACATTAGTACTTCCCAATAGCCTCATATAATATAAAAAACATAATTAGAATACAATACATTTATTCTGCAAAGACTTGTCATTATAAAATACGATTGTCACAAATCAAAGTAATTCATCATAATCCTCAAAATTTGATCGTATTACAAGATATGCAAACATATTTCTAGCATTATAACAAATCTTGAATTTCAGATAATAACATACATCATCACAATGTTACCCTAATCTAGGATCATATAATATTCTATAACCACAAGGCATAGAAAAGAAGCATCAATATATATCAATATTACCAAAATCATGGGACCATATATAGTTCTATATCCATAGTGTGTCAAAACTAGCATCCATAATAGTTCCAATATGAAAATAATTGAAGAGATAGGATGGGTCAAGGTAGGGCCTCACACCCTCCCCCTCTAGGCATGAACATCCTCTTGGAGTTAATAAAAAAGATGAGGGTACTATGATCTCATATGTGCTGCATCCTCCCATGAAGCTGTAACCTCATCATAGCAATCCCATTGGACCCTAACCTGGTCCATCTCTTGACCTCAAAGGGCCAACGTCCGGTGAGCCAAAATGCGAATGGGCTCCAAAGCTAGCTGCGCATCTAACTCCACCTGCAAGGCATCCCAATCTAAAATATGAGACTCATCATAGATATACTTTCTCAAAACTGACACATGAAACACATCGTGGATGCGTGACAGGCTAGGTGGTAAAGCTAGGTGATAAGCAACTGGTCCTATCCTCTCAAGGATCTCAAAAGGTCCGACAAAGTGAGGTGCGAGCTTAGAACCCTTTCCATAGCGGATCAGACTCTTATGCGTTCGCACTCTCAAAAAAACTCTGTCCCCAACCATGTAACTCTGGTCTATCCTCTTTGCATCTGCATATTTCTTCTACCTATCCTATGC
Organism: Cryptomeria japonica; assembly: GCF_030272615.1. Lineage (NCBI taxonomy): Eukaryota > Viridiplantae > Streptophyta > Pinopsida > Cupressales > Cupressaceae > Cryptomeria > Cryptomeria japonica. The sequence goes on along the minus strand of NC_081405.1, from coordinate 334,092,072 downwards.
CTCTCTAAGGCACTGTCTAATCAAAATTACCTGCTGCTCCATATCACGGACCATCTTAGGGCCAATGGCCAGTCTATCCTCAATACGGTCCCAACTCAAGGGTGTCCTGCATGGTCTGCCGTACAAAGCCTAAAAAGGTGGCATCCCCAAAGAAGTGTGATGCCCATTATTATAGGCAAATTCTACTAAATGTAGGTACTCCTCCCATTGGGTCTGATGATCCATGACGTACATGCGGAGCATATCCTCTAACACCTGGTTAACCCGCTCTATCTGTCCGTCTGTCTCCGGATGATAGGCTGTGCTGAAATTGAGCTTGATGCCCAATGCCCCCTGTAATGCCTTCCAAAAGGAAGAAGTAAAGAGGGAATCCCTATCAGAAATAATCTTTGTGGAACACCATGAAGCCTAACAATGTCTCGCAAGAACACTTGTGCCACTGCTGGAGCTATGAAGGTAGTCTAGACTGGTGAGAAGTGGGCCACTTTGGTCAATTTGTCAACTATCACCAGGATAGAATCATGACAATGAGATGACATGGGAAGACCAATGATGAAGTCCATGGATATAGTATCCCACATCCACTTTGGTATAGCATGGGACTGGAATAACCCACCTGGATGGCGGTGCTCCGCCTTGACTCTCTGACACTCAAGGCATCGGGCTACTAACTCGATGATAAGCTATCGCATTCCTAGCCAATGATATAACTGCCTCAAGTCAGCATACATCTTCTTAACCCCGGGATGCACTGCATAAGGATCTCTATGAGCATCCATGATAATGAAATCTCACAAACCCCCATGAGAGGGTACATAGATGCACCCTCTATGGCATAATAAACCATCAGACTCTAAAGAGTAATCCACAAACTTCCCCTCCAGGGCCTCCTCAGTTCGGATCCTCTGACAAACCTCTAGATACCATCTATCCTCTGGCAATCGCTGCAAAATACGATCTCTCAAATCCGTGCTCATGGATATGGTGTAAACATCATGTCGTCTCCTACTTAGGGCATCTGCGACCATGTTCTCCTTCCCTTTGATGTAGTGGACATCAAAATCATACTCACAAAGGAACTCCATCCATCTCCTCTAATGTGCATTAAGGTTAGGCTGGGTGAAGATGTATTGCAAACTCTGATGGTCTGAATGAAGCTCGAAGTGATGACCTAAAAGGAAGTGTCTCCACCTCACAAGTGCATGTACAACTGCTGCAATCTCTAGGTCATGCGTAGGGTAGTTAAGCTCGTGAGTCTTAAGTTTCCTAGACTTGTATGCTATAACCCTACCCTCCTGCATAAGAACTACTCCCAAGCCATCTAAGGAAGCATCCATGCATACCATGAAGTCGGTCGTGGGGTGTGGCACAATAAGAATAGGTGCACTAGAAAGTGCCCTTTTCAGATCCTAAAAATCCCTCTCACACTTCTCTGTCCACTCGAATTTCTTCCCTTTTCACTGGAGGGATGTCATGGGGTGTGCAACTCTGGAAAATCCCTCAACAAAGCGTCTGTAGTATCCTGCTAAACCCATGAAGCTCCTGACCTCTATCACACTGGTAGGCACCGACCAATCCATAATGGCTTTGATCTTTGATGGGTCAACTGAGATCCCATCGTTGGAAATAACATGCCCTAGGTACTTGACCTTTGATCTAAAGAAAGCACACTTCAACAAACTGCCGAACAACTGGTTGTCCCTCAAACACTGCAAAACCTGCCTCAAATGCTCCTCATGCTCCTTCTCATTTCAGGAATAGATCAGTATGTCATCGAGGAAGACTATCACAAATTGATCGAGGAAGGTGTGGAATACCCCATTCATGAGACTCATGAATACAGCTGGAGCATTCGTAAGACTGAATGGGACCACAGTGAACTCGTAGTGGCCATATCTGGTGCGAAACGCGGTCTTGTGGATATCACTTTCCACAATCCTCAACTGATGATATCCTAACTTCAAGTCTATTTTGGAAAACACTTTGGCACCCTAAAGCTGATCAAACAAGTCATCGATCCTCGGCAAGGGATAGCGGTTCTTGATGGTTACTTTATTCAGTTGCCTGTAATCCATGTACAACCAAAGGGATCCGTCCTTCTTCTTCACGAAGATGACTGGTGCACCCCAAGGGGAGACACTAGGACGAATGTGACCCTTCTCTAAGAGTTCCTCTGGCTGCATCTTGAGCTCATTAAGCTCATGAGTGGTCATCCTATAAGGTTCTCTCAAAACTAGCTTGGCTCTCGGTACCAAATCTATGTGGAAGTCAATCTCTCTCCTAGGCGGCATACCAGGTAGCTCTGCTGGAAACACATCTGCAAATGCCTCAAGGATGGGATGATCATCTATAGAAGGCTCCTTCTCATTTTCTTCCTCTCTATCACTGATCATGATAGCAAACAATTGGCATCCCTTTCGCATGCTCCGCTTAAGCTGCATAGCAGATCTCATATGAAGAGACATAGGTCTCTGAATCCTAGTGATTACTATGGGAGTACCATGATCGTCCTCACACTCAATCTTTTTCAAGCGACAATCCATCTTGGCTCTATGGGTGTAAAGCCAATCCATGCCAAGTATGATGCCATAAGATCCAAGTGGCGTAACTCTAAGGTCTACTAAGGTGGTGGTATTACCAATTTGGAGTGGACATCCCCTAACCTCTGAATCCACTGACACTCTAGCCCCTGAAACTAACTCCACTTCCCAGCTGACACTTTGCCTTACTGCCCCTAGCCCGCAACACTCCACAACCAATGGAGATATAAAGGAGTTAGTCGCTACAGAGTCAAATAATATAGAAATACTTCTACCTCTGATCTTACCTGCAGCCTCAATGACTATGGCTTGGTGCTTTGCCTGGCGGCTGTCAACCATTGCGAAGACTCTATGGGACTTGCCCATATCCCCAACTGTAGGCTCTGATGTTGCCATCCTCTAATTTCCTATCATTTGACCCTATGGACACTCTCTCGCCATGTGCCCCATGGCTCCACATGTGAAGCAAGTACCGCGTGCCTGGAACTGTGCGCCCTAAGGCCTGGAAAAATGATGCCCACCTGTCTGGCTAGAACCACTGTACCCACCCCTAGAGGACTGCTGAGCCCGTGCCGGGGGTGTGTATGTACCCTATGCTCTCTGGTCACGCCTAGGACCCTATGACTACCACTGCTTGGGCCTGAAGCCCTACTGTCCTTGAGGGGGCCTCTGTCTCTGACTCTGTTGTGACTACTGTGGAGGAGGGGGTTTATAGGACCCCGAAACATTTCTGTGGTTGCCTTTCCAATGGGGTTTCTGAAACCCAAAAGACTGGGGAGCCGGGTTTCGGTTCTGGAACCGATCCCTTGTGTCCTGTGGCCTAATCTGAATCTCCTCGGCTATAAGGGCCTTCTCTACAACAACTCAAAGGCTTCCTGGAGCAGCCATCCTCACTGGTCCTGCTATCCCAATATTAAGTCCCCTGACAAATTGGTTGACGAGCAGCTTCTCATCCTTCAGGTAATCTACATAAGGTAGGAGCTCAATAAACTTACTCTCGTACTGGGTCACTGAGAGACCCTTCTGCTGGAGGTCGTGGAACTTGTCGATCCTACGCTGCCTGAAGTGCTCTGACAGGTACCTCTCCCTGAACCTCTCTTTGAAGATTTCCCATGTGATGGTATCTGTAGTGAGTCCACACTTGAATTCCTCCTGCTTCCACCATGTGGAGGTTGTCGATCTCAGAAGGTGGGCTGCAACTCGTACCTTCAGATTGTTTTCATAAGATCGCAATGCGAAGCACCGATCTAGGCTCAAAATACATGCCTCAGCCTCTACTCCGTCAGTAGATCCTCCAAAAGATGGTGGCTGGAGGCGCAAAACTTCTCTATTTAGATCTCCTGGTTCCTGATGTGCTCTCTCAAAGTACACAGGTGCTACTACTGGAGGTGGTCCAGGCAGGTGAACGGACTCCGGCTCATGCTCTGCCTCGCCCTCTATGGGATTAGGAGGTGGACTCTTACTTCGTTCCCTATCTACTGACCTATGACTCCCTGAGTTCTAATTGTCTGCATGACCGTCCACTACTGGAAGCCTATCCCGCACTATCCCAATTAAGTTCTGAAGAGCTAGCAAGATGTCTCAGTTAGGGTCAACTGATGGTTCGGGAGGTGCTTCCGGGTTCCCTTCTGGAACCGGTTCCTTTCTGGAACCAGTTCCTCCCTATCAACATCCTCACGTGCCATACGTGTACGCTTAGGACCCCTTCCGCGCTTGTGAGCTTGTCGTGTAGTTGGAGGCATCCTATTGAGAAAATAAAAATAAAATAAATAAATAAATAATTTAATTAAATTTTTTTATTTTTTATTTTTTTTGGAGAAAAAAATATTTGATTAATTTAGATAATTAAAGTGAAACATAATGGAGAAAGGTTCCTAGTGTTGGAAACCTTGCTCTGATACCAAAATGTCATGCCCAAACTTTTGGGCAAAAAAAAACGGAACAACAAATTTTTTTTTTGACAACATGAACTCGCAACATATCCTACATTATAATAACTTTATTAGAGTTTTGTCTTATCTAGGATGTAAATAAAATTGTTTACTAAGGTTGGGTTAATTAACCAACTCGAACAAGCGACTTTATTTGGTGGAGATTAATTAGTGTCACAGATTAGTTAGCTAGCTCAATTACCTGAATTAAGTTGTCGCTAATTAAAAACGAGGGTTAATTGGTTATCTAAATGTATTAAATCATTCCCGACCATAAAATGATAATGTTATTAATTAATTGATGCACATGCAAATTTATTATTTAAATCCAACCGATAAGGGTTCGAATTCCTATAATGCCATTTGCCCACTAAAACTGATATTAAGCTAAAGCCAGTTCTAATTTCCCTAAACCCTTAATTTTGACGATTTAATTAATCCAGCCAATGCCGGTCTCAAAGACTTATGGTTCATAAAATTAATTTACAATCTCCCCTATTAAATTTTCCCCATTTACAATATAACCTAATGCCCACAATTAAATCGAGAAAAATCTATCAACTAATTAAATATATTAATTCGATTAAGTGTACAGTGTATCCAACTACATTAACTCTTCATTTTTAAACCCCTTTGAAATAACTATATTAAAATTTTAATTCTCTAAGGATTATAAGCATATAATAATTTAATTATTTAAATAACCCTAATTATTAATTAAAATATTAAAACTCAATTTCAAATTTCCCATAACAAATTCAAATTTCTTTTAAATAAAGAAACCCCTTATTCATAAAATGCTAACCTTAACCCGAAATTGGGTTAGGGTTGCATTTCTATTTATTACCCACTTTTGTTTTATTTCTTAACAATTTATACCCTAACCCAAAATGGGTTAGGGTTTATTGTACCATATTTTTTTGTTTAGAGTGTGTGTGTGTGTGTGGTTGCAGGTACGGAGACGGATTGGGGCACGACGGCCATGGATGGCAGAGGGGTTTCGAAGAGGGAAGGAGCGGCGGTAGTGGTGCGGGCTCCCCTGGATGCCGCTGTGTGTACACATAGTGGCGGGTAGTGCCACCCACTGTGTGCACACATAGTGGCAGACAGTATTACCACTGCCCACAGTGTATACACACAGTGGCGGGGCGCCGCTCACTGTGTGTAGCACAGTGGTGGCCGCGGCCGTTCCACTGTGTCTACACACAGTGTGGTGCGTCCTGTGCCGCCCACTGTGTGTAAACATAGTGGCTTGGCCGTGAGCCATCCACTGTGTTAACACACAGTGGCTTGGCTGGTACCCTCGATTTCCCTTTTCTTTTTTTTTCTTAGTTTTATTTTTATATGATATTTTTTTAAAAAATATATATATATATATATATTTATATATTTTTATACGTATATATATATATATATTTATATGTATATATATATATATTTATATATTTTTATATGTATATATATATATATTTATATGTATATATATATATATATTTATATGTATATATATATATATATTTATATGTACATATTTATATATATATATATATATATATATATATATATATATATATATATATATATATATATATATATATACACTGCCATGACTAGAATATAAACATATATCTTTTTTTTTTGTATCCATTGAGTATGTTTTTTTTTTGATGCAGGGATATATATATATATATATCAACCTAATAGGGTTAGGAAGCTTATTTTGAATAATTTCAACACATAAGCATGCAACCCCTATATTTTTTTTTTGTAATAGCAATACATAGGTCCATGATATAAATTTTTTTTTTTTTTTTTTACAACTTGCAGGAGTGGGTTAAATACTAGCACATTCACTGATTTTAAATCTCATTTCCTAGGTGTGATTTATCTTAATATACAACATTCAGAAGTTATTAATATATATATATTTTTTTCAAAACAGCTATACAACATGTTTTCTACAACAATGCTTAAATACTAGTTTTCAGCTATGCCTAAACAGAGATAAAAGTAACAAAATAACAGTATTCAAATACTACAAAAATCTACTTATTCACACATTTCATTTCTCCCATCTTCTCTTTTTTTATACATATTTCTTTACTTAAAATTGCAGAAATAAATAGAATACAGAACTCATTATGAAACAGAATTAAATTTATTTACAACAGCATTGTAGATTTCATAAGTTAATAAAATGCACTCTTCTCATAGTAATTTCAAATACAAAATCATCTATTACAATGGGAGGGAATAACCC